>NC_139513.1:51955329-52322829 GCF_947247035.1 Vipera ursinii | reverse complement strand
CAAAAGTTCAAAGTTACAATGGCCCTGGAAGAAGTGACTTACTACTCATCCTCAAAAGTTATGACCCTGAGACCAGCCCAGTAATCATGTGATTGTAACTGGGGCATTTGGCAACTGGCTCACATTTATGAGATTTGCAGCATTTTGCAGACATCTGAAAGCAATTTGCAGCCTTTCCAACAAGAGAAGTCAACTGGGTAAGCCAGAACCACCTAAAGCAGGGGTCTTCAAACTTGGCTCTTTTATGACTTATGGACTTGAACTCCCAGAATTCCTTAGCCAGGCACACTGGCTGACTTAAAGACCCCTGACTTAAAGGCTGTAGAGAATTATAAGGGATCTCAGAGTCCTAGTGGACTATCACTTAAATAAGAGCCAGCAGTGTGCTGAAACTGCCAAAAAAGCCCATACAGTGCTAAGCTGCATTAACAAAGGGATAGAATCAAGATCATATGAAGTATTAATACCACTTTACAATGCCTTGGTAAGCCCACACTTGGAATACTGCATCCAGTTTTGGTCACCACGATGTAAAAAAGATGCTGAGACTATAGAACAGGGATATCAAACTGCTGGCTCGCAGGCCGGACATGTCATCGGAAAACCACACCCACCCCATTGTCGGCAATGGAGAAAAAGCTTTGCTATGTTGCACGACATCACATGATGTCACGAGTTTGACATGTCTGCTCTAGAAAGAGAACAGAGAAAAGCAACAAAGATGATTAGGGGACTGGAGGCTAAAACATATAAGAAACGGTTGCTGGAATTGGGTATGTCTAGTTTAATGAAGAGAAGAACGATGGAGGACATGATAGCAGTGTTCCAATATCTCAGGGGCTGACACAAAGAAGAGGGAGTCAAGCTATTCTCCAAAGCACCTGAAGGCAAAACAAGAAGCAACAGATGGAAACTAATCAAGGAGAGAAGCAACTTGCAACTAAGGAGAAACTTCCTGACTGTTAGAACAATTAACCAGTGGAACAACCTGCCTCTAGAAGCATTGAATGCTCCAACACTGGAAGTTTTTAAGAAGAGACTGGCCAGCCATTTGTCTGAAATGGTATAGGGTTTCCTGCCTGAGCAGGGGGTTGGACTAGATGACATCCAAGGTCCCTCCCAACTTTATTATTATATAAAACTTTTATTCATAAAACATGAAACTCAATCAACTGAACACTCAAATTGACAGGCACTAATGGTTGACACGGGTTGCTGCCAGCATCCTAGGTATCAAAAAAATGTAAGATGTTCTGAGTAGTGCAGTATTTTGTAGCTTTGCTGGAGTTATTTCAGGAAGCTGCAATTTCTTGATGTATTTTGCTATTATTATTATTATTATTATTATTATTATTATTATTATTATTATTATATAAAAATGATTGTAATATCATGTTATGGTCACATGATGGCTTGCTTAAAGAAGGATATCACTTATAAACAAAATTCCAGCCCCGGTTACGGTTGTAAGTCAAGGACAACTAGTGTATAAATGACCACTGCACCTATAATTCTACTGAAGCTGAATTTTTAAAATAATCTAACTTCACAAAGCTAAACAACATGCAAATGGCTGTAAAATTATATATATGGTGCCTTCAAGTCAATGTTTACTCTTGGTGACTGCCAGGACAAACCCCTGCAATTTTCTTGGCAAAGTTTTCCAGAAGTAGTTTGCCATTGCTTGCTTCCTAGGGCTATGCAAGTTAAATTGGCATAAACCCAAGAAGAACCTAACATGCCCCTGTAGTGTACACGTGTCTTTTTCTTATGCAAAGTCCATATGCTTTGAATACCTGGAAGATGAACTTTTGTAACAGATATATTTTCCAAGCATTCAACACACAGTGTTTATGGCAGTGTTTATCTATTTACACCTATGGTATATCTATTTAATATTTTTGCATTGGAAACTAAGACTGATGAAAAAGTCAGTTTATCTTTCGAATATAACTAAGCTATATTTGTCAGATGTTTCTATTGTTAGATATGTAGATCCAGTGGCACAGACTTTTCAGCATCTCATGTCTAAAACAGTGCAATCAGGTGATGCTAAAACAATAAGGGTTTTTGTCCATGCTCTCTGTCTGTCACTCAGCTTGCTCTTTGTCTAACGAATTATTAATCTGAGGTCCCTTTTTTCTGTTATTCATCCTAGGAACACACGTACAGAACACATGCTTTTGAATTCTTTTGCTAGAAGGATATAATCAGCCAGGTGCTAGACTTTGCTTACCTCTATAAAATATTTCCCATAAATAAATTTGCTTTCAGTTATAGAATCTGCTTCATTAATATTTTTCAGACTAGATTCTCACTCTTAGGAATTTTCACAAATACACAAAGAAAACTTCAGTCCCTAATAGCTATTGCCTTTTACCTTTGAATATACCACATGTGGAATCAGCCAATCAGAAAAGGAATAACGTAGGATTTATAAAATCATTTTACACCACATTGATTGTGTGTGTGTGTGTGTGTGTGTGTGTGTGTATTCCCTGTTTAGGCTATATACAGAGTATTCGCATTATGCACTCCTGTAATACAAATGCACAAAAAATCTTTTTTTAATTTTTTTTTAGTAAAGACATTCACCCTAATTTGTAATGATTGAGGCTTAACAAGGTGAATTTAGAAATAATCTTGTCAATCATTAGGTTCTTCTCCATCTAGCCAAAATAATAAAACTCTCCTGTTTGTTTTTCAGATCATCTGATGTTCCTCCTTGCATCCCCTCACTCTCTTTGTCTGCTTTTTCATAGTTCCTCTCCACTTTTATATTTTCATGTAGAAAAGGTAAAGCTAAAAAGTTCTAGGTCTGCTGCTATGAGAAACTGGTAAAATGGTAATGGGTGTTGGTAAAAAGCCAAAATGTCTTAACTCATATTTTATGTTAGTCTACATTGTTGTGCCACTATTGGGAGAAGGAACTGCAGCTTAGCATGGACAAGTAAAAGAGCACTTAGCTAATTGAAATGCTAAAGTCTCCAGGGCCAAATAAATTATTTATTTATCGCATGTATAGAGCTGCCCATCTCAATATACAATTCTAGAATTACATCGCAGAGTATTGAAAGAAGTAGTAGAACTGTTCACAGATTGCTAATTGTAATATCTGAGAAATTATGGAGCACTATGGAGGTCCCACAAGACTGGAGAGAAAAAAAAATAATTGTCCCTATGTTCCGAAAAAGAATCAGGAAATGAGAAATTGCAGAACAGTCTGCTTGATGCCTATGTGAAACAAAGGTTCTCAAGCAAATTAGTTGTGAGCACTTGGATAGGAAGGCAAAAATTAACAGGAACTAGGATGGATATGTGTGGCAAGCAAATAATGCCAGATTATATTCTTTTTGGTAAGGTTACTAGTTTAATAGAAATAGTTTAAGGAAATGTTTGGACATTCTCTGACTTTGATCTCAGAAAAGCATTTGAGGCAGTCTTTCATAACATGCTCAATAAAATGGAAAAATATGGATTAGGTGATCCAACTGTTAGATGAATTCATAACTGGCTGAATGATTGTACTCAGGATGCATGAATGAGCTGCACATCAACTTGAACAATTGTATCAAATGGACAGCGACAGGTTCATCATAAACTTTGTGCTAGTCAAAGTTGTAATTAATGCCATGGATGTATAGGTTTTGTTCCTAGCCATAATTATGCAAAAATGTTTGGGCTAGATTACTTTTAAAAAATCCTTTCTGTGATTCTATTTTAGTTTTACCTGCAAACTTTCTTCCTCCAGCTTCACTAGTGCATAAAAAAATCCTAAAAACAGCATTTCTGATCATCCCAGAGGTCAATTTAGTCTAGCATCCTATATCACTTACTGGTCAACCAGTAGGCCAGGAAGTTCACAAAAGGACAGAATGCAATGGCAGTCTTCCAGTGTTGCTCCCGAGCAACTGGCCAGTTGTGTAAACGACAATGATCTATAACCATCAAGATTCATTTCTTGCAATAGCCTTCTCTTCCATGAATTTGTCCCCTTCCAAAATCCATCTACCATCAGTATATTGGGTAGTAATGAATTTTGTAACTTATGTGTCACCACTATGCAAGTGCTTTTTTTTTGTGCCTGACCTCTGGAGCATTTCTATTGCTCTGTCCCTAGCCTACCCTAATAGTGTTGGGTCACATGCTATTTTGAATTTGGAAGCAATAACCACACAAGTAGAGCATTTAAGGCTTTACCAAGTAGTATAAGAAAATAGCGTAATATATAACATTAACAGCAGTAAAAAACATAGAACATAGAATCATAGGACTGGAAAGGACTTCAGAGGTCTCCAAGTTCAACCCCCCCGCTTAAAGCAGAAGAGCTTATACCAAATATACAGAAATACTGAAGAATACAATATAAACCAAGTCAGCAAAAAAAAATTAATACAAGACAAAATGAAAAATATTCAATAAGAAGATAAACACCTTATACCTCTCCTGATAGCTAGAGAACCCCAAAGAGATGAGGTGGGCAGATTTCTTCAAAGCCAGCAAACAAGTAGCACTCTCCCAATTATATCTGCCTTGAAGTTCCACCCCTTCGATATCAGTGGCTAACTTATATAAGTACGCTTTGAACAACAATTAAGCACACTTGTTTTTCAATGGTCTCATCTCACTGGATTTTACCCAGGACAAGGAGATCAAGTCTATCTTATCATGAATTGCATTATCCTCCTGCCAAGAATGAGACTATCAAGACTAATTAATCTTTCTTTCTACCAGGTGGCAATGAGATCATCTCAAAGTTAAGGAGTATCTGGTTCTCAAGGTTAATTGGACTGAAGTTGAGAAAGATCATTCTACTTATACAGGTATCTCACCAAGGACAAGACAAGGTATAACCTGAATATGACTTTAGTGGCTAAAATAAATGCTTGCTTAATTCTGCACTACATTACTAAACCAATAAATGGAAATATAAAATCATAAAAAGTTCTACTTACCATGCTGCTTATGGAAAGAGGTATATACCCTCACTCATATTTTTCTCATCAGTCACCCTATAAATCATCCCAGTACTTGAAGTATTGCCAGGGTGAAGAAAATATGGCTTTATTCTCCATAGTTTCTGGTGTGGGTGAAAAACTAATGGGTGGAAGATTCAGGCTCAAACTAAGGAGTAATCTCCTGAGTATGATTGAAACTAAGCACTGGAATAGGTTACTTTGTGGCACCATTAGAGGTTTTCAGACAAAGATCAGACAGCCATTTGTCTGGGATTCCTGCTCTGAGCAGGGGATTACACTAGAAGATTTACAAGGTCCCTTCCAATTCCATGATATTTTAGATTTTTTTGAAGTTCTTTCTTCTACTAGGACTTTTTTGGTTAGGTTTCTTTGAAGAGTGGTAGGTTTTGGTTGTCAGACTAATCTATTTCCTTGCAGTTTCCTAACCACCTTATACTTTGCTTAACTTCCTACCAAACAAGGTAGTGTATGGCTACCTGCTAAGATTTCTGTCCTATAGACATGTATTTTTATTTGTGACAACTGGGTTCCCCTTTTATCTCCATGAAAGGTGAAGATAGACTTCATGAGGTCAGAAATGCAGTTACCAGCACCAATCTTCCTCTCTCCATTTGATGAACCTAACTATTATCAGATATATGAGAACAAAAGCTCCAAGAAAGGAATTGTTACCAAGTTTTTATCCTTTTATCCATCTATCCTCACAGTGAATGGAATTCTGTTTGATATTTCTGAACTACAAACCTTCTTTTGTTGCCAGCTTGTTCTGCGTATTCACCATTCCCCCTCCCTCACTTGTAAGTAAGATGGAAAAACTAGCAGCAACTACTTGAAGACAGTAACATGGGTTATCTAATGAATGACATAGTGGGTTGTCACAGGGTTAGGGCACACAAGAGTTAGGCTTGAATGTACCTTGTTTGATCAGTTTGAAAGATCCCAATTATTTCATTTTGTGATATGGAAGCATCGCACTTTAGAAGAAACAGCTGCCATCTGGTGGCAGTCTTGCAAACAGATATTATTATAACAACAGATATTTGGGCAGGAAAAAGTCATATAATTTCAATGATTCACCAGCATCTCCCTCCACAATTTAGTACCTCCAGTTGTCTCAGGCTGTAACACCCATACTGGCTGAGGATTGATCATGTTACTTCAGAATAGGAAAGCTTAGTGCAGTAGTTCTTAAACTGAGGGTAATTACACACATCACTAATTTGGGCATATCCTGGGAGTAATGGGGCAATTTGTAATTGCTTATTTGTGAATCGAGGCTCACAAATTGATTGCTGCTAGTGAGATGCTTGCATAGAGCAGTCTCTCTCTCTCTCTCTCTCTCTCTCTCTCTCTCTCTCTCTTTTTTTTTTTTCCCCTCCCTCCCTCATTACTCATGCCATTATTCAAGACTGGAAAAGGGGGCAACTGGGTCAAACCAAGAATCAGTGGCTTTATGTTTAAAATATCTGGAAAATACCCAGCTGTGGAAAGATTAATCTAAGATAGGTCAAAATGATAGAACCACTTCCGCCACAGTGCTCCTAGGTTTAAATATTTTAAATTAAATCTATTCCATGTTTGTTTTCTCATCCTCTGTGAGGCTGAAATGAGTTCCAAAGCATTTGCCTCTAAGATAGATGCAATATTTTTTGAGGCTTGCTTCTTCTCTTGAGCTGCCATGTTTGAAGTTCTACCACAGTGCTGTGAAATAAGTGCATTTGCCACTCAATACTGCTAGAAAGTATTTATTTATTATTTTATTTATTAATTGATTTTATATACCGCCCTATTCCCGAAGGACTCAGGGCGGTTCACAGGGCAAGTTAAAACAATACAGTATGATGGCAGTGGATGAGATAGTCAGCCTTCTTCTCCTTCTCCTTTTTCAATTTTACCATAACTGGATCAGCTTCTTCTCTTTGTCACTACCGTCAATTAATTATCCTCAATAACTGGCCTAAATAATTGAAACAGAAAGGGAAGTAGTAAATATGTACTTTGAATGCGAGATTTCATGTTAAGGTCTGAAATAATGCAAGAGAAAAATGGCATGTCCTGAAAAAAACTACATGACATACACGTGTAAGCCTGCCTACATGCACACATGCATGGATGTATAGACACAAAAATAACATCAACTCCCAGATGCAATTTTAAATTTCATAGGACTGAACCAGGTTTATCATCTCATTAAGGTTTCAGAAGAAGCAACCTTTAGAATTACCTCAATCCATATTCTTCTCGCTCTAGTAAATACTCCAAGTGAACAATTTTATAGACAAAATTTTGGCCACATCGTTTCTTAGCTTCTAATTGGGGCCATGATTCAGTTTCTTTCTGAAGAGTATAACTCTAGTAATACTAATGTGTTGCCAGATGGGGATTGCATCTCCAGCCATGATGCTGTTTGAGATGTCTGTAGAGATTCTCAGTCATCCAGGTCATAGTAGTTACCTCAAAGGTGGTTTTTTTACAAGAAGATTACACAACCAATTACATCTTGATTCAGGTGACCCAGAAGGAACAGATAAACCCTCAAGTGACCTCAACAGCTCTCAGAGAATGCTAATGACCAGATGACTGCAAAGAAATACAATCCTTCCATTCTCCCCCACCATCCTATCAGAACTTATCCTTCCATCCCTCCCCCCACCATTCAGTTACAACTGTCAGTACCTGTCCTTCCGTCCTCCTGCCCTCAGAACTGATGAAGCTTCTTGGATGAGAAGTGAAAGATTTTTTTCTTCCTCCTCAAGGAAAAAAACAACAACAGCCCAGTTGCCTTTTGAAGGGAAAAAAAACCCCACCTTTTAGAATCCTATTTTAGAACACCTTCCTAGAATGTTGAAAGGATCCTAAGGAATCTGAAATGGACAGAGTAATGAGGTCAACCAAGGGAGCTTGGCTTCTTCAATGCATCATTTCTCTGGAAAGAGAAATATCAGTACCATCTCTTTCACTTCCATAGACACTAGAACCAACCCCATAATCTTAGACTTCTTCAAAAGTCTCATTCAATCCTGGCTTTACTATGAAAGGCACTGAAGGATATAAAAGTTCTGTGCATATTTTTGAAAAGATGTTTCACTAATATAAGGCATCTTCATATATTATTCTAATATACACATTTTAAGTTCACATTTTAATTAAAGAACTGCATTGCCAAAATTCAAGAAGGTGTGATTATTGAAATATAACTGCATTTTAATTCATGTATTAATTTGAGAAGTATGCATTAAATAAATTCAAATTAAAATGTGAACCAAATTAAATTTTCCTCCATCTCCATTTCTAAGGCAAACAACATATCTCTATAATGTTTGTATATTCACTGAAGATATTAATATGCCACTTCTCTAAAAGGCTCAAAATGGGTAACAGATAAAATAAAATCAGTACAGAAATAAAATTAAACAACACGTGTCCAATTATATGTTTTCAAAAAATAAAACACCAAACAACTAATAATTAACTGAACATGAAGCAATTAAATGGAACTGATTCTTTCTGAAAGCAAAAATAAAGACTTTTTTATTCCTTAAGGGAGGCAATTCAAGAGTATAAAGTCAATTGGACCGTATCTGAGCAATTCCTTCCACAAAGGGTTCAGTAAAAGTTAGAATATAAGGAGACGGATAAGAATCCGATTCACTCATTTAACCCTGAACAAATACAGCTGCCAACCTAATGACACCCAAAGGAAAAGTCAAAACAAATTGCCAGGGACAGGATTTTCCTCAAGCAAAATGATTAAGTGCTTTTTTTTTTTGTGGTTTGTCAGATTTAGGCTAACCAGATGTAAGTTGCAAACCCAAGGTTGACCACTAGATGGGAGGAGAGAGACACAGGAAATGTTAACTCTTTTGTCTTCTGCATCCTAGAACTAGTAGTCCAGATCTCATGAATAAGAAATTCATTGAAGAAAACAACAACAACAATTCAGCACTCACCCCATCAATAGAATTTGCGGAAAGCAAACCTTCTAGCTAAAGTGAGGTCCTTTCTCAATTTCAACACCTAAAGAACAATGAGGGGGAAACAAAACAGTGTCAGGAAGACGAACTAGTTTAGCAAGATCTGCTGTAGGGAAGATCATTTTTTACAAGTGAACGGGTAGGACTCAGCAGAGAATGTATAGTCTTTATTTGCTATTCAGTCTGCTTCTACTGCACCTGAGGCCTTTTTCCATCAGCAGAAGCAGCAGCAACATCTTTCCCATTGTGGACCCAGATAGAAATTGCTTTGTGCATTTTTTTATTTCTCCTCCCACATTCCCATTTAGCCAAGAAATCATTGGCCTGTTTCACCATGTTATGGGTTGTATCTTCCAGTTGTTATCTCAGCAGGCAGCAATCTTCTCTGCTCTGAGAAGACCAACAATTGGATTAGATGACTGGAATTATGGCCTATTTAAATGAAAACTCCAGGGCCAACCTCATAGCAGTGGAACTAACTGAAAAGGCCAGATTGGAAGAGAAGGGTGGGGTGAAGGGAGTAAGAGATCACACACAGCAAAGGAAACACTTTAAAAAGCAGTAAGTTTGTCTTCATATTGGCACGGCAGTGTTTGCAGCATGGCTTAGTGTGCCTCATCTTGTTAAATAAATATTGTGACAGTTCTAATCCTAGCAAGCGGAGATGTAACCAGAACTTGGATTTTCACTGAGGGCAAACAGTAATGGCTGCTCTTTAAGTATTTCAAATAAGCCTCTAATTTAGATCTACAAAGTCAGTACTGTTTGTTAAATAAATTCCCAAGTCATCTGGTACAAGGCCAATAGTCGTGGTTAAGGAAGACGTAGCAAACTAACAGATATTTAATTCCACTCTTGGATGAGCAGCATATTCATGTATTCAGGAAGAAGCTTTTTTAATTTCATTTAAAGCATTAGCCATTGCAAATAACCAATACAAACAGCACCTAGACATGCACACACACACACACAAACTGCTCTTTAACTAAGGCAACCCTTTCTGCAGGACTTTGAAGTCAATCAAAGGAGACAGCTCCAGCACAGCCAAGGAATTAGGTATCATTTAATTGCTGAAAGGAAAATGACAAATGCTGGTTCATAACTAACATGCTACAGCCACTTTGTAAAATGTTAATTGGAATACCTTGCACTTCTCCAAGCTTTTAATGAATTAATGGTGATGCCACTCTCTATTTATGGCCCAGTTAAATTCCAAGGCAAATCCATTTACCTCCTCTATATTGTTATTAAACTTCATATGACTGTTACATAATCAATAAACAGCCCCTTCATTAATCTAAATGAAGGCTTTCCAGCAGGCCTTTGTGGAAAGCTGAAGCCCCTTTCTGAGATTATCTGCCACAATTTGGATTTTATGAAAATCATAAATGTAATTTTGGCTGTCTAGAGACTTGCAATTAACATGTTATTTTTTAAAAATATATATTTATATATATATATACACACACTAAGAAAACAAGCCTTATTACAGAAGAATATTTGTCAGAATCTTTAAACAGATATCTGCAGATGGCTGGGCTGCTTTATTGTTACACGGCTCTCTCAGTTTGTTCTGGTTGCATGCATATTTCCCATTTCAAGTAACTGAGAGGGTGATTTAGTTTCTTTGAAAGAATTTTTAGAATGTAGGTACAGTATTTAAGAAGAACAGCACACTGAAGCCTGATTGTAAATCCATGAGTATACACAAGGTTGCAAGGTACTACCTCAGAAACCTAGAAGTATTGGTCCTGGGTTCCATCAAATTGTAATTTCTGATGGGCCTGATGGAGGAAATTACTCATTTATATGGGGAGCAGTAATATTAACTATATGAATTAATTTTAAGGTGCCGAGCTGTTGACTGCTGTTGCTAAATACTAATTGGTCTCTAATAAGGCTTCAGTCCATGACTTAATTGTTGAAAAGAAGGACGGTCTGGATTGCATCACCAAGACTTAGATGGAACAGAGGAGGACAGGGTTATGCTCTCTGAGATCTGCCTGGTACCAGCCAAGATCTTAAGGAAGTGGAGGTGGGATGGCCATGATTATCTGAGATACACGAAAAGCATCAAGGCATCTTGCTCCGCAGACTGCTGGTTGTGAGACACTGTTTCTTAAATTGGGCACCAGGAAGGGGCAGTTTGGACTGTTGCTTTTGTACCAGCCTCCATGCTGTGTAGAAACTTCCATGCCTGAGCTAATTGATTGGGCCAGCGATGAAATTTCTTGAATTTATGGCCCTTAAGAGCTTTAACCTATCTTCACCAAGTGCCGAGTTTGAAGCAACTTGGGAGTCATTGTCCAGAGGCCAAATGAATTGAATTGAGGGAACCTAAATAGGCTAAGAGATGCTCAAAATTTCACTGATAGAAGATGAAAAGTGAAGATCACTAGACCCAAGCTAGAGACATTATTAAGGCCTACCTCATGGCAGTAAGCATGGCAATTATTTCTCAGCCCTTAATGCATTCGCTGATTGTTGCCCAGCAGCCCTGTTTCAGGTGACTCGGTCCCTCCTTGGAGGGAGCAATACTGAAGTTCACATAAAGGGTAGCTGTGAGGAATATGTTGCACACCTTGTAGACAAGTTGCTTGAATTTGCTCTATGTTGTACTCTAGCTTTGAAGCAGAATCAATGGAGATGGTGAGGGCTACATCTTCCAACATGACTTGGGAAGAGATTGTACTCATGGAACCTGAGAAAGTGAACAGGACCCTTTCAACTACTAGTTCAGCTACTCCAATTTGTCTTAGCCCTCCTGGCTTATTAAGGCCAGGGGATTGGGTCTGGATAATAGTTAACTCCTTGAAAAAGGGAATGGTCCTGCTAGCTTTTTCGGAGGCAGTGGTGTACTCTCTTCTCAAAGGATCATTGCTTGACCCAGCTACCCTGGACAGTTTTTGTCTAGTCTCCAATCTTTCCATTTTAGAGAGGGTTGTGGAGAAGTGGTTGCATGATAACTTCAGAGGTCCCCAGATAAAGTAAGTATCTAGATCCCTTTGAGTCAGGGTTAAAATCAGAATTTGAGACTGAGATGGCATTGATCATATTCAGATTGGGAATTGGGAGAAGGAAGCACTGTATTATGCTGGTTTTACTCCTTTCTGTGGGATTAGTTCCAATTGATATGGTTGGGGGAGAGAGGTCCAGCCTGTGGCTCCCATTTGAAGAGTGGTTCAGAGTTTGGTCTTCCCTCCCCTTCTCTTTAACATTTACATGAGATGATCTATTGGTCTGAAGTGAAATGTCATCAATATATGAATGATACCCAGCTCCATATCTCTTAGGTGATGCCATAAATATCCAATCTTAGTATCTGGTGGTATCAGGTGGTGTGTAAATTGCAGCCATTCCTCAATCAGGAGGCTCTGCTAACTATCTCCCATGCCTTTAACCTCTTGCTTACATTACTCTAGTCTAATGAATTCTTGAAGAGCATTCAGAAACTTCATCTGGTGCTGAAAGCTGCTAAATGGATAGTAAATGAGCTGCACTGGCTATTAGTGTGTTCCTGGATATGATTCAATATGCTGGCTGTCAGTTTTAAAGCCCTATATGGCTTGGACTAGGGACACGGTGGCTCAGTGGGTTAGGATGCTGAGCTTGTCAATCAAATGGTTGGCAGTTTGGCAGGTTGAATCCCGAGTGCCGTGTAACAGAGTGAGTGCCTGTTACTCGTCCCAGCTTCTGCCAACCTACAAGTTCGAAAGCACATAAAAATGCAAGTAGAAGAATAGGGACCACTATGGTGGGAAGATAACAGCGTTCCGTGAGCCTTTGGTGTCCAGTCATGCCGGCCACATGACCATGGAGATGTCCTCGGACAAGCGTTGGCTCTTTGGCTTTGAAACGGAGATGAGCACCAGCCCCTAGAGTTGGAAATGACTAGCACGCATGTGCGGGGGAACCTTTACCTTTACCTTATGGCTTGGACTGGATTATCTGAAGGATTCTTCAAGAATCTTTACCCATCCAATTTGATCCACGGCAGATTCCAACAACCAAAGATTGTCAATTGGCAGGAACTTCTAGGACTTCTGTGCTATAGTCTCTGCTTTGGGTAATATTCTCCCTTCAGAGATTAGAATGGCCCTTCATAAGACTTTAAAAACTTAATAAACAAACAAACTTATATTTCAGCATTAGGTTCTTTTTTTCCTGGTCTCTCTCACTTCCTAAAGAAGGGGTGTCAAACTCCTGGCCTGTGGGCCAGATGCGTCATGCGGAAGCCGCGCCCACCCCATTGCCGGCAATGGCAAAACCATACCGATATGTTGTGCAATGTCACATGACATCGTGAGTTTGACATGTCTGTTCTAGAGCTTAATCCTGGCATATTATTCAAAGGTAAGATGGGTGCTGATAACATCCCTGGATAAAACAGCAAATATTAAGTATAAATATTGTAAGAGAACAGGGACGTGCTGGCTCAGTGGGTTAGGATGCTGAGCTTGTCGATCAGAAGGTCAGCAGTTCGGCAGGTCGAATCCCGAGTGCCACGTAACAGAGCGAGCGCCTGTTATTCATCCCAGCTTCTGTCAACCTAGCAGTTCGAAAGCATGTAAAAATGCAAGTAGAAAAATAGGGACCACTACGGTGGGAAGGTAACAGCGTTCCGTGCGCCTTTGGTGTCTAGTCATGCCGGCCACATGACCATGGAGACGTCCTCAGACAAACGCTGGCTCTTTGGCTTTGAAACGGAAATGAGCACTGGCCCCTAGAGTTGGAAACAACTAGCACTCATGTGTGGGGGAAACTTTACCTTTATTGTAAGAGAAGAAAGATGTGATGAGCTAAACTGCTAAACTACAATCTTGCACTCTTGAACAAACTGCTACAAATAAATAAATATTGAAACTCTGAAAGCATTTGGCTCCATTCCTAACTAGAAAAATGCCTTTTTTTGTCACCTTGTTCTTTGATTCCTAAATAGTCTTGACTTTACATTTATCATTCAAAGTTGCTATACAGGGTTTTCTGATATGCTCAGTCCTGCTTCAGTCATTGCTGAAAGTCTTTATACATACTAAGATAACTGCCTATAGCCCTATAGTTAGCTACGATAGATAGATAGATAGATAGATAGATAGATAGATAGATAGATAGATAGATAGATAGATAGATAGATAGATAGATAGATATTACCCTTGCTTGCCCATATTCACAACACCATGTGCTAGACTTGCAAGACATGCAAAGGGAAAAGAGACTCTGTTAAACAAAGTGTGAGGCCTACAATTAACAAAGAAAAATCTCCTGGTTTCATACCTGCCATAAGTATTTCTTTTTTTATTTATTTTTTTAATAAAATACAATTCAAAAGTACTTATTCAACAAACGTGTTGTCTGAGTTTATCATTCACCAAAACAAATTAAATTCCTAATCCCTTGTTCATTTCTCCAGCCATTGATAAAATAAGTCCCAAGTTTGAAAATATTCTGTCTCTTCTGTTTCTTTCAACCTCAGAGTAAGTCTGTCCATTTCTACACAGTCTAATATTTTTTTAATTATTTCTTCCTCTGGTGATATTTCTTCGTTTTTCCAATATTATGTGAACGTGATTCTTGCCGCTGTTGTCATGTGTAAAATTAAGTATATACTTTGTTTGTCAAGCTTTTTTGGTATTATACCTAATAAAAAAAGCTTAGGTTTAAAATCTATATGTTATCCCAACATCCTTTCTAGCCAAGTGTGTATTTTTGTCCAATATCTCTTTGCTTTAACACATGTCCACCATACATGATAGTAAGTACCTGATTTGTGATTACATTTCCAACATCTATTTAACATATTTTAAACATTTTTGCTAATCTTGCTAGTGGCAAGTGCCATCTATAAAACATTTTATATAAGTTTTTTTATAAGTGGTTGACATTGTCAGTTTATAATTTCTTTCCCACAAGCTTTGCCATTTCTCTAAAATTTCTAAATCTATATTGTATCCAAAATTCTTTGCCCATGTCTTTTTAGTTGTTCAACTTCCATTTTCAAATTCAATAAAAAGTTACACATTTTCTTAATTAGTTTTCATCAGAGGTTAATAATATCTGATAAAACAAGATCCGCTCTCATTAAAATCCATACAATGTAACATCTTTACCTTATCTCACTTGTATTTGAAAATATGACCACCGTGATAGATCAAAACCCTGATTTTCCATCTCTTGTTTAGATTTTAAGTTCCCTTCAGAATTTAGAATATCTTTATATGTCCATATTTTCTCAAGACTGACTAAATTTGATGTACAAATGCTTCCATTGTTGAAAACCATCCTGGACTTTTCAAATATGTTTTACATTTTATTTTTTCTCATGTTAGTAATGCATTTCTACTATAGTTGTTTTGAAAATATTTATCGATTTTATTTTTCCCATACCATAAGAAAGCGTGCCAACTGAGTTGTAACTCACGTCCCTCCAAGTACAACAATCTTTTATTTCTAAGAGCTATCCATTCTTTTACCCATGTTAATACGGATGCTTGATAATATAAAACCCACTCTGGCAAGTCAAAACCTCCATTTTCCTTAGCTTCTGTTAAACAAAGTGTGAGGCCTACAGTTTACAAAGGAAGATCTCCTGGTTTCACACCTGCCGTAAGTATTTCTATTCTTAGTATTCCATGCTGGAATATGGATTTAATAAAAGAGATCCCCACGTAGCAATATAAAATGGGACAATGTGCTAAATGGAATGAGAAGGTAAAATTTTTGAGAGTTTTCTTCCCATGGAGACGGTGGACTGGAACACCTTCCTAACTTCTGTGGTAGAGGTATATATATTCATATATTTATAAATATATAAAATGCCTGCACAAAATCCAGTGTCCAGGCAATCTAAATGATAATGTTACATGCCTGGGTAAATCAGTGAATGACAATTAAGGTATTGATTAATGGCTTGATTCCAAGATAAAAATAGAACTCTGATTAATCTGAACTGGCCACCTGGACTCCCTTGCGGCTACTGCCAAAACCTAACGGGGTTCTTTTAGGGATGAACAGTTCTCCCCTGGTTCTCTTTCATTACCATGCCACGGGTTGGCTCTGCTTCATGCTAAGTGCTCCTTTTCACCTGGAGAATTTCTAAAATTGGTTTTGGAATTGGCACATGGACAGTTTGCTACAATTTTCAGTTCACACTATTTTCTCCCCCTGACAGCTTACTAATTCACTGTACTAATTAAGTCACAGCAGACCAAAAAAGAGAATGTGATGTGATCTCAGCTAAGAGGGGAAAAAATGTCTGGAAAGAATGTAGTAAGTTTAATGTATCTGTGGCAGTGTGTAATAAAGCTAGGAAATCCAAAATGGAAGAAGGATGGATTTCCAAATCCAGCAAAATACTCTGCAAAAGAAAAAGGAAGCAGCTAATTCTGGGGTGACTCCAAAATTGGGAGGGGGAAAATCCAGATGTGGAGAATTTCTTTAACATACATCGCTTCTCTCCTGTTCCTGATTCAAAAGCCTACTAAAAAATTATGCATAGCCCTAATCCATATCCCTTTAAAAAAATCCCCGTTAATGTATGAATGGGTTAAGAAGTTGGAGTGTGTTGGAAGGTCACAGACTATTAAATTTCTATTTTTAACTTTGGGGCCCTATTTTTTGTGATGAGGATGAAAACATCTTTCCCAAAATGAATCTGAGGGATGAATAATGAGAATAGTATTGCACTTGTGTCATAATATTTCATAGAAGACATTGTGTCCATCAGTCTCCAATGCTCTAATTTATTTATTTTTATTTCTGATCAGAAATCTTATTATTCAGTTATACAACACACTACATTTTTACTAAGAAATGTTAATCAAAGCAAATAGCTTTCCAGACCTTGAGAATCTGAGAGATTTTTGAGAAAGAGGGGGTAGATTGTGTGTGTGTGTGTGTGTGTGTGTGTATAATTTTGTTCTTTCTTTTCTAACAAAATATTCTACACATTTCATTTTCCAGGAATATGAAATAAATTTCTGTGTGGACAAGTAATGCTGAATTTACTCTTTTACCCTACTGTGAGGTGTTTCCCCCTGTCGATAGGGCACGCAACTTGGGCATCCTCCTGGATTCGCGGCTCAGTTTTGAAGATCATATAGGAGCCATGACCAGGGGGGCCTTTGCCCAGGTTCGCCTGGTGCGCCAGTTGTGGCCCTATCTGGACCGAGATGCCCTACGCACAGTCACTCATGCGCTCGTGACCTCCCGATTGGACTACTGCAAAGCTCTCTACATGGGGCTGCCCTTGAGGACCACCCGGAGGCTTCAGCTGGTGCAGAATTCAGGTGCGCGGGTTGTGATGGGGGTTTCCCGATACTCCCACATAACACCTCTGCTCCGCGAGCTGCATTGGCTTCCGGTTGCCCTCCGGGTGAGATTCAAGGTGCTGGTGATGACCTATAAAGCCCTAAATGGCTTGGGTCCGGGATATCTGAGGGAGCACCTGCTGCCGGCATCAAGTTCCCTTTGTCCTGTGCGCTCCTACAGGGAGGGTCTTCTCAGGGTACCACCGGTAAAAGATTGCCGGCGGACAATACCCAGGGGGAGGGCCTTCTCTGTGGGTGCACCGGCCCTTTGGAACCAGCTGCCTGTAGAGCTTAGAACTGCCCCTGACCTCTGTTCATTCCGCTGGGACCTGAAGACTTGGCTTTTTGAGCTCTCTGGCCTGGACTGAGGGTATTAATTGGGGTTTTAATTGTTTTTTAACTAAGATTTTTATATTCAAGGTTTAATATAATCATTTTAATTGTTTTAAATTTTGTAATTGTGGTATTGTTTCTTTTAAAAAACCTTGTGAACCACCCTGAGTCCTACGGGAGAAGGGCAGTATATAAGTCTAATAAACTAAACTAAACTAAACAAATTTTAGTTTTTGTTGATGTGAAATAACCATAGCTTATTGTGATTACCTGTGACTTCTTAAAATAACCTTCTTTGAATTATACACCATCCAGATGTGCAGATTTCAGCTTACATAATTATCACCAGTGCTCATGCTAGCTAGGAAATTCTGGGAACTGTCCCACCCATTTGGATGTCACTCAAGTTGGGAAAGCTGTCTTACAAGATGCTCATGGTTGCTTATCTTCCCATTTATATTTTCCAAGCTGGTGAAACTAACCTGATAGAAAAATGTAGTGCTGAAAAGTATTATTGTGAAAAGTATTATTGTAAAAAGTATTAGTGTGAACTCCGAATTAATTTCTCTAGTAGGTCTTTGACTTATTTTTTTAAATATGATGAAAAATAAGAAAAAAAAGTTGTGGTTGGGACACAGTGGTTTAGATACAAATGAAGCCCAAATTAAGATAAGCGTACACTATCACCTCTTGAACTTAGTTAACCATGACAATCACAAAATCGCCTTAGGAACCTTTCAAGGAAAAGATAAGGTAACAATTTTCTGGATATGTTGCTGGCAGAACTAAAGAAAGAAAGAAATCAAAATACTGTGGCAAGGCCTTGAGCTCTGTCTACAGCTGGCATACATTATGTAAATTGAACACAATCATTTGAACTGGAGTCAGCTATGTAAACGAAGTGATTGGTTTTTGACCAGTGAAAAAATTCTGCTGTCATCCATTAAAACCTTCTGAGATTTATCAGACATTTTGAAGTCAATTTGAACAGCAAGAGAGGCTGAAAATGTGTTTGTATAACATGGAAAGGGCACAGATGCTTTCAGGACCAGTTATCACATTTGTACAATGTCTTTCTGCTTCTTACTTGTGTTGGGGCTTTGATTTAATGGTAAATTGTTGGATCGCTTAGATCCCTTGCTCCTTCACCCAACAAGTTCTTCTCCAGTTAAAGTCCTCAGCCAAAATGCCAAGCTACAGGCTGTCCTTTGAAAAAAGGAAAGTCTTTGAACAATCTCCTTTCCAAGACTGCTGTTCATTTGGCCAGCTTGTCTGCTATTGCTTGGCTGGGGCTTACAGATAGAACTGGACACTAAAGAGCCAACATCAATTTCCTGCCAAAGAACAAGACTCTCAACCAGTGAAAACATTCAAGAGCCCACCAGGGCCTGTTGTTAAGCATAAGGGAAACCTGGTTAGCAGAGTCATCCCTATGCTTCCTGAATGGCTCTGATTTTCTGCTCCAACAGTTCTTTTGCTCCCGACCTCTTTCTGCCAATACAGAAGGCATCCCCTAACCATTATACTTTGGCCCAATGTGTTCTGAGGAAACAACTGCCTTTCATCAAGCTGCTCTTCCTTGTTTCACAAGAGGCCATTTTGAACGTGTTTTAAGCTAGTGGGGGTAAATACTGCTCTCTAAGTAATATATTTGTGGTTGACTCTTATATTTGATCCCCAACCTGTCCCATCTAAAGAAGAATATTCCATTGAAACATTTGCTGTGTTTGCTGAACTGAAGAAGTTATTGGATGAGAAGCAAAATGTCTTCAAGGAAAAACAAAGGAAGTCCAGTTGCCTCTTGGAAAACACCCATTTGGGATTTGCTGCATTTGAAAGCAACTGAACACTAAAGTTACCAGATAGTTCCAGTCTTTGAAAAAAGGACCTAACATTCAAAGTTTCCACTAAACCATGAAGTCTTCTTCTTCTTCTTCTTCTTCTTCTTATTATTATTATTATTATTATTATTATTATTATTATTATTATTGACTTAGCATGTTGTAACAACCTAGCCACTATGGTTTATTTCTTAGCACAATGTGTCAAATTATGTTAAAATAAATAACGAACATCAGTAAAAATGTTTGTGCTCATTCTGAACAATCTGCACCTTAGATTTTTATAACTATGAAGAAATAAAACATCATTTAATGTTTTGGTTATTAGTGATTTTAGCTCCAGAGATGATGCAAAAATCTATTCGGAATAACTACCTGGATTTTGAAATTTAAAATTCCTTTATACTACAGACAATTCCTCTATTTAAAAAAAATAATAATCTGAATTTATGCAATTTAGTTTGCCCATGGAATTTGACCCAGTATTGATCTCTGCTGTTTGCATATGTTTGCCTCACTATATTTATGATAAATTGTTTACCCTGTATGTTTGTATGCTATAAACAAATAAGAAGTACTGTTCTCATCTCAAACTGTAACATCATTATGCATCAAACTCTGATATGCTACTTAGCATTCATTTTTTAAAAAATTACAAAGCCTCTTTGAAATTGATAAATCGGTGTTAGAACATTTATTTATTTATATCTCACCTTCATTATTTTTTATAAATAACTCAAGGCAGTAAACATACCTAATGCTCCATCTATCCTCTATTTTTCTCACAACAACAGCCCTATGAAATGTGTTGTGCTGAGAGTCACTGGCCCAAACTCACCCAGCCAGCTTTCACGCCTAAGGCAGGATTAGAACTCACAGACTTCTGATTTCTAGCCTGGTGCTTTAACCACTAGACCAAACTGGCCCCATATCTCCAACATAGATCTGCATAAAGATCTGCATTAAGATCCATATGATATTATTTTAAATTCTTGCAACTGAACTTTAAAAGGTCTAAATACCTAAAATGGAAAATTAATGTACCTGAATCCATTAAAAACAAATATCAGAATAGATACTTCTGGTCTGAGTGACTTATTGCAGGCTTCTCTGCCATTATCTCAAAAACAAGACACAAAAGTACATTATAAAAATAATTTGAATTCCTAATTAATCTCAATATTTACTATAATTAACAATCTGGCTGATGATTAAGAAATCTGTTTACAACAGTAATCCTTGTTTTTGAGGGATTGCTAATTTCCATGGTCATGTAGCCTTGATCACAGAAAATGTCTTCAGACAACACTGGCTTCCTCAGCCAAGAAATGAAGGTGTGCATCACACCCTAGAGCTGAACTTGAGTGGAGAACGAAACCTTTACCTGCTAATTTTTGTGGAGTAAACAGCGTTCAAAGCTGAGAAAGTCTGACTTGATTATCAGATTAAAATCATTCAGATCATTGTATCAATTATTTTACAGGCCAGGTAGCATATAGGTCTAAATCAAAACAAAGTGAAGGCCTCCATGAATGATACATTAAAGAAAAGACCACAGATCTATTCATTCACCTTTGACAAGATAGATTGAACCAGGTTATGTAGAATTGACTTGGGAGGCCGGTGTGTGGTGTAGTTGGTTCACATGGTGTGGTAGGATGGAGGGTTTGTTGTCACTGTGTGTTGGGGGGAGAGAGCACGGGGGGAGGCTCAGCTAATCTCAATGTACACATGTTGTACTTTGACAATAAAGGTTTATTATTTACTCCTAGATCAACCACAGGCTCCATGTTGGGCACAAAAATTCCCTTAGCTGAACTGGGATTTGGAGATGCATAAAGTTTGTTGAGTCCAGGAGACATTTAACTGATGCCCCACGATACAGGGCAACACACTGACCATTGTGTTACCTTGATTCCCCTACAGAGCATGGTTTTGTAAATATAGGGTGCTGTGTGATCTTCAGTTATTCCCTCATTGTCTTTTATTTGAATCCCTGCATTAATTAGAATCATTTTCCATGCTGTGAAGATGGGCTTCTCACATCTGGCATGCTTCAAATTCTCTCACTTGTGCTTGAGTGAGGGTAAATGTCAGCAATTGCATTGATGGTTGGTTCTGCACAAACACTGCTAATAACAGGTTTCAAGATTTTGGGTAAATGAATAATAGAAATTAGATGTCGCAACACTGACTGCTGCAGCAGACTGTGGGGGTGGGTCTGAACAGCTGGCATACTCCAGTTCTTGTGTGGTGGCTGCCTGAACCACATCTCAGAAACTTAGGCAGTCACCTTGATAACAGAGACACTTTCATTCTTAAAGGTTTTTTTCCCCCACTTCCAGTCCTCTTCCCAGTTCTGCTTCCCAGTCCATTCCCCCCTCCTTTTTTCTCTCTTTCAGCATTGCCTCCAAACAAGAGCATCTGGATCAAAGAACAGCAGAAGTAGTTTATCAGAGGATCTCTCAGTTTGGTTTCCTTGAATTTCCTTTATTGTTGGATTCTTTTTTTTTATCCCGAGGGAGACTTACCTTTGCAATAACATGGGAAATAAAAATAATCACTATCATACCTCCAAATTAAAAGTGGGTTTTGATGAGGGAGTGCCTGAATTGAGAAAGGTTTTAATAGTAGCACAATTTCTGGAAAATCTTTGCACTAAAGCATTGAGTCCAATAATGGTCCAATAATTGTTCAATGGTGCTTATTTTCATTTGTGTAAAAGGTATTAGGTGCTTTGTCATTACTTAAAGAATGTACAGGGGAGAAACTGAACTTGTTCATCCTGAGGTATAATCCAATGAATGCAATGAAACGTACTGTACAGTAAGTACAATTTGGATTGCATGAACTACAAAGAACTGATGCGAAATGGGTGGTCGATTTCTGTGTTTAATTAAATACCTCAAACCAGCTTCCACAGTGATTCATTTAATATTGAGCTCTGCCACTTCACAACCTTTTTGATTTGCAACTAATTCCTCAAGAGCTGGATACTGAATTCACCTCTTACCCTTGTTGCCCTCACTGCTGCAGATTGCTTTTGCTTTTATTTTCCATCTCTATACAGCCATGAAGGCTGTAGCTCATGGACAAAACTTTCTTGGATTCTTTCTGCCACATGAGGGATAGAATCAAGATCATGTGAAGTATTAATACCACGTTACAATGCCTTGGTAACACCACACTTGGAATACTGCATCCAGTTTTAGTCACCACGATGTAAAAAAGATGTTGAGACTCTGGAAAGAGTACAGAGAAGAGCAACAAAGATGATTAGGGGACTGGAGGCTAAAGCATATAAGGAATGGCTGCTGGAATTGTCTAGTTTAATGAAGAGAAGGGTGAGGGGTGACATGATGGCAGTGTTCCAATATCTCAGGGGCTGCCACAAAGAAGAGGGAGTCAAGCTATTCTCCAAAGCACCTGAAGGCAGGACAAGAAGCAACGGATGGAAACTAGTCAAAGAGAGAAGCAACCTAGAACTAAGGAGAAACTTCCTGACAGTTAGAACAATTAACCAGTGGAACAACCTGCCTCCAGAAGTGGTGAATGCTCCAACACTGGAAGTTTTTAAGAAGAGACTGGACAGCCATTTGTCTGAAATGGTATAGGGTTTCCTGCCTTAGCAGGGGGTTGGACTAGATGACTTCCAAGGTCCCTTCCAACTTTACTATTATGATTATGATTATGAGTTAGCCATGCCTGAGAATGGCCTCCTGAGAACATCTGTGGATTTATAAACAACAAAAAGAGTAGCAAAGGCTTAAAAAAGGGACAATCCCTTTTTTTCAAATGTTACCTTTCTGGCACACCTGCACTTCATCCATTTTCCTCCATGAATCAGTGTTCATTGCCTAATGGTTTGCCATCCATTCGTAGAAATAGCCCACCCCAGGCCAGGAGTAATGGGCAGATTGTTGATCTGTTTTTGGTGGTGGCAGAACATGATGGCTGGGAGTGTATTCTTCCTCCAGTAGGTTGTTTTTAGAGTAAGTAAACCACTATGTCTTCTCTTTGTGGCACCCTTTCAGCTTTACTCCTGAAGTTAGTGTTCCTTATATAACTTGCTAGGTTTATGTGATTTCCGGATTTCAGGTTAGTAATAGACATTATGAGAAGTCATCTCAAGGTTGGGCTGGGAAAAATATAAAATGGGAGGGGCAGGGCATGGCTGGCAGTTTGTTCAATCAGAAAACTGGTGCCTGTAGAAACTAGAAGAATAAGCCTTTTACTGATACCACAGAGAAAATCAGAAACCTCTTGTTTCTAAGAGGTGCCAATGAACTACTAGACTATTTGAGAATTTGCCAAATATTAGAGCCCTTCTGAAGCTTCACAAAGTGGTGTCAGGTTACAAGAAGGAATTTTCCTTAGGTATATGAGGAGGTGATAAGCTGCCTGAGAAAGCCAAGGGAAATCATCAAAATAATTAAAAAAAATGAAAGTTAGAATATTTCGGACATGTGATGCAACACCCAGAAAAATACAGCATACTCCATTTAATCCTCCAGGGAAAGATTGAAGACAAACGAGGTCCAGGCAGAAGAACATCATGGCTTCAAAATCTAAGGGACTGGTCTGGACAAAACTCAGCAGCACTTTTTTGTGTGGATGCTGATAAAAACAGGACCGCCAACTTGATTGTCAATGTCCGATAATGGATGTGGCACAGTGGCGTAGCGTGGGTTGTCAGCACCCGGGGCAAGGCAAGTAATTTGCGCCCCCTAACCCGTGGATTTTAGCACTCGAGTCTCTTCCACTAGCTCAGGAATTCTGGGAGTTGAAGTCCATGAGTCATAAAAGAGCCAAGGTTGCCTACCCCTGAGTTAGGTTCAAGGCAAAAAAGGGTCTCTGGAGAAGAGGGAAAATGCTAGTTTAAAACTGAAACAAGGCAACTTTAAGGTGCCTCAGCTGTGATTTAGGATGAGACAAAGAGAGGACATGGCGTTGAAAATGGTTAATGGGGCATGTTTGTTCCACTCTTAGTGGATGTCAAGATAAACCCCACGAGAGAATGACCTTACAACAGATGTGAATAGGCTTGGACTACGTTTGTAGATTGAGTTCATACATCACATGGAGCGATGATGGGCTTCATCAAGATTTATGATCCCACAATTGGCTAGTTTTCTCCATCTTGTCCTAAACCCTGGATACCAACCACGGTTTATGGCTTAGCATGTGGTGTGGGGTGACCCAACATGTTAGGCAACAAACAATGACTTCCAACTTACAATGCCTCAGCTTCCCAAGGTTATTCCAAAACCGGAAAAGCCAACCAACCCACCCTGCAGCTTTGCCTGCTTAGGCTGAACCCCAGGAGTTCATACTTGCTGTGGCGCCTGACCTATTTTCTGCCCAGACGCTGCTTATCCAAGCCAAGCCGCCTCCTTCTCTTTGGCACCTTGCCCCAAAGATTCGCCAGACTGGCTGGAAACTCTTGCTGCTGGCGACGTGTGTCGGGGGGGCGTCCCGATCGCCTCCTGCAGGGGGAACTGAGTGGCCACAGAGAGTCAATACGGCAGGAGGAGGAGGAGAAGGAGGAGGAGGAGGAGCAGCAAGCAGCCGCAGGTGCGGCGGCTGCAGTTGTTACCTTTACCTCCGGGAAAGGAGGAGACGGGGGCGGGAGCTGGGTCGGGGGGGGCGGGCTTGCAGGTTGAGAGCCAAGCGGAGGAGAGCCACGGCGGGAGAAAGAGAGGGAGGCGAGACGCCGCCAAGCCTCCCCACCCCCACCCGAGAAAGGAGGCGATCCGTAGCCGCGAGAGGACGGGATCCCGCTCTGGCTGGACGCAGCAAATGCGGTTGCTTTCTACGCTCCGCCCACTCGCTCACTCCTCCGACCCTCGGCGAAGCAGAATCGTCCCCCTCCGGCGAGCTTAATGGGCGCCCCCCCAGATGTTGCGCCCGGTGCGGCCGGCCCCCCCTGCACCCCCCACGCTACGCCACTGATGTGGCACAAGAAGAAGAAGAAGATAAGAATCTCGCTGTTTCTCATAAAAGAAAATTCAAGATTACATTAAAGGAAAGATGCATGATAGAAAGTGTGAATGTATAATTAATTACTGGTTTCTACTTTTGGAAAATGTGGATGATGTTTGCACTCTCTAAGTCAATCTTGGAGCCTCAGTCTTTATTCATCTTAAATGGCAGATTAGTCAACCAGCATTGTAGGCAGTGAGAGCAAATTTTAATTGGCAGGCCAACAAATTAAAGTTTTCCTTGCACATGACTGGAGACTATTTTGGCTCTGGAACACTGCTGTGACAAAGAGTGGAAACAATATTAAAGCTGTTCTCTCCTAGCAATGGCAAGATGAGTTATTGAATTGCAAATCATGTTAAATTTCCTTCAGTATTTCAGGATTTGGGTAATAAGTACATTCATTTTAATTCAGTCAATTGATTGGTCAGTCAGTTAAAAGGCATGGGATTAATCATCCAAAACTGATTAATAAGTTGGCAGTCAACTGCACACACTTCAATATTTTTATGTTTATCTCTGCAAGGCATTTCTTTTACTTTGAATATAGGACTGGCAATTTCAAATGGTACACTGTTGTTCTCTAAGGATAACAAGAGGATTATGCATGCAATTCTAAAACTAGTCTTAATGCTCTACATAATACAAGAATGTGGTATCTGCATTCATGTCATATACATATACATATACATATACATATACATATACATATACATATACATATACATATACATTACATATACATTACATATACATTTACATTTACATTTACATATACATAAATACATAAATACATATATATATATATATATATATATATATATATATATATATATATGCTGTATATATAAAAGTAAAGTATTAATAATATATTGATATTGTTTTAACTGTTGTTTGGGATCACCTAGAGCAGTGATGGCAACCTTTTAGAGACTGAGTGCCCAAAACCTCCCCTGCCCCATTGACCCACAGGACCACCAACCACCTCCACGCAGATTGCCCACATGGCCCAGCCGTGCCATGGCAGCCACGCCATCTGTCCATGCCCCACAGCATCAACTGCGTGCAATGGGGCAGGTGGGCGAAATCTTGTCCCTGCTGCCCAGCTGCCATGGCCTTAGCTGTGCTGCTCAGTGTGGTCCATGCTCAGGGGGGACTGCTGTAAGGAGGGGGCTGTGGGTGGAGGCAGGGGTGGGGCAGGGTGGGGGGCAGGGTGGGGAGGGGGTGGGGCAGGGTGGGGCAGGGCAGGGCAGTTTTTGGGGGGCCCTCTGGCACGCATGCCATATGTTCACGACCACTGCCCTAGAGTTTGATATAAGATAGGCAGCTATGTTTTAAATAAATACATGAATAGATTTTTCCTAGATCTTCCAGTCAGATTGATGGTCTTTTGACCTCCACAGAGACTCTCTGTGTTGTTTTGTTTGTAAGCCATAAATATCTCTTATTGCCAGAAAGCCACTTTGCTTAGTTGTGGCTAACAGAACCCTTTGCATGTGGGGTTGGGGAAGTTGTTGGAATGCTTTCTCAGATCCTGGGGAATGGGCAGGCAATTCACATGTCATTAATTCTAGTCAGGTTGAGCTAACAGATTCACATCATTCAAATGTTTTAAAAAGGCTACTTAATTAAGAGACACAAGAGACATAAAAGAAGGCTACAGATACACTGATGGAAAAATGTTCTAATTAATTAGATACAGTTTTTAAAGTTGAGGGGAGGCACAGGAAGAATGAGATTAGTCTGTCCTCCCAAATGCTTTGAGCAAGGAAATTAAGGTAGTCCTAGTTTAGAAACTACAACTGGCTTTTTTAGGCAAAGCAGTCACTAAGCGAAACTGTGACTGTGCTTATGATCTTATTTCAGCTTTTCTTTGCTTTGCAGACCTACAAAGATCATAAATGTGAGGATGGGTTGCAAAGTTATTTTTCATCACCATCAGCAAGCACCATTGCTAGCAAATAGTCACTAAATGAGATAGTCGCTAAACAAGCATATTTTATTCACATGCACAAATATATTCATATGTGCACATACAAATATTATTATGTCTGATGATTTTAATCAGAAGCATACACAAACACAACAATTTTAAGTCATATATCATGCCATGACTGGTTCCTGTTACTATATGTAATCTCTAAAACAACCATACAGGGAAGTGTTAAATGCTATGTCCCATAAGCTCCTTCCTAAAGTAAAGCTGAGTTGTAAGGGAATAAAATCAGAGGAATTCTTTATTGGGATGTGTGCAATGTGAAAATGATGCAACTAGAAAGAAATCTTGTTTTATCATTTTCCTTCTGATTCCTGCCATGGGCTTCCTTCACAGTTCAGGATGATACAATTCCTGAAGTGTGAAGCAAGATTTAGTTGCTCATCTGCACGGCTTCTGCCCATGGAACAGCAGGAGATGGCCAAGCAGTCAGTATTAACCCAGCTAAAGTTTTTTGTTGTTTTTTTCAAAGGAGAATTTCCATAGAAAATATTTGACAAGGATCTTTTCCAAATATTTGTACCTAGGGACTATTTTGTGAATCCAACTCCTTCACTTAACCCCTTCAAATCTATCACCTGCAAACAAAAGGGAGAACTTCACAAGGCCATTTCCTCCTCCAAATCACTCCCGAGATGTACAGAACACTCCTCATCTGTCAAAAAATATTGACCAGGGCACTAATGAACCACCCACCGCAGCAAAGGAAGACCTTCTCATTTCCAAAGAGCTTCCCCAAGCAAAAGGCCTGAGCCTTTTACAGAAATAGTCCATGAGGCCATCAGGATCAATCTTCTTAACAGGCTGGCAGCAGCAAATCGGAACGGGACAACCTGGTGTGGACAACTTGCCACGGAACAATTCCACATGGGGTAACTCAACATGATAACTATTATCCACCGCTGCTTTTTCAACATTATTTCCATTGATAAAAATAATGTTGACAAAAGTGGCAGGTAACATTTATCATGTTAAAGTTATCTCACATGGAATTGTCCATGGTAAGTTGTCCCATGGAGAGTTGGCTATGGCGAGATGGCCTCGGTGAGGTGGCTAAAATGAGACGGCCACAGCAAGCTGGCCATGACAAGTTGTCCTAGACCCTCAGCAAATTGTTCTAGCCCTACTTTGATGGGTTGGGAATTGAAGCTGGGAGTGCAGCTTCACCTTTCTTATTGCAAGGTAGAGAAGGAAAAGAAAGTTGAAGGCATCTCCTCATCCTGCACACTGACACTGAATATCCTACTGTTGATTTATCATAAAGAAAAGGAAGGGAGGGAGGATGGGTTTTGAAGATATCTATTTTTTTCATCATATTTATATACCTGTCTATCTAACAGAAAAGTGATTGTAAGCAACACACAATAAAAACAAACATAAAATCAAAATATTAAGATGAGTTCAATTAAACAATTATGAGCTGGCAGGTCAGCTTTTGTAGTGGTATAGATGAACAGCTAACAGGGAGCTTTGAAAAATGACCATCGTTCTTTTCATTATTCTCCCTGTGTAAGTTTGGATTATTTCTCTTTAGTGCACCATGTGCTCGGGAGAACTTGCACTTCTATACTGTCAACATGTCAGGGTTTTGTACTCATCAGGATGTGAGCCATTGACTACAGTCATGTAAGAGGCATGCAACATGTCAGTCAGAGCTCCATCAAACTGGGAATAGTTCATACATGCAGTCATTTGGCATGCAGACTCAAAAAGGATACTGTCCTGTAAATTATTTATCCACCTGAAAGTGTTTACAGGAATTTCACAGAAGTCAACAAGAATAAAATCAAGACTATGAGATTAAAAGTAAACAACTTCTATGCATGTACTCATTCATGCTGTGCCGGGAAAAAATAATCCCTTTTTGTTGTTTTGAAAATGTCTTTCAAAGAAGAAAAGAATTGTGGAGACAATCTCATGCAGGGAGTGGTGTCCTTGTATTCACTGATTTATCCATTGGGCCCTAACTATATGTGACGATCCCATCTGTCATTGTTCAATAAGTGCTCCTGAGATTTGAAGCTTTCCTGACTTTATGTGCTTCAATTAAACCCTAAGAGAAGACATTGTAAGGTTACTCTTTGTGCTAGCTTCATTCTGTTTGTTTGTCAAATCTATGTCCACTTTTTGCCCCAGTAACTCAGGGCAGTGTTTAACACTCTTTCAATTCCCACCACATCACAACAACCCTGTAAGTCTGTGGTGGTGAACCTATGGCATGCGTGCCACAGGTGGCACACAGAGCCCTCTCTGTGGGCACGCATGCTGTTGCCCCAGTCCTAGGCCTTCAGCTGGGTTTTATAAACCCTTTTTGCTTTAGGCGTCTGCCGCCATGTGCATAAAAATAAAAAGGTTCAATCAATCAATCAATTTCTACTTCTCTCAGGAAAAGAAAACCTTGCAAAGTTGGAATTGATTGATTGAACTTTTTAGTCCCACCCAGTCTGCCGTTACCACCACAGCCACGCGCACCCAATGGGCCACACCCACCTAATGCACCATGCCCACCCAATGGGCCACGCCCACCCGGCACCTGATAATACATAAGTGGGTTTTGGGTTGCAGTTTGGGCACTCAGTCTCTAAAAGGTTTCCCATCACTGCTGTAAGTCAATGAGGATGGTTTCCTCAATTCTAATGCAGCACTTTAGCCAACTACATTACAATGGGATTGTTGTTGATACCCACCCACCCCCAAGACTGGGAAAGTCTTTTGGCAGCCAGGGAGGCTTCAGAGAGGTCAGAAAAGATATAACAGCAAGGCAAAATCCCCTCCACTGCAACTGTGCAAAGAACTCAAGAGAAATGCTTCAGAGAGCACATTGACAGAAGCAAATAGGGCTTCTTGAAGTGTTAAGAGTGGACCCCTCCGTTACTTCTCTGCAGACCATCCCCAGCTTTTAACATTGGTTTAATGCCTGGAAAACCCTTGCCCTCCACCACTTCCTACAATGAAGTGAACTCCAAAGGAGAACCAAGAGAAATACAAAAGAAATTCTCAAGCACATTTAGAAGAACAGAAAAAGAGAACATAGCCCTCTGTAACTGGTGAAGAAAGCTACAAGCTGCAGCTGAGAAGAGATCTGGGGACAAGAGGGAAGAGTATGGAGCCCGATTGTAGAGAAATTCCAAGTCAGGCTCTCCTGTGCTTGTTTAGATGGTTCTCTGGAGAATGGAGATAACACAAACTTTGATTCCATGTGGATGAGCCTATGAAAAATTGAAGAAGTCACTGATTAAGAGTTGCCCACTTTTTTCATGTATCCTTAAAATTCAGCCACTTTATGTATTAAGTTTCTTTTAACATAGCTCTTGAAGGCAGAGGGATGTTGCCATTAAAAAAGGAGAGTTTCAAAAACGCAAACCAAAAAAGGACAATGAATCTTCAGAAATATTCTTCCTCGTATGTTGAGGAATTGCCAATGTTTCAGCTAATTTTTGTGTTTGTTTAATAGCTGTTATGTGAGATGCAAATAGGAAAAACCAAGTTGCCCACAGAAATAAGATTTCACTGCAGAATTGCTGTGGGCCAAGCTGTTACAGGCACAGCTCCAGACACCCTTTGAAAATTTGGTAACCCTATTTTAATTTTGAGCCAACCCCCCCCCCCCTTAAATAAACTGTAAAGTTTGCACAGGCTGTTAGCAGAAACATTCAACAGCCTACATCCTTATTTCGTGAGCTATTTCTCCATCTTCATTTCCCATAGTTCACCTCTTTGTCCTCTTTATGTCACCAGAAAATAATAATGCTATAATAACATACTTGATTTCTTCTGAAATATGGAAATGTGATGATTCATATGGAAGAGCTGACCGAGTTGCTTGCCTCCCAGGTGACATCTATACAAGAAGGGAAGGTAAAATTCAGATCTGAAATGAGCTTTTTAGAAAAGGGCAAGATGAGGACTGCTTGGAAGACTCCAGAAAGCTAGAGGGCAGTTCTATGGGTTTTGCCATTGATGGAAACTAGAATTTGGGAGCTAGAAAATATGGCCAAGATCACACGTCCCTTTCCTTTTCAATTCTTTGAAAATAGGGCTGAGTTTCTCTGAATTTTGACTTATAATATATGCAAAGCTTATGCATAGAAAAGTAATCTATATGTCTCTTGACCTCTATTAGTCAAGCCAAAAAGGGGTTGTGTGTCAATTGATAAAATAGTAACACTTCACATATGTAGCCAAATGCAAGCCATAAGTGTCTCTCATATATTTTGGGGAAAAAATGGAGAAGGGTGTGTGTGTGTCCTTACTTATTAATTATTAAGAAAGCACTATGATGTATTTAGTTGCTAAGCCAGGAATTTAGTCCAAGTGTTCTGGGACAAAATTCAATATCCTTTCCTTGTTCCTATCTATCTTTTCCACCTGAGCAATACAATTCCTCTCCATTCACTTAAATTGTGGACATTAAAGGAAGGTGTCGTTTCGTTGGATTTAAAGGCCTTTAATTATTTCATCGCCATGAACTGTTCATCTTCTCCAATGAGTTATTTTACCCAACCTCATCAACGTTAGACTAAACTTAGGCATGACATTTATTTCCTGTTCCTGTGTGTCCATGGAGATTTTGCAACAGTTTTTCATGATGCATTGTTGAAATATAAGCTGAATTTTCCTTGCTTGGTTGTCATTGTAGCTGGAGATATATCTTGATGACTGTAAGGTGATGGAAGTGCCTTTGATCTCCTCTAGTTTGCCCCGAACAGCTCAAATATAATAACACTTGACAAGTTTTTAAATATTCTTGTGACCCATGATATCCACAGGGAGAACTCCCCTACATTGCAAGAATAAAAAACTGTCCATTTTTTGAAAGAATTACATAACTGAAGGAAAACATATGCATTGCACAATGTCCAATCTGAATTCAGGAAAAAATTTATATAAAGCTTTTAGAATCATCTGGATTTGTTTTCTTGTTAATATAACAGAGAAAGGCAAATCCATCATTCAGTTCCCATAACGATCATAAATATGCATATAGACAAACTACAAAGAGGTCTTTGGGCTCATCCACATTTATTTTTAACTGGCTGGAAGATGTCTGACTAACCATCTTTCCATCTTCTCTTAACACAAGCCTTAACACATCCAAATAGTTTGTGGTGCTTCAGAAGTGATGATGCTTGATGGTGATGTTGATGATGATTCAGGCATCTTGGGTTCTACCCAGCTCCTAGTTGGCATTGTCAGCTGCTGTGGACAAGCTCCTTCCCCTCCAGCTGCTGGCATTTTCCACTGGGGTCATTTTGTCTTCAGCAACAGGAATGACCAGGCAGCAGAAATCTGCCCCTTTGCAATGAGTCATTCGAACACTTTGTGGGCACCAAACATAAAAATAATGTCCTGACTGCCAGATAACTTGCAAAGCTTTGGTCGAAGCAGGGAGTACACCTGCCAGCTCCTGTCAACAAGCCCTGTCAGTTGTTTTTAGGCAGTGTGAGAGTGAGCAAGAGTGAGTGAGTGAATGAAAATGTGAGAAAGAGTTTGGGACAGCCAGTCCAGTACATTCAATAAAGTGAACAAGTAAGAGAATGATAGAGTGGGAAAGCAAGAGCAAAAAAAAAGTGAGAAACTGACATAGAAAAACAAGTGAATGAAAATGATATGAATGCATGAGAGATTGAACAAACAAGGAAAGCAAATGAAAAATGAGCAGAGTGAAGTATGTAGAAAGAAAACAAAGTAAAAAAAATCAAGAGAGAGAGAGAGGAAGAAAGACCAAGAGGGTGATAGAACAAACAATAGAAGAGAGAGAGAGAGAGAGAGAGAGAGAGAGAGAGAGAGAGAGAGAGAGAGAGAGAGAGAGAGAGAGAGAGAAAATCTGGAACATGTGCAAAGTGACTGGGGGTCTCCCAGGGAAGCTAGAAAGCCCACTCTCTATCTTCTGGATCAGGTTCTCATGGTAAAAATCAAGGTCTAGACATCTGTCAAAACTCACCCCCTCTTCCATCCACATCCCACATTAGGAAGAAAAATTAGGAGATATTTTTCCTGCTGGCAGGAAATCTATGAATCACTTTCCTAACACGTCCAACATTAGAGCTGTCAGAACAGTACCACTCATGGGTCTACTTACTAAGTCAGAACACAAATTGGCTGTTGGGACAGAGTAAATTATTCTGGCATACTTTTGTGCCACCTCATCAACTTGACGAAACCATGGTAACTTGGCTATCTGGAGGTTCGCAAAAAGCAATTGGCCTTTCTCCCACAAGTAATATCCAGTAGCATAATGCCTGAAATAGGGCATTGATTTCCTTTGGTATAATGTATTTCATCACATATGAGTTCACAAACTTCCCAAAACTTTTTTTCAGACACTTCATATATTAATCTTCTGTAACATTTCATCTGATAGAGTATCTTTTCTTGAATGAGGCCAATCACACTAATACAGTAATCCAATTACAAAACTGATAACTCTTAAATTTTATTTATTTATTTATCACATTCCTATGCCCCCTCTCTTACACAAAGTGACTTTGGGTGGAGTACAAGTGAATAAAAAAACCCAAATAGATCAAAGCACTCATTATAAAAATATAAAAAGTCATATTAAAATGAGACCATGATCAACAATTTTAAAATATACAAAACTCCTCAGAACAACACAGCTTGAAGCCACTGTTTCGCACAAAAAATTCAGATCTTGGACATTTTATTTCATATTCAAAACACTAGCCATAAATATCATTTGAAGCTTGAAACGTTTTTCACACAGCTACTTAGTATGTCTTTCAACTGGAAATGTTACTGAATTAATCTGGAACTTCAATCATGATACAGTATACCTGAGAGGTCAGAATATTTTTTTCCAAAAAGGTGGATATTCATACTGTATAACTTTTATCCCTTTTAACTTAGATTTTTTATTTAGATTTAGACTTTTACTTTTACTCTTGATGTATTCTTTATGCTTTTTAAATGACTGTATCCCAACATCCTTATGCTGGTCTACCAAATGAGCATTTAATTTGATTCGTTAGGTATCTGCCACTCTTTCTGAATTGCTGGAATTTTTTATTCATCTAAAACTACTACAAAATAGTTTACCTTCATTTTATTTTGTCTTTTGGCATAGTCTAGCATAGTGTTGATAGAAAAGCATAGCTTTCCTATCAATGCTCACAAAATATTTTACTGCCAGCCTCTATCTCTCTTCTCAAGTACCCACATATGGAAGTCAGAAAAAAGAAAAAAAGAAACATGAGTTGGATACAGAATCATTTTGCCTTCAGGGGAGTTATCAGCAGCAAATGCATTCTTGTGGCAGTACCTAGGAAAGAGAGATGCATATATAATTTCACATTTATTTCTGCCCGATAGCTGAGGGAGTACAGCATGGGGAAACAACTTCCACCCCTCAGTATTTGTCATGGAGCACTGGAGATCCTTGCTTTTGTAAATGTTTATGGTGCCCCCCAGGGATTTATGTGTTTCTCTTCTGTGCGATCTTAGACAGGGTCCTTAGTTCCATGCCGGAAGCCTGCAAAAGTGATGCTTGTACTTTCCTGCATCCCACAGAGTCCATGAATGATAAGATCCAGGGGAAGGGGCCTTTTGGCCAGCTGGCACTGTAAATTTATTATAAGGCAATAAAATATGAAATAGCAAAGGCACCTTAGGAAATATGTTTGCTTTATGAAAAACCTTCTTTCTCCTTTTGTCATAAAGTAGCTGAAGTTCACGAGAAAGTTCCCTTTATAAGACATTAATGGATGTTTAATTGGACTGCAAAAGAAGATATAAACATTGTGAAGATATTTTATACAGTAGGGAATTATAAGTCACTGAATAACTACAAGCCTTAGCATAATCAACTGCAGTACAAATTAAGCTCTGACATGAGAAGGGATTTTACCGACAACCAGTTTGCATCACCAGGGACAAATTTACTCACCTGATTGTTCTCTGGTTCATATGTATCCATGAGAGTGGCCTTTCACGACTGCCAGGTTATAATTCTCTCCACCCATCCTTGAATTAGACAGGTTGCCCATATTGCCTGTCCCTATCTTCCCAATATTGCCTCTGTTCTGATTTACTTCTGAATGATGTCCTGATTTGGCAAGTACAGTGCATGATAAATATTTTCTCTCTTTCTCTGCATCTCATAGCAGGGAAAACAAAAAAAAAATCACCCACCAATCATGGCACAGCAACAAAATGTGAGATTCTGTCCTTCATCTCTCAACTTTGCCCTCATTCTATCACATCACAGGATGAGTAGTACATTGTAAAAAGAAAACCTGGCATCACATAGAAAATTGAGTCATAAGCATCATTTTTAATTAGGATTTTTCTCCTTGTCTTTTCCTTTTTTATGTATAGTAATAAGGCCCATCATTCTTCTGTTTGACTGTTTGGGCCTTGCACTAAACTGGTATGACCTGAATAATTGTTATACACTATATGTAAAGAGCATGAAGGTAACTTTGGAGTACTATCAGAAATTGTTAAAATGGGGCAGAGCCTGGGCCAAGTGAAGAGTATTAGGACTGGATCTTCCATGAGATATAACAGGGGGTGCTGATGGTGGAAGGGAAAATGCAACTAGACTTGCAAACTTATCAGTATCTCATAAAATATAGTTATAGCCTTCTTGTGGAGTCTGTCTCCTGAAGACTTTCCTTGGAGGCCCTTGTGTAATTCTGATGTCGATGCTGCAAACATTGACATTTTTTTGCACTGACAATATAAGAGGCAGCCTTTTGTTTTAACTGTTTGGATTTGAATCACTAAAGCGTGGGAGGAATGCAACCTGGATGTTTTGACAAGATAAGTGATAGCAGCTTCAGAAGGGAAGTGAAACTTTCTGTGTTAAATTAATTGGTAAATGTGATTCATGATGTGTCAATAAGGGAGGGAAATTCTGTATGATGTGGTGTGTCAAGGGGAGGAAAATTCAAATTCAGGCATCCACCCATGAGTGCCAATGCTCTGTTTTCATTATTATAGACTTTTTTGAAATAAACAATCATGCAGTGTACTATGATCTGTTTTATTAATCGGAACTATGACATCATGCTAGAATCTTCTTTCTTTCAAACATCCTGGGAGTATGTGGATCGAGAACTACCAGAAGTACAGGCAGGATTTCGAAGAGACAGAGGAACTAGAGATCAAATTGCCAACATATGCTGGATCATGGAGAAAGCTAGGGAGTTCCAGAAAAACATCTACTTCTGCTTCATTGAAAATGATAAAGCCTTTGATTATGTGGATCACAACAAACTGTGGCAAGTTCTTAAAGAGATGGGAGTACCAGACCATCTTGTTTATCTCTTGAGAAACCTATATGCGCATCAAGAAGCAACAGTGAGAACTGGACACGGAACCATTGATTGGTTCAAAATTGGGAAACGAGTCTGGCAAGGCTGTATACTGTCACCCTGCCTGTTTAACTTATATGCAGAGCACATCATGAGAAAGGTAGAGCTTCATGAATCAAAAGTTGGAATTAAGATTGCCGGGAGAAATATCAACAACCTATGATATGCAGATGATACCACTCTAATGGCAGAAAGTGAAGAGGAACTAAAGAGCCTTTTGTTGAGAGTTAAGAAGAAGAGTGCAAAAGTTGGGTTGAAACTAAAATTAAGAAAACCAATTCCTGGCAAATAGATGGGGAAGAAATGGAGGTAGTGACAGATTTTATTTTCCTGGGCTCCAAGATCACTGCAGATGGGGACTGCAGCCAAGAAATTAGGCAATCAAACCAGTCAGTCCTAGAGGAGATCAATCCTGACTGCTCTTTAGAAGGCCAGATCCTGAAGCTAAAACTCAAATACTTTGGCCACCTAATGAGAAGGAAGGACTCACTGGAGAAGAGCCTAATGCTGGGAAAGATCGAGGGCAATAGAAGAAGGGGACGACAGAGAATGAGGTGGCTGGATGGAGTCACTGAAGCAGTAGGCGTGAACTTAAATGGACTCCAGAAGATGGTAGAAGATAGGAAGGCCTGGAGGAATGTTTTCCATAGGGTCGCGATGAGTCGGACATGACTTCGCAGGTAACAACAACAACAACAACAATCCTGAAGTTGAAACTCAAATACTTTGGCCACCTAATGAGAAGGAAGGACTCACTGGAGAAGAGCCTAATGCTGGGAAAGGTTGAGGGCAAGAGAAGAATGGGACGACAGAGAATGAGGTGGCTGGATGGAGTCACTGAAGCAGCAGGCATGAGCCTAAATGGACTCTAGAAGATGATAGAGGACAGGAAGGCCTGCAGGATTGTCCATGGGGTTGTGATGGGTCAGAAATGACTTCGCAACTAACAACAACAAAGGTGCTTTTTGAAGTATGGACAGATCACAAAAATTTAGAGGCACTAAAAACTCCCTGCAAATTGTCCCCAAAGCAAGTGTGATGGGCACAGTACTTTTACCATTTGAATTTTACTCTAAAGTATATACCAGGAAGAAAAATCTTCCTAGCTGATGCACTATCCCATTTGCCACAGTACAAAAGCGAACATGTAGAGTCTATGAGGCAATTATCCCAAGTTCACAACCTGTGGCACAACTCATACCTCGCAGAGCCCCTAATTCTGATGACCAGGGAGCAAAGAAGATAAAATGAGAGCTCCTCACTGATCAATAGTTCAAAGATAATCAAACCTGCTTAACATGCAGGGATGTTTTGGCATTCAAGGGTGGGAAATTGTATCTACCTGAAGCCCTCTGTCTCAATGCTCTCAAACACAGCCATGATGTAAAACAGCCTGGACACTTCAGATATTTAAATCCTCTACACCTCATCCACCAGCAATTTTGGTGGCCGGAACTAAAACGAGATTTAGAAAACTATGTTAGGAGTTGTACCGTATGTGCCACCTTGAAAAGAATTCCAGGGAAAACCCCTGGGTTACTGCAGTTAGTGGCAGACCCTTCTCAACCATGGGAAGAAATAGTTATGGACTTTATTGTAGACCTACCGAAAAGTAGAGGAAATAGTGTCATCTGGACTCTGATAGATCTGTTTTCGAAGCAGGCTCATTTTATCACTTGTAAAGGATTCCCATCTGTACAACAACTAACTAAATTGTTCCTAAAACATATCTACCGACTGCATGATGCCCCTAAACGAATAATTTCAGATAGAGGAGTGCAGTTCACAGCGAAAGTTTGGAGGAATTTCCTTAAATTAATTGGATCATTTCAAGGCTTATCATCTGCTTTTCATCCAGCTACCAATGGGGCTGCAGAATCCGCTAACAAAATGGTGGAGCAATATCTCAGATGCTATGTTTCCTACCAACAGACAAACTGGACTGACCTCCTCCCTTTTGCCGAGGTGGCCTACAATAATTCTGTTTACAGCAGCACTGGCTCCACGCCTTTCAGACTAGCCACAGGAAAAGAGTTCAGCCTGATGCCTGACTACCCTCAGGTGCCCTCCACTTCCAAGACACTTGATAAATGGGTGAGGGGGTGGGAAGAGGTTTGGAGAAACATGAAAATGGCATTAAAAAAGACTTCTGAGACTTATAAAAACACACTGATAAAAAGAGGTGCTCCCCAAAGAACATTCCAAGTTGGAGAAAAAGTTTATCTGTCAACTAAATATTTATGCCTCAAATTACCCAGAAAGAAATTAGAAGTGAAATTCTTGGGGCCTTTCCCCATTGTGAGAATCATCAACCTGGTCACAGTAGAATTGAAACTCCCCGGACTTTGGGGGAAAATTCACCCGGTTGTCCATTGTAGCTTACTGAAAACTTTTCGGGCCTCCACTTTAAGACCTCCCCCTAAGAAGGCACCCGGACCCCACGTAGTAGCAGGTCAGACCCATTATGAAGTAAAGCATATTCTTGACTCTAGAATCTTTAAGGGAAAATTGCAGTACCTAGTACAATGGAAGGGATACCCATTGTCTGAAGCCATTTGGGTGAAATCTAGCAATGTGAAAGCTGACAGATTTATCAAATGTTTTTATGAGAAACACCCCAACAAACCAAAAGCCAACCCCTAACTTGTGTTTTATTTACATTACAGGATCTGTCCTTTTTGTAAGGGGCCCCCAGATGTCAATGCTGCAAACATTGACATGTTTTTGCACTGACAATATAGGAGGCAGCCTTTTGCTTTAACTGTTTTAATCACTAAACTGCTTTAATCACTAAAGTGCAGGAGCAATGCAACCTGGATGTTTTGACAAGATAAGGGATAGCCGCTTCAGAAGGAAAGTGAAACTTTGTGTGTTAAATTAATTGGTAAATGTGATTCATGACACGTAAATAAGGGAGGGAAATTCTGTATGATGTGGTGTGTCAAGGGGAGGAGAATTCAGATTCTGGCATCCACCCATGAGTGTCGATGCTCCGTTTTCATTATTATAGACTTTTTTGAAATAAACAATCATGCAGTGTACTTTGATCTGTCTTATTAATTGGAACCATGACATCTGATAGAGCACCAACACAAAGTTGTGACATTTAATTATTTAGGATGACAAGGGCAGATTGACAACAGATGATTTCAGTTAAGAACCTTCATAAGGTCTTATCTTGCTGCAATGAGGACAGCGAAGGTTAATTACTTCACTGCCCTCATTGTGTCCACAGATAATCGCCCGGCCGCCCTGTTTAGGGTGACTCGCTCCCTCCTTAATCAGGAGGTGAGAGAGGAGCCCTTGCAGGGGCGGGCCGAGGAGTTTAGTCATCATCTGACAGACAAAATCGCTCAGATTCGGGCTGGTTTGGACTCTAACTGGGCAGAGTCTGATATGGATGAATCGGACGGTCTTCAGCATGTTATCTGGACTGAGTTCAATCCTGTTTCCCCTGATGATGTGGACAGGATTATGGGGAGGCTGAGTTCCACCACCTGTTTATTGGACCCGTGTCCCTCTTGGCTAATTTATGAGGCTCGGGAGGAGACACGAAGCTGATTCCAGGCAGTAATATCTGCCTCTTTGAGTGAGGGTGTCTTCCCCCCTGCTTTGAAGGAGGTGGTGGCGAGGCCCCTTCTCAAGAAGCCTGCCCTGGACCCAGCGATTTTAAACAACTATCGTCCTGTGTCCAACCTTTGCTTTTTGGCGAAGGTTGTTGAGAGTGTGGTGGTGCATCAGCTTCCTCTGTTCCTGGAGGAAACTGATTATCTGGACCCATAGCAATCAGGTTTCAGGCCTGGGTACAGCATGGAGACGGCATTGGTCGCGCTGGTGAATGATCTCTGGCGGGCTCGGGACAGGGGTTGTTCCTCTGTCCTAGTTCTATTAGATCTCTACTCCACGAGCTGCATTGGCTTCCGGTTGCCCTCCAGGTGAGATTCAAGGTGTTGGTGATGACCTATAAAGCCCTAAATGGCTTGGGTCCAGGATATCTGAGGAAACACCTGCTGCCGGCATCAAGCTCCCTTCATCCTGCGCTCCCACAGGGAGGGTCTTCTCAGGGTACCACCGGTAAAAGATTGCCAGTGGACAATACCCAGGGGGAGGGCCTTCTCTGTGGGTGCACCGGCCCTTTGAAACCAGCTACCTGTAGAGCTTAGGACTGCCCCTGACCTTCGCTCATTCCACCGGGACCTGAAGACCTGGCTCTTCGAGCTTTCTGGCCTGGACTGAGAGTATTAACCGGGGTTTTAATTGTATTTTAATTGTAATTGGGGTTTTTAGTTCAAGGTTAATGTAATCATTTTAATTGTTTTTAATTTTTGTAATTTGTTGTGTTGTTTTTAAAAAACCTTGTGAACCGCCCTGAGTCCTATGGGAGAAGGGTGGTATATAAGTCTAATAAAATTAAAAAAAAATAAATTAAATTAAAAATTAAATGATGCCACCCAGGAAACAATGGGGAGAGGACCTACCTGCCTCAGACTGAAATACCAAATAATTACGGCTCTGATCCCATTTGCTACTGGTCACCTGACTTCACTCTGCTGTAACCAATGGACCATTAGGACCAATTAACCTTGCAGCCAACCTTGGATGGTGTTGGCTTCAGGGGAAAACATTATTTTAACAACAGCACAAATAAGGATAACTTAAGGATATTTCACCCATAATTTATCACTTTGTAGTTTGTATGTACATTAAGAGCTTATGCACCAGAGACAAATTCCTTTTATATCCAATCACACTTAGCCAATAAAGAATATTCTGTCCTTTCCTGTCCTGTCCTGTCCTGTCCTGTCCTATTCTATTCTATTCTATTCTATTCTATTCTATTCTATTCTATTCTATTCTATTCTATTCTATTCTATTCTATTCTATTCTATTCTATTCTATTCTATTCTATTCTATTCTATTCTGGAATTGTTGAAGTAGCATCATGAGGACTCATGGCCTATAATTTTGGGCAGAAAAATAGTTTATTTATTTATTTTATTTTTATTTTAATATATTTATATACCGCCCTTTCCCGAAGGACTCAGGGCGGTTTAGAGGGTGATTAAAACAAAAAATACAAAAGTTAAAAACAGTTTAAAAATTATATCCATCCCTGAACAAATAAAACCCCAGTTAAAATTAAAATTAAAATTAAAATTCTCAGCCTGGGCCAGAGAGCTCGAAGAGCCAGGTCTTAAGGTCCTGGTGGAATGAACGGAGGTCGGGGGCAGTCCTAAGCTCCACTGGCAGCTGGTTCCAAAGGGCAGGCGCACCCACAGAGAAGGCCCTATCCCTGGGTATTGTCCGCCGGCAATCTCTTACCGGCGGTACCCTGAGAAGACCCTCCCTGTGGGAGTGCACTGGATGAAGGGAGCTTGATGCCGGCAGCAGGTGTTCCCTCAGATAACCCGGACCCAAGCCATTTAAGGCTTTATTGGTCATCACCAGCACCTTGAATCTCACCCGGAGGGCAACCAGGAGCCAATGCAGCTCGCGGAGTAGAGGTGTTACATGGGAGTATCGGGAAACCCCCATCACAACTCGCGCGGCCGCATTCTGCACCAGCTGAAGCCTCCGAGTGGTCCTCAAGGGCAGCCCCATGTAGAGAGTGCAGTAGTCTAAACGGGAGGTCATGAGCACATGAGTGACTGTGCGTAGGGCATCTCGGTCCAGATAGGGTCACAACTGGCGCACCAGGCGAACCTGGGCAAAAGCCCCCCTGGTCACGGCTCCTATAAGGTCTTCAAAATTGAGTCGTGAATCCAGGAGGATGCCCAAGTTGCGAGCCCTATCAACGGGGGGTAACACCTCACCCCCCATCGTTAGAGGAGGAATAGTCTGGTTAGCCCGAGATGCTGATATGCACAGCCACTCAGTCTTGGCGGGATTGAGTTGTTGGAAAAGATTTAAGCAGAAAGCAGATTCTTCTTTTAGCATTTTTTATCAACATTATTTACAACTTCATTATAATCCTCCTGTGTGAGAAAGATAAGAACCAGCTTGTCATCATCTACATTCAAGTACTTTCTTGTCTAAAATAGTGCCTATGAGGTAGCCATATTGGACTTCTTCAACCAAAAGAAAAGCTAACTAAATTGTAACCATATAAGCTTCTGCACATTACTATCCTCTCCAATGCATGGAGTCCTTAGAATTTTATATATATATAAAAGTGACTTTAGAGGGAGGATCAAGTGAAGGTGGAAATGCCAAGGGAAAAGCAAGAGACAGAAAGAATTTCCTAAAGTGACCTTTAACAAAGCAGTAATTAGGTATGATACAGACAGTATAACGCTGATAAGCTGTTTAACATATGTAGTATGTAAAAGTATTGGTTCCTTTTGACTCTTAAGAAATGATATTTAATTTACAAAGGCTATAGCAATTCTTTGTCATTACACAAAATAAACATTATTTATTAATAACACTTTTCTTTCTGTCAGAGAAAAAGGCTGGATATGCCCTAGCTTCTGCTTGAACACTCAGAAGCCTCCACATAACATAAGGTATCTGATGCAGAATTCTTAAAATTCAAGCAGAAGTTAATGCAATTGATAATAATATATATGTTCTTAGATAAGGTACAACTGAATGTAAGAAGATGTAAATAATTGGGGCAAAGAATTCTAACTTCAAATATGACTGGTGAGGACTTGAATATGTGGTGATACAAGTTCTTAGGATATTATTAGGAGGATTAGAAATAATTATATAAATATAAAATAGTGACAAGGACATAGTCTCAATTGATTCTTTCTCAGTATCAATTCACTGGTGTTATTGCATCCTAGATATTTCAAGATACAGAAGTACCTTCTGTATGGATAACAGTACATTGGCTTGCAAAACTTTAGATTAGATTTAAGATTAGATAGACTAATTTGCATAGAATAGCAAGGTAAGGTCTAATTACAAATTAAAAGGCTGAAAGGCTGAAAGGATAATAGTGGTGGGTGAGAAATATATAAGAATTAATGAGTTAGGAATAGTTGCATATGATGCTGTAATTAAGGGTGATAATGAACAAACCAGTAATGAATTAGGGAATTTTGTGCAACATTCTAAATTTTTCTGTGGAAAATAGCATTCCATTAGATGACATGAAAAGATATATTAGAGGAAAACCAAATGGAGAAAAATGAATGATGATGATGGAATGGATGGAATCTAATCAAGGAGAGAAACAACCAAGAACTAAGGAGAAACTTCCTGACAGTTAGAACAATTAACCAGTGAACAACCTGCCTCCAGAAACTGAATGCTTCAACACTGGAAGTTTTTAAGAAGAGACTGTACAGCTGTTTGTCTGAAGTGTTATACAGTTTCCTGCCTGAGTAGGGGGTTGGACTGGAAGACCTCCAAGGTCCCTCCCAACTCTATTATTATTATTGTTGTTGTTGTTGTTTTATTTCCCAGGAACCTTGATGATATAGCCAACGTTGAGGGACTTACAGAACATCAAAAGAGATGGACGTAACCTAATTTTGGGGAGGGAGGGCAGAATGTTCCATAAGGTGAGTGTCACAACAGAAAAGGCCTGCTGTCTGGGACCTACCAAATGTAAATCCCTAGTAGATGGCATCCACAGCATGCTCTCTCTGCCAGATCTCATTGTGCAGGCTGATATAATCAGAGAGACGCTATCCTTCAGTTAATCTAATCCCATGTAGTGAAGAACTTGACAAGTCAAAACCAGCACCTTGAATGGGACCTGGAAGCAGATTGGTAACCTAATTCGGCTAAAAAGCAGAATTGTAATATATGTGTTTTTTAGAATACACCTAATACATTCTGTACCAGCTGAAGCTTCCCGATACTCTCAAGGACAACCCCATGTTTTTCTCATTAAATTAGTCAAATGTGGAGATAGATTGCAGCTGGGATGATTGTTTCCAACTTTACTGCCAACCTCCAGAACGCTATTTTAAGCTAAAAGCCAATAATATCAAGAAGGACAGCCTCATTTATTTGCTTTAATTCTGGCATCGTCTGATCCCAGACTGATTGGAGCAATCATAACTTATACCTGTGAAATTCTTGCAACCTATTGTCCATAGAAGTGCTTTTCTGCGTGTTGAGAGAAACACAGTACAACTCCCTGAGTCCCTCGTCTCTTTCAGGAAGAAAGATACAATTTCCCTGCAGTTCAAAGGAAGCAGAACCCAGAAACATACTGTGAAAGACACATGGATGCCCCAAACAGAATAATGGTGGTCACCTGAAATGATCTTGCAATATATTTGCACTGCTCATAATTCTATATATTACGGTGTCTTCCTTGAGATTATGAGATCTCATTTCATTTGGAATGCTATCTCACTTATGTCAATAAGACCTTTTTCCAAGTCTATTATTCATATGAATGTACCCTTAACTTCATTCCTGCTTCTAGAGTGGATGTAATGAAGCTTATGAAAAAAGCGAACTGCATTTTTAAATGCTTCTCCCACTTTCCTTAAACAACCTGCAGCTATCAAGTCAATCATTTGTGAAGATCAGACTCTAGCTTCCTCTACCTTAGCTGTAGCTTCCCTGAACGGATGTAATGATGATTAAAAAAAATTTTTTGCTCAAAACATAAGCAAATTTGATTCAAAAAACACATAGGGACCAGATGCATCGAGTTAGAAGGGGTTATTTTTGAAGTTAAATAATTACATTTCTGATTATGCTGCCATTTCAAATGTGTTTCCAAGGACAGATTCATATATTTAGATTTAAGGCTATGCATATATATGTGTGCTGAAAATAAAAGTAGCTCTTCCATATACATATGCATGTATTTACATTTTATACACAATCACTGGTGTATGAATAAAAAAGCTACCTGCGTAGTTCTTGGATGGGAAAATTCCAGGTGATCCCAGGAATACAAGTTAGACTAGGAAGTTTTTTTAAAAAAAATGTCAGAAAACATAGTTATAAAATATTTCCATCCTGTTTCCAAAACACTACATAGACCTATCCATGAAATCACCTGTCGTCAAGCTTGGTTTAGAAAACACTTTACCTTTATCTTCTGATAATTCTAATAATTTTTATAATTATCTTATATAAAGCTTGAGCCCTTGCTACCTCTAGCACTAAACAGAGTTCTCCACTCTGCATCCTGATGAGGCTTCAGGTCTCTTCCGGCCTTATGATTCTTAGGTGGCCACTCTGGAAAGATTGGTTGGGTGGGACCTAGAAAACAATATTCTCTGCAGCTGCCCCTGGTGTCTGGATCAGCGTGACTCCTTAAATCAAGCCAAGATCCACCCTCTCACTTATAGAAAATTGGTGAAGGCAATTTCTTCCATTTTGGAGAGCACTTGGAAAAGGTTTTAATCAGATGGAAATCTGTTTGTATTGTGATTTTCTTATCATATATTTTAGGGATTTGTGTTTTATTACAAGCTACATAGAGTCACTTGTTTATAAATGTTGATAATAAATAATAATCAAATACCACCAATTTTGCATACTGACATCCGGGCATAAGTAGGTAATTTCAAAACAACCTATTTTAATCAGTCCCAAGGTTTTGTTCATCTGAGTTTTGGCTGACCTGCTACGGCCATTGGTTGCTGCTGGCCAGCAGTTGTTCGTAGTAGTGCTAATAGTGGTGCTGGGGATGGTAGTCTGTGAGTGTGTGTGCACGTATACACACAAACACATATGTATACAAATACATACATACATACATATACATACATACACACACAATTTACCCAATGATTATTCCATAAGTGAACAAACTACATTTAGCTCTAAAAGCTCATGTTCCACTCAACTCTTTCATCTCCCAGCATGCATCCTTTCAATTTCTGCCCAGGCTGTATGAAGCATGTTCCCACCAATTTGCTATCTCCTGCCCACAGTATAGATAAACCTCAACTTATAATCACAACTGGGGGCAGAATTTTTGTTGCTAAGCAAGGCAGTTGTTAACTGAGTCACATCCAATTTTAAAGCTTTCCTATATATATCTTTTTTAAAAACATCTTTCAGTTGCAATATAGGGATATTCCTATTTTGTTTCTATGGATCTGAACTAGCATTTCTTCCTGACTACAAAATTTCAATGACCCCCAATGGAATGGAAATAGAACCTTTTCCCCACAGCTTTGATTATTGTAGTAACAGAACTATTATGGTGTCATGTGGAGAGAACAACAACAAATAAAGGCTTTGTGTTAGTGTCAAAGGAGATAATGTGTCAAGGGGAGTGAAAATGTACACACACACACCCTGGAAAACATAGGAAAGGAAATGGACTAATGAGAAGGAAATTATTATTATTATTATTATTATTATTATTATTATTATTATTATTATTATTATTAATAATAATAATAATAATAATAATAATAATAATAATAATAATAATAATAATAATAATAATAATAATAATGCAGTAGTAGGCAAGTGCACAGAGGAGGTAGAAGAAAATCTTGTCTTCACTGCATGAATGGGAAGAGCAAGCAGCAAAGGAACAATAAATAGATCTTACAGAAGCTAAAATCTGATCTGAACACAACCTGGTTTTGTTGACACCCCATTGGATCTGGAGTGGAATTCCCAAAGTCAGTTTAAGAAACAGGAACAGTGTGAGAAAGAAGCAGCTTAAGCAGCACTGTGAAATTGCCTGTAACATCCAATAAACTCATTTGGATAGTTTTGTGTCATGTTTTTTTTTTTATCCCATTTATATCCCGCCCTTCTCCAAAGACTCAGGGCGGCTTACAATCTAAGCACAAACCAATGTGCTTAGCAATAGCCTTCATTCTATGTATATGCCTGCTTATTAGGGCTTTCATACACCCCCCAAGCGGCATTATTACAAAGTCAGCTTAATTGCCCCCAACAATCTGGGTCCTCATTTTACCTACCTCGGAAGGATGGAAGGCTGAGTCAACCTTGAGCCTGGTGGGATGCGAACCTGCACTAATTGCAGGCAGCTGGTGTTATTTAAAGAGGCATTAGCCCACTGCTCCACCAAGGAGCAGTCAACTTGCACTTCAAAGGTCCCCCCACCCTTCGATACACAACATACCAATGCACATTTCAGAAAGTCAATATGTTCTTTAAATTTAATCTGCTTTCTAGTGGTTTAATGAGAGTCTTTCAATCCAGTTGTGGAGGGCAAGGAGACTATTTGGAACTACAGATCACACAGAAGCTTTAAAGTCAAATGTCAGCTATTTTCTGACAATTCAGTATGCATCGGTGTAAATTACGTGGTTTGTTTACTGTATTTATATAGTAAAAATCAGCTCTTCAATTTCTTCTATACATTCACATTAAATCTTCTGTGCAGAGGAGGGAGGCGCTAAAGGAACCTTGCTTTCTTACAGCAATATTTCTCAACCTTGGCCACCTGAAGATGTGTGGACTTCAACATACTGATTGGGGAATTCTGGAAGGTAAGGTCCACATATTTTCAAGTGACCAAGGTTGAGAAACCCAGCTTTAGTGAATGGACAGGATCAAGAGAGACTTACCATCTATTCCAGTCCATTTCTAATTCAGAAACTATATTTACAAAATTCTATTTTCTTTAAGAAATTAAAAATGTTTACTAGATATTTAAACTTATGGTCAGTGGCGTAGTGTGGGGGGTGCAGGGGGGGCCGGCCACACCGGGTGCAACATCTGGGGGGGCGCGCTCGCACTGAGCTGGTCAGGGAGCCCCAAGGGCTGCACAGAGTTGGCTTGGCTCCGCTCTCGAGCTGCTCTTTCTTGCAAAGCGAAATGAGTCCAGCAGGTGAGATGGGCGGCCACATAAACTGAATAAAATAAATAGAAGCGGCCAACTCTCCGCCCAGGCTCAGGCCAACCGCAAGTGCCCCGTAGGTGCCCTGGCAGGTTTGGCCGAGCGAAGACGGACCTGCTGGCCGGCCGGCCTAGCTTCATGCACATGCGTGGCTTTATTTAGCGGGGCTCACGTGCGAGCTTGAATGCAGCGGCTCTTGCAGGTCGGAGCCCCGCCCAGCCGCCCTCGAGAGGGACCCGGAAGCATCCCGCATGCGCGCGACTCTTCTTGGAAAGTCTACGCCGCTGCGGGGCGCGTCTTTTCAGCAGTGCCGTGACGTCACCGCCCGCCCGCCCCTCTATTTCCACTTCCGGTTGCCTTGGCCCGGGTGCTGACAACCCACGCTACGCCACTGCTTATGGTGGACCTCTTTCTTTCTTTCTTCATTAAAGTTTTATTAATTTTCAAGAATTATAATCTTTAGTGCTTAGTAAACAACATGTTGTCTGGGTTCAAATATTTAACATTAAGTTTTTCGATATAAATCTGTTCAATACTACACAATCCAGTATTTTTTCTCTGATCTTCCTTTCTTCTCCATATTTTTTTTCCATTTTCCCTTCATTACACCATTAAAATTTTTGGTACTGTTAATGTATACAAAGTTAGATATAGGCATTTTCATCATATTTTACTAATATCATACAAATAATAATATCAATTCATAAATCAATAATGTCAATTCATTAATCAATATCCTGTTTTTTGTACTCTTGTTAAAGTTTGATTTCCCATCAGTATTTGAAATATCTTAATCAGTTATGATTTCCTCAATATTAAACATTTATATAGCTCAAATTTTTATTCAAATCAATCCTCCTATCTTCATATTTCCCATATCAAAAAAAGAAAAAAATGGTATCTTAATTCTAAATCCTATCTTTCATTATAAAAGTCTAATTATATCTAAAAGTCTTCCATTCTTTTAATCCTATTAATCTTTTAATCTTATTCAAAGAAGTATTTACGCCTATAATGACCCCTATAAAAGGTCAAATCTAGGTTTTTTTTAAATCTCACTTTCTTTCTTTGCCAAGAAAGGGCAATTAGATCACCCAGGGGTTTTCTTTCTATTTTTGTAACAATTGCTTGTCATGAAGAAGACAATTTAGGTAAGGTATTTTTATTTTGGAAGGTGGGAATTCCACCCATTTATATTCCTTAAACAACTCCCAGTTCCTTTCTTCCTCCATTTCTCTTTTCATTTCCTGTCTCCCAAGCTGTGACATTTCCCTTAACAGCTCTATATTTCCTTTTTTAACATCTTTTTCCTGGCCATCAGATATATTTTGCAGACCTAAGGGGTAAAAGGTCTTTTGCATTTTCATTGTTATAGCTAAGTGCTGCAATTCTTTTATCTGTTCCATCTCTAAATCCATTTCCTCTGTTTTGTCTTCTGATTTCTGGATTGTTTGTTCATACTTTGTGGTTGTTATCTGGGAACTTTCTAGTTGTAGATTTAATTTGGATATTTGCTTGTTTATATTATCTAAATTGTTTTTAGTCTCATTATGATTTCTTTTTATATCCTCTTTGCATTCAACAATTGTTTGGTGAATTAGTTGTAGTATAGAATATACTTCTTTCTGAAAGGTGTTTGTTTTTTTTCTGGAGGCATCATCCCTGGAGATTAGTTTTCTGGTCTTTATATGTATCCTTTACAATCCAATAGATTCCAAAGTATAGGTTCAGTTCTGAAAGGAATATTCTATAGTAATCCCTTGTCTCAAGTATCCCAAAAATTGTCATTCAAGAAAGGTTGTAATCCACAATGTTCGAAGTGTTTAAAATATTCAACCTCTCTAAAAACAGCTCAAAAGTCTCTCAGCCAAGTGTGGTCCAAGGTCAAATTTTTCTTTCTCTCCCATTAGCTCTTGAAATTAAAAGTCCAAGATCAGTAGGTATTTATAATCCAAGAAGGTCAGGATGATAGGTATGCCACAATATTTTCCTTTATTGCCAGCTGTTCTCCCAGGGTAGGTATTACTAAGCAAAGCTTAGTGCTATGCACAAAACCACCACTAGATGTCATTCAAAGTCCATTTTCCACTCTTAAAACAAAGGCTTTATTTCTTATATTTCACCTCAATGTTTTTTTTTTCAAAGAGGTTTAGGTTTTAGGTTTTATTTAATTTATATACCGCCCTTCTCCCTGGGGACTCAGGGCGGTTCACAGGGCATATATAATTACGATACAAAAGTTAAAATAAGATTAAACCAATGCCCAAATAAAAACAATAATACAATAATAAAAACAACTATTTTAAAAACCCATATTCCCCCATCAGGCCAGACCAGCTAATTCAAATAAATGGGTCTTCAGGCCGCGACGGAAGGTTCGGAGGTCTGATGTCATCCGGAGCTCCACCGGCAGTTGATTCCAAAGTGCCGGAGCGCCCACAGAGAAGGCCCTCCCCCTGGGGGCCACCAATCGGCATTCTCTGACCGGAGGCACCCTGAGGAGGCCCTCTCTGTGGGAACGCACAGGGCGGAGGGGAGTTGACGCCGGCAGCAGGTGGTCCCTGAGGTAACCCGGACCCATGCCATGTAAGGACTTGAAGATCATAACCAAGACCTTGAACCTCACCCGGAAGACAACTGGTAGCCAATGCAGCTCGCGGAGCAAAGGTGTAACATGGGAGTACCGGGAAACTCCCAAGACAACTCTCGCGGCCGCATTCTGTACCAGTTGGAGCCTCCGAGTGGTCTTCAAGGGAAGCCCCATGTAGAGAGCATTACAGTAGTCATGAAATGCTAGTCAAGAAAATCTTAAAAATTATCTCAGTTCTCAAATTTATCAAAACTGTAGTTTTGTATTACTTTCACTTCAGTATTATGTATTTCTGTCCCCCATAAATTGAAAACTCTGCTTCCATTCACATCCGGAGGTTTTAGACTTCTTGGGAGCCTTTCCCAGGAAGTTCAGTTGTAAAATAGTAAATAAAGGATCAATAATCTCACCCAGTCCAAAAATATTGTTTATGACGTACTAATTAAAGCTTTTCTTCTTCAGTTGTCAGCAGTTAATGGCTGGTCACAGAGGTGTGGCTGGTCTTTCCCCCTGGCAGTTTAGAGGGCTTTCCTTGCATCAGATGGAGAGACCTCCATATCTCCGTGATCAACATGGTACCCCTCCTTCTTCATCACCTCTTTGGGGCAATTTTAGGCCCTTTTCAGGGCCCCCAGGAGGACAAAATTGGGTGCAGAAGACAAAGCCTTGCCTTCCTGCATCTGTTTCGCTGCGATGCAAACTCGGAAGTCCTGGTGGCCCTCTTTCTTTACCCTAGAGCATGGGTGTCAAACTTGCAACATCACGTGATGTGTCACGACATATTGTGACTTTTTTTGCATTGCCAGAGCTGGGGTGCGTGCGGCCTCCATATGATGCAATCAGCCACAGGCTGGCAGTTTGACACCCCTGCCCTAGAGGAACACTTGGAAAACAATTGCTGCTTCTGTCTGGAAAGGAAATTCAGGTGAAAAGCGAAGATATATTCTGTGCCATTCTTACAACACTGATTCAAGAAGGACAGAAACCAGAAAATAGGGATTATTTCCAGCTTCATCAGAAACACATGTTATGATTCCTTAATTAACTATCTGGAACAATATTTATTATTTATGCTTTAGTTAGATTTGTAAACAAATCTCCTTCAACTGAGCAATGTACATAATAATCCCTCGGTTTTTTTTCTAAATGTTGATAGAACCAGATGTCTTTCTAGGCAGTATCTATAATACTTTGTCTCCATGCCATTATTTACATCTGAATTTTCTAAAGCAGACTTCCCCATTTTGGATACTTCTACATGGAATATTTGCATAATAATTATGTTGTTGCACTTTTCCTTAATATTACTTTAATGGTCTCTAGGACTTTAATTTGTGTGTGTGTTTTAATACATTCTCTATTTGTATGAGCCATGGCAGAAGAATTTGGAATTGTAGAAATCTAGGAAAAGAATTAAATGTTTACTTCCCTATTCTTGCAAATGAGTCTCATCAAATATAACTCAACTGCAAGAAAAGCCAGGCAGTGACACATGATTTGACCCAAATAGTTTAATTGGGAAAATCTTTTCAGCAATTATACGTGCAATAATAATAATAATAATAATAATGCAATGGAAACATTAAGTAGGACTATTAATGTGAATATCATCTGGTACAACTGTAGAGATTACCCTCACCTAAAGAGCCAGAATTCAGAGCTGTAACTTCACAAAAATGAATATGGATGTGAAATTGTAGCTCTCACTTTGAAGTTAATGATCCACATTGCAGCTCTGAAGCTCTCGCCAGAGTTTCTCCAACTGGGATTTTTAATATTACAGAAGGATACATTATTAATTTTAGAGAAATAGAAAATATTATGTACAATGGGAAATAATTGTTTTCCCTGTGTTAAATCTATGATAAATAATGGTGAGCACCAGCAAATTTTGCTGGGCTCAAAGAAGAAGTACCAGAAATAATGTGATCAGTTCATATTATAGGTGACCTTATCTATCTAGTCCAGAGGAACATCCACTCTGGGTTTTGAGTGGTTAAAAGACATACAGGGTGAACCAAAGTTCAAAATTCAATGACAGAAGTATGTCATGGGAAGGGTTTCGCAGATTTCCCAGGATCAAATGGACCAAACAGGTCCTGCTTATGAACCAATTTGATTTTTATCTTTATTTGTAATAGTAAAACAGAAAAAAAAGTTCAGTTTCTCTGAGAATTTAACATTTACAGCTAGATCACAGCTAAGGACTCTATGTATATGTGAAACCATAATCTATTTCGCTCCCAGCTATTTTCCCATATGGAGCTTTTCAACTACAGGTACAACTTGTATGTATGGGAGAATGCCTGATGAGATGACAGGCAGTGTTTATCTGCTCCCTTCTATCACAAGTTACCTGAGTGAAATCTGTAAACAGTTGGCAGGTGCTGAATTGAAGCCAGGGGTAAGATTCTACAACCAGTAGTAATGTGAGCCTGATAAAGAAAGTAGTGACAAAGAAGGATTCAAGAAAAGGCTGAGGAATGAATGCATTGCAAAATGGGCACTTGAAAAGTGGCTTCAGATATATTCTAGAAACCAACAAGCCTAGGCTATATTTCACTTTCATGGCCTACAATCTCAGATTTTTGTCTGAAGAACTGGAATTCACTTGTTCAGCCTGCTCCTCTCCCCTCCCCCAAAGCCCCAAATATTTACTTTTCTTTAGAAGAGAAATTAACTGTGAGGTTGTGATGCCAATAAGTATCCCAAGCAGTATGTCGAGCCCCATATAGCTGCAGTCCAGTCTGGAGAAATTAATACAATCAGCATAGCCAACTTTAAATAGGACAAATCATTACTTTTTTTTTACTCAATTTAGAAATTACTTTTGAAAATGAATCCTGATATTACCTTCAGTTGGGAGAATGCCATCTTTGTTGGTTAACCTATACTGAAGAAAGGAGCTGATTCCTTTCTCCTGAGTAGATTCTTTACAATAGAATTCTCTGGAGCCAGATAAGCACACCTACAATGGCTCAGAAGCATCATATAAATTCATTTCTACTCATGCTTTGAGGCCATAGAAAGAAAACTGTGGTGGCGGAGAATCCAGAAAAGTATTGAAAGGTTATTGGGAAGTTAGTGAAACCTGGGTGATGTTGGTGTTAATGAAGATTCTTTGTGACCTTTTTCTTTTTCTTTTTCTTCCGCCTCAAAAGAATATTCTCTGGAATGTAGGATCACGATATTATGAGGATTGCATATTACAGTATGTTGGCTAGTGGACAAAATTCCTAACATGTATTTAGAATAACAGAGTTTGAAGGGACCTTGGAGGTCTTCTAGTCCAACTGCTCAAGCAGGAAACCCTATACCTTCTCAGACAAATGGTTGTCCAATCTCTACTTGCACTTGAATGTGTGCACAAAAACTATTCTCCCAGCCTCATAGTTTCCATGCCACATAAACATTCTATCATGGACTTACCATATTTTCAAGCAAATAAAAGACAGACAGAAGTCATGATCAGCAAGTTTCTACAAGCCAAGTCATGCAGTGTCTTTCAACAAATGGCTAAATCTGTGGTTCCCTAAGTGAAGGGAAAGGCTGGATTTAGCTTTCTGACACATCTTGTTCCTTCTCTGTGTGCAAAGGAAAAGCAGCTTTTGAGGGATGGGTTGATACCCCTTTGTTTGTTGGTACATCTCTACTTGCTCCGATTTTGGGTGGGGGGGAAGCTGGCTGGAATGCCTGGACTGCAACACAAAAGCAGGACCATTCCAGTAAATTGGATAAACCTATTCAATTTTCTTACTGGCAACATGATAAGCTTATCCATTTATTTACTGGCAAAATTTTCTCTTCCATTTTGGGGGTGAGGAGGGGAGGGAGATCTAAAACTACATGTGTATTCATACAATTTTCTTTAGTATAGAAAGTTCTGAGCGCAGTTTTCTCTAATGCATGCTTTTTTAAAAAGCACAATAATCCTAATACAGGCAGTTTTTAATTTACGACCTTTTGTTTGATGGCAGTTCAAAATTACGATGGCCTCAGAATTGGCACTTACAATCTACCTTAGCACTCACAACTATCTCTCTCTCTCTCACACACACACACACACAGAGAGAGAGAGAGAGAGAGAGAGAGAGAGAGAGAGAGAGAGAGAGACTGTCACATGATCCCAATTCAGGAACTTGGCAACTAGCTCACATTTTCAACTAGTTAGGCTGCCCTGAGGTCATGTGATCACAATTTGTGACTTTCCCAGCCAATTTTCAACAAAAAAAGTTAATTGGGGAAGCTGGATTCACTTAATGAACACATGATTTTTTTAATGACTGCTGTAAAATGGACATAAAATTGAATCCAATAACATGATGACTCAGTTAATGATCTTTCAAACTTACAATGGAAATTCCAATTCCAATTATGGTAATAAGCAAGGACTACCTTGCTTATATATTTTTATATATACAGGTAGTCCTCGAGTTATGAATGTAATGGAGCCTGCATATTCCTTTTGTAACTCAGTGAATTGTAGGAATGAATCTCGTACCTTGAATGTGATTCACTCCCAGCTTTCACCTGCGCATTCACTAATTTAATGTGTGGGCTCGTTAAAGGGAACATGAGGTATCTCAGGGTGGGGAAGGCCATGGGTGGGGGCTAGTGATGGAACAGGCCATCTGTTTCAGACCACCAAAGCCCCCCCCAATACCTTATGCTTCTTCCCCACAATTGCTCCCCTGCCCAATCCTGCCACACTGGGTCACTTATGTTGTGAAGATCTGTCTCCTCTCTAGCCTCTCTGTTTCTTTTGCTTCTCCTGACAAGAGCAGAGGGAGGCCTCTGAGGCCCACAACAGACCTTCAGAAGCACAAAAAAAGCCTCCCCCGGCCCCCGTTCTGGGCCTCGGAGGCCTGGAAGAGGCCTCCCAGGCCCTGAACGGACCTCCAGAGGCCAGCAGAAGCATCCCCCAGGCTCCTTTCTGGGCAGCAGCAGCCCAGAAAAGGCCTAAGACACCTGGTTCGGGCCTCCAGAGTCATGCAGAAGTGTCCCCCGGGCTCCTTTCCAGGTGGCAGCAGTCTGAAATAGGCCTCCAAAGCCTGCATCAGGCCACTGAAGGCATGCAGAAACATTCCCCAGCCTACTTTCTGTGCAGTAGAAGCCCAGAAAAGACCTCTGATGCCAGGATCAGGCCTCCAAAGGTCCACGGAAGCCTCCCCTGGCCTCCTTTCCAGGCAGCAGTGTCCCAGAAAAGGCCTCTGAAGGTAATATCAGGCCTCCAGAGGTCTGTGGAAGCATCTCTCAGCCTCCTTTCTGGGCAGCAGCACCCAGAAAAGGCCTCTGATGCCCAGATTGGGCCTCCATAGGCACATGGAAGCCTCCTCTGGCTTCAGTTCCATTCTCTTTTGCAGAGAACAGAGGCCTAAAGTACTGTGAGTTCATGTGAGATTAGTAGCATGATACTCTGCATGGCATGGTGAGTGGTGACCTCATGTGATGTTGTTTTACTTTAGGCCTCCATTCTCTGTGAACACCCGGAAGGCCTAGATCAGCCAAGAAAGTGAAGGATCTTGATCTTTGCAGGGTGAGTCTGGATGGGGGGGCGGAATAGCCAGGGTGAATGTTGCAGTGCCACTGTGGTCATTCTTAAGTTGAACGACTGCCATGGGGTGGCAACATTCATAATTTTGGAACTTTTTTCATAAACACCAAGGGGTGCTTATCAAATAACTTTGAACGTTTGCTAAGGAACACTCATATCTCGGGGATTACCTATTTTATTGTCCTTTCACAATCAGCAATTGCTTTGGGCATGTCACATTACTTTGTTCCCATAGAATTCCATGAAATATTTATTTTATTTTCAGCCCCTACTCTCAATTTTCCTGATATTTCTTTATTGGATTTTTATGATTGCTATCTCATGTATGTAGAAGAAGAAATGGCAGAATTGGGGGGGCAGAGGTAAAAGAGGGATCAGCTTAGAATCCTTATGTAGCTACAAGCAGACTAAGTACAACTTTTTTTTGAATCGAATATCTAACTCTAATCAGGTGCTAACCATTAGTTGAGAAGATTCCTGTGCATAGCCTTTTTAGCAATAAATCAGTTTAATTGGAAGAGACCTGGTCTTTTACATCTGACAATGTCATTGTGACTCTGTACAGGGTAGTTGAAATACCTCCTCAAAAGACAATATAACATAAATACCGTACAACATCAATCCCCCCCCCAAAGAATCCCATAAACCAACATGTCAATAACATGCAGCCATGGTTCATCAATCGTCTACTTCACCTCTCAGAAGGCAGGCTCATGTATCATTCTAGCTCAAAGTCTGAGGGAAAAGCCCAGGTTTTGCAACTGCAGAGATACTCTGCAACAATTAATACAGCTTGTGGTTTCTCTAAGAAGAGTTGCTTTAGATTTGAGGGGGGGAAATGCTCTTTCTTGCCTTACATCAGGAGAGGTAGCAAGAAACCTTATCAATTCACGAGAGTATTTTTAAAAGCTCTATTATTTATAGAATGAAGCAGAATGAAAAGGAAATGAAGGGACAGTGCAAATTGTAATACAAATTTGACAAGTTCAGACATCTGTTCAAGGGATGTTTGGTCTCTAAGACACATTCTGATCTTCAAAATGCATGGACAAACATCAGAAACACTATACACAAAGAAGGTGTTGATCCATAGGCTATATATTATTGATCAAAAAGAACACAGATGCAACATAAAAAGCTTGAAAGATGTAAGCTTGGCTCTGTCACATTTGCTTCTTTATGTACGTGAAGCTGCAAAAAGTCTTGATTGGGCAGCGCAAAATATAATTAATAAATAAATAGATAGTTTAAAATTATGCTTCTGTGTACAGAGACAATATACATTGTACAAAATGTACACTTATTACTTGAAAGCATTAATTTCTCCACAATATATTCGGCATTTAAAAATAGCCCATAATGCACTATTTCTAAAGAGCCCTGAGCCTTCGTGAAGCTTCATTATCAATTTGAAATATAAAGCAACTTTCATCTAAAGTGGTGTTTCCCAAGCTCAGCAACTTTCAGATACGTGGACTTCAACTGTCAGAAATCTCCAGCCAGCCATACTGCCTGGGGAATTCTGGGAATTGAAATTCACACATCTTAAAAGTTACAAGGCTGAGAAATACTGGTCTAGCGACACCTTCACTTTTCACATAAGTATGGGTACCGAATCAAATTCCTTGTCATCAAAAATACGAAGGTGCCCCTTTAAAAAAATGTTTCATATATTCAACAATTTTGGAGATTGTGTTTGTCTTGATTTTTGGTTATAGTCACTGCTGTTGGAGATGATTTTATAACAAAACACATCATAAGAAGTGTTTGTATAATAAATATCTAGATTGGAAAGGCTCCTTGGCATATTTTTTTTCTTCAAAAAGGCCTAAACTCATTTATATGAAAATTGATGTTCTTAGTGCCTTCAGAAGTATAAATTTTGCTTGTACATGTCATCTAATTTTGCTACAAATTAAAATGTTTTCTGCATTTTCCTTTTTTAAGCATACGCACACAGCCAATTTTTTTGCATCAAGTCTCCAAAACAAACAAACCAGTGGTGTGCTGCTTCTGAAATTTTCATTTAATACTAGTATACATACATTAGCCATTTGTTGATTTTCAATAGTAATTTCTGGGAAATACATACATCTGCAATTCTGAATCAAGATGCAGGTACCCTGAATCAAAGAGGTAGACTGTTTTCTGAAGAATCCAAGCAAATGTCCTCCTTCTCATTACCCACATAGCTTGTGAAGAAATCCCTGTGAATTTCAAAGTATCTCAGTATTGAAAAGGTTCTGCTCTTCCAACATTCATATTGGAAGTATGTAGTCTAATATATAATATTATACATAGTAAGATTAATATATTGGTGCATAGCAATAGCACTTAGGCTTATATACAGCACTCTCTGGATCACTCTGGATGACTTACAATGTCAGCATATCCCCCACAACAATCTGGGCCCTCATTTTATCGACCTTAGAAGGGTGGAAGGCTAAGTCAACCTTGAGCTCATCAAACTCCAGGCTGTGGGCAAAGTTAGCCTGAAATTTTGCATTCTAACCACTGTGCCACCAGGGCTCTGGTGCATACTTTTAGAAACAAAAATTCATTTTGAAATTTGACAAGTGCAGTAACCATGTTCTGAGCTTGATGAGAATCTAAAAAATGCTGAAATATGATAACCTAACAAGTGTCTCAACTCTCCAGTTCTAAGGCTTATTTGGACCCCATATGGGTTCTGGGATCCTCACTTTCTCTATCTGTGAACTGGAATCATTCTCTAAGGTCCAACCAAATAAATTTTATGACTGACTGAACATGGTAGGGAAAGATGAAAAGAGATTGAGGTCTGTAGATGAGAATAACTTGTATTTCACCAAAAATTGCTTCTGCTAAGTCTTTGGCTAACTGGCTAATCCATGTGACTTTGTGCACTGGAAACCCAAATAGGTGAACTACTTTATCATAAAGCTACATTAAGTCTGAAAGTCCAAACTTCACACCACTACTTTTAACTGTTTGATCCATTAGGGCAAGTCCTGTCAAAATTTCTTTCTCTGGCCACTGGGGGCTTCTGCCTCTTTTGTCTCATTGCTTTCTAGACAGCATCTTTTTCCCTGATCCCCCAAGGTCTTCCACACATTCCATGACAGGATGGCAGCCAAAAGTGAAAGTTATCTGGGTTTTGTGTGTGTGTGTGTGTGTGTGTGTCACCTAATATTCATTTGGATTTTTGTGGACCAAATATTAATATCTGGACTAATTTATACTTAAAGCCAATTAAATCAGTCATAAATGAGTAAATATGGCTTATTGAGGTTTGCTTACATTGTGATGATTCACATATGGCAGACATTTTCATTCAGAAAATGTCTAAATTATGATAAAGAAGTCATCATTCCTCCAGGAAAACTGAGCTCTGACTGATCTTTTGAAGATTATTGATAGGGCAGCAGCAATTCTACTGTCATGTGATTATCTGTCACTAATTCATTTCTTGGGAGAAAAAATGATAATGAAAGGATAGGCCATAAATACAAACTAGATCCAGAGAAAAAGAATGGCCTGCTGGTCTGGATCTGAAACAAGGATCTGAAACATAATAGCAGTGTTCCAATTGTCAACGCTGCTAACACTGAATGTTATTGCTTGACAAGAGATGAAGAAGTAGCTGTTTCATATGTTAAACTTGTGTATTGCTTTAAGACTAGTGTATTGCTTTAGTTTAAGGTTAGGAGGGGGGATGAGTAGGAATACACCTTCAAGGCCATTTCTCTCACTAAGAAGATAAGGCTTTGGCGGGTCTTCTAACGGAAGGGAAACTGTTTCTTTAAATTAATTGGACAATATGATTAATGACAAAATTAGTAAGGTGGAGAATTGTGTTTTAATATATTGTGCAAGGGGTGGAGATTTCAGATTCCAGCTTCCTTTGAGCTAGTATTTGCCAGTGTATTAATTTAATTTAATTTAATTTAATAATATTTCTATACCGCCCTTCTCCCGAAGGACTCAGGGCAGTGAACAGGGCAAGAATAAAAATACAGGATTACAAAAGTTAAAAGATAATTAAATACATGCCCATATACTAAAAACAATTAATACATCTTAAAACCCCAATAAAATAACAATAACAACCCCCCCAGTCCCCCATCAGGCCAGGCCAGCTTGTTCAAAAAAGTATGTTTTTAGCTCGCGGCGAAAGGAGCAAAGATCGGGAGCCATCCGGAGCTCAACCGGTAGCTGATTCCATAGCTCCGGGGTGCCCACAGAGAAGGATCTCCCCCTGGGGGCCACCATCGACATTCTCTGACCGGTGGCACCCTGAGGAGGCCCTCTCTGTGGGAACGCACAGGGCGGAGGGAAGTTGATGCCGGCAACAGGTGTTCCCTAAGGTACTCCGGACCCCTGCCATGTAGGGCTTTGAACACCATTACTAGTACCTTGAATCTCACCCAGAAGACAACTGGTAACCAATGCATCTCAGGGAGAAGAGGTGTAACATGGGAGTATCGGGAGACTCCCAACACAACTCTCGCGGCTGTATTCTGTACCAGTTGGAGCCTCCGGGTGGTCCTCAAGGCCAGCCCCATGTAGAGAGCGTTGCAGTAGTCTAGTCAAGAGGTCACGAGCACGGGAGTGACCGTGCATAGATCATCCCGGCTTAGATAGGGCCGCAACTGGCGCACCAGGCGAACCTGGGCGAAAGCCCCCCTAGTCACAGCCCCTATGTGATCTTCCAAGGTGAGCCGTGAATCTAGGAGGACTCCCAAGTTGCGAGCCCTATCTACGGGGGGTAATAGTTCACCCCCCATAGAAAGAGGTGGAATATCCGAATAAACCCGGGATGAAGGTATGCAAAGCCACTCAGTCTTGTCGGGGTTGAGTTGAAGTCTGTTCCTCCCCATCCAGACCCAAACCGCCTCCAGGCACCGGGACATCACGTTGAGGGCATCACTGGGTTGGTTTGGGGTTGAAAGGAAAAGCTGGGTATCATCAGCGTACTGATGATACCCAACTCCAAAACCACGAATGATCTCACCCAGCGGTTTCATATAGATGTTGAACAGGAGAGGCGAGAGGACCGACCCCTGAGGAACTCCACAAACGAGAGACCTTGCGGTCGACCTCTGCCCTCCTGTCAACACCGACTGCGAACGTCCCTGGAGATAGGAGGAGAACCACTGTAAAACCATGCCTCCCACTCCCAATCCCCTGAGACGCCACAGCAAGATACCATGGTCGATGGTATCGAAAGCCGCTGAGAGGTCTAATAGGACTAGAACAGAGGAATGTCCCCTGTCCCGAGCCCTCCAGAGATCATTCACCAGCGCGACCAATGCCGTCTCCGTGCTGTACCCGGGCCTGAAACCCGATTGGTACGGGTCTAGATAATCCGCTTCATCCAGGACCAGAGGGAGCTGATGCGCCACCACACTCTCAACAACCTTCGCAAGAAAGCGAAGGTTGGAGACGGGACGAAAGTTGTTCAATACAGCTGGGTCCAAGGCAGGCTTCTTGAGGAGAGGCCTCACCACCGCCTCTTTCAAGATGGCAGGGAAGCTACCCTCGTTCAAAGAAGCCGATATAACTTCCTGGAACCAGCTACGTGTCCTCTCCCGGGCTGCATAAACCAGCCAGGAAGGGCACGGGTCCAATAAACATGTGGTGGAGCTCAGCCTCCCCATGATCCTGTCCACTTCCTCCGGAGTCACAGAATCAAACTCCTCCCGGGTAGTATTGACAAGACCGCCCGCGTCCTGATCGCCAGACTTTGCCCAGTCAGAGTCCAGACCGGTCCGAATCCGAGCGATTTTGTCCGACAGATGCTGGTTAAACTCCTCGGCATGACCCTGCAAGGGTTCTTCCCTCACCTCTTGATTCAGGAGGGAGCGAGTCACCCTAAACAGGGCGGCCGGGCGATTATCTGCGGACGCGATAAGGGTAGCGAAGTGGTTAGACCTCGCCTCCCTTATCGCAGCGAGATAAGACCTAATATAGGCTCTTAGTCGCAATCGGTCGGATTCGGATTGGGTGGATCTCCAACCGCTCTCTAGGCCCCGTCTCCGACGCTTCATCTCCTGGAGCTCCGTGGAGAACCATGGAGCTCAACGGGATCTGCACCAGGTCAGGGGCCGCAAGGGTACAACTCAGTCAAGAGCCTCAGTGGCTGCCCTTTCCCAGGCTTCCACTAAGGCATCTGCCGAGCTGTGAGCAAGGGAGGCAGGTGGGGACCCCAGTGCCGCCTGGAACCTCTTGGGATCCATTAAGCGTCTGGGGCGATACCATTTAATTGGTTCCACGCACCCACGGCGCGGGGTGGCGAAACAGAAGACCAGCCGCAGGAGATGATGATCGGTCCATGACAGGGGCATAACAATTGGGAAGCCCCCACCAAGATCATCTAACCACAGTCCAGATAAGAAAATCAGGTCAAGGGTGTGGCCTCCCACATGAGTCGGTTCCGAAATTACTTGCGTCAGGTCCATGGCCGTCATGGAAGCCATGAACTCCCGAGCCAACTCAGATGATCCTCCCAGCGATGGTAGATTGAAGTCCCCCAAAACTATAAGTTTCGGGAATTCAATCACCAGCCCAGAGAGGACATCGAGAAGCTCAGGCAGGGCTTTATTAGGCTAATAAAGGACTTTTAAGGTAAACAGTGCCTCAGAGTCACTTGAAAAGCCCATAGGTCGGAAACTTGACACCAATATCTCAGGGGCTGCCACAGATTAGAGGGAATCAAGCTATTTTCCAAAGCTCCAGAATGCAAGACAAGAAACAATGGATGGAAACTAATCAAGGAGAGAAGCAACCTAGAACTAAGGAGAAATATGCTAACAGTAAGAACAATTAACCAGTAGAATGGCTTGCCTTCAGAAGTTGTGGGTGCTTCATCACTGGAGACTTTTAAGAAGATACTGGACAGGCTGTTCCCTGAGATGATATAGAGTTTCCTGAGTGAGCAGGGATTTGACTAGAAGACCTCCAAGGTCCCTTCCAACTCTGTTATTCTGTTCTGTTCAGTAAAGATCTGGAGTTTAGAAAGAGTAATATCTGAAAGTATTAGTATTTCTTCTTCTAAACACAATAGCCTAAACTCAAATCCTCTTGAAATATAAGTGAGAATTAAAGTGCACAAAGAAGAGAACATACTATTTTCTTTACTTATCACCTTGCTTCTACAGTCACACCTTGATTTTGAATACTGGACAAAGATTCTCTTAACATCTGGGTGAAAACCAATGGCAATCTTACCACTGGTTGTTTGAAAATGTAACCTATATTCTAGTGAAGCCACAGCTGCATTTTTACCTTTACATTTTGGATAGTCTTTTATTGCATATCATATTTTCCCTTTAGCCAGTTGTGTACACTTAATCATTAGTCAGTGGGAATTAAAATAGAAAATAGCTAAATAAGAACTCAGTTTAATTATATTTTTATCTCAATTTGTCTTGGCATTTATGAGTAACACAAGTGCTTTTATTAAAGCAAGAGGCTAATGAACAAGGTCTGAGTAGATCAATTAACCCAACTCTGGCAAGCCTTGAAATGCATTAGAGAGGTACACACATAGTCACACTTGCATAACAAAGAAACCACTAAAATGGTTCATATGAAGCAATTTACTAATTTTTTAAAACAAATATAATTTGCTTGATTTGTTCTTCTCCGTTCTCCCACCCCACCCTCCGTTAAAATCCCTTTGGCATTAGAATATTTACCCTGGCTCTCATCCTCCTGCATTGAATTTTAATTAACATTTCATTCTGCATTTGTAATCCATCTATCTCACCTCTGGAACTGGTACTTGTCACTAAAGTATGTGCATACATCGTCAACAATACATCTTGGGCTTATGTTAAATTATTATCTCAGCTTAATGTATTGATCAAGTAGTCAAGGTAAACTTTAAAATGATCTGGCAACACCAAGAATATATATTAAATGGTCTGCAGGAAGGATAATACTAACTAGTTCAAAAAAGAAGATAAAGTCCTAGGGATTAACCCTGAAACAGCTCTATATTGGCCAAGCTCATTTATTTCTTCATGGATAGATTTTTTTTTTCTAAACCATTACAAAAGAGGGAAATGGTAGGAATTAATTCCCATGAGTGAAAGCAAATCAGACTGTTGTAAAAACAAAGGACCCATGGAATCAGTCAGCCCGTGCTTTCCCCCATGGTTAGGAGGTGAGAAAGCTGTAACATAGGACAGGAGAGAAAAAGAAAGTCGAGATGATTTGAACACTGTTTCTAACTAGGACTTGTTCTTCAATAACAGCCTAATTAGAAATGTATGTTGCAAATTACTAACTTGTTTCAATAAAAACTAATTTTAAGTCACAGGGGTCAAACTCGATCACATCGCGTGATGTATTGTGATGTATCGTGATGTTTTTTTTTACTTTTGCGGAGCCAGGGTGGGTGTGGCCTGCATGTGGCACATCCGGCCTGTGGGCCACCAGTTTGACGCCCCAGTTTTAAGTTCTTTGGTTTCTTCCATGCTTACTTAATATAGTTAAAAACAAAATTACTCTTGTCCCAAACACAAAACCAAGCATTTTAACCCTCATCCTAGCCCAGGGGTCAGCAACCTGAAACAGTGAAAGAGCCACTCGGAACTGGTTCCCTCACAAAAGGAAAAACTGGGAGCTGCAAAAAAATGTGTGCACATGCGCATACATGCGTGCATGTGCAGAACAGGGTTTGACTGAAGAGTGGAGCCAAGGTGAGATATGCACCTACCCTGCATATTTGAATTGATTGGTTGAACTTTTTTAGTCCCACTTTTTTTTTTTTGGACTGCACATGGCAGAGGACTGGGAGCCACAGGAGAAGGCTGAAAGAGCCGCATGCAGCTCCCGGGTCTGCAACCTTAACAACTTTAAGACTTGTGGAATTCAGCTCCCAGAATTCCTCAGCCAGCTGAAGTCCACAAGTCTTAAAGTTGTCAAGGTTGCAAATCCCTGTCCTAGCCCAATGCTTGGGGGAAGAGGCATGTCTTCACAGCTCTCCAGAAGGCTAAAAGTGTAGGGTCTCTCTGATTTCAGTTGAGAAGTTGTTTCAAAGCAGGGGCCTTCAAATCTGGCTTTTTTTATAACTTGTGGACTTCAACTCCTAGAATTCCTCAGCTAGTGTGCCATCGAGAAAGCATGCCTTCGAGGTCTCAACAGGTGACAGCATTTGCAGTAGAAGACCTGGAGCGTGTCTACCTCATTGTTAGGAATTGTTGTGCAGAGGTCTCCTTGTGCTACCAAGGAAGGGTACTGAGAGCAGTAAGAGTCACACAGTAACCACAAGAGTACACTGAGTTGTAAAAGCAAAAAGTATTTTACTTTGAGGTGGTGTAAGAACAAAAATGCACGGTCAAAAATAAACAGTCCAGGTCATACACAATAGCAACAGTCCAAGGAGTAATCCAAAATACAAAGTCTTCTTACCGGTCCAGAGGTCAATACACAGTTGTACAGGTTTATCACAGTAGTAAACCAACAGTACAGCAAAACAGAGCAAAAACAGTAATAGTAGAGAGCAGTGAATTCAGAGAGAGAAAGAAGCTACATTCCTAGCTCCTTCTTATGGCCATGAGAACACTTACACACCCATTGACCAATTAACATCTTAAAGTCACAACATCATAGTTAATATATTTTCAACCCAACATTGTAGGCTATCACCATATGCCTAACATTCATCATCTGAACTACAACTTTTGAAAATGTGTGCAAACTTCCAGGAGTTATCCTGATACAAATGGTTTACACAGCTGTTCAAGTGGTGTTGATGTTTTGTGGGAACATCTATGGATGCTTATTTTCATCGTTGGTTACTAGATACCTGGAGCTTGCCTCAAATTGATAATTTTAATTATGTTAGTTTCTTAAGCTTCTGCACATCATTCCAGTAAATGTTTTGCCTTTTCAGATGATCTGACCAAACCTAAGTGTATTTGTTTTTTCTATCAGGATTCCTAATTCTTCAATGGGTGGTTTCTGCTTTAATACTGTTCTGAAACTGCTTTTATTAACTTTTGATCTTATCATATGATTTAAGATAAGATAGCCAAAATATTGTCAACAGTTGCCCAACTAAGTTCATCAGACAAAGCTTTAATGGTATATTTGCATCTGCAGCCTAGAAAGAATGATTGACTGTTGTACTTATTGTAAAATTTTAAAAAGTACAAGGACTCTTATAAATAAATAATGTTGGCCATCCTATATGGATTATGTAGGAAAAGGAAACGATAACAAATCACTTGACTTTGAGTATTACCTGACTCTAATATGGACCTCCCATCCATAATGATTCATTTCTCATGTTTGTTCTTTCTCCTTTCCTTAATATATTACCTTTGCACTAAAGTTTGGGGCCCAGATTAAAGGGTGCCTTGCATAGCAAATTAAACAAAAAAGCAGCAGAAGTGTGTTTTTAGTAGACATCATCTCTGCTCTGACAGAGGATTTTCTGCAAATTACAATCACTTGGATTTCAATAAGTATGCACCATATGAAAACAAATGTGTATTAATGCATTCAGTACTACACAAACAGCATGGTTAGGGCAGGGAATGAACAATCTGGACCTTGTGGAATGAATTATTAGTATATTAAAACTGCCCTTCATCTATTTTTTATGAGAAATGGCTGCTTGAAAATGGAATCTCTGAAGGAGACCAAGTCTGCATTTTTCTCACGGCCCTGGTTTTATGTTCAAAGCAGTTGGGCTGTTTTTTCTAAATTAAATTATGGTGTGTAGAGATGAACATGGATTGGGGAGATAGGTAGTAATATCTGAGCATGCTCCACTTGCCCCTAGGGGAAACTTGTACTTATGGAGATGCAAGCAACAACCCAATTACTAAAACAGCACCTGGATGCTATATCCTTGTACTTAGAGTACTTATATCTTGTACTTAGAGTGTTTTGTTCAGGGGTTTCTGCATTCTAATACCTTTGTAGAAATTTAATAGGAATTTATAAATGAACACATGTTGGTTTTCTCAATTCTTTAAGGACTGGCATTTATATTTTAGTGGATTTCAACAGTTTCCTTCTTCCATATTTTGGAGAGGAAGAGGAATCCTTTTCTTTCTGATGCTATCTGGCTTGTTGCAGTAGTTATTTTATTCATCCTTTGAGTAAGTAGCAATGAACGCTGCAACCACACACAGTTTAAATCAGTGTTTTTCCATGCTGGCAATTTTAAGATGAGTGGACTTCAACTCCAAAAATTCCCCTGGGAATCAAGTCCACACATCTTAAAATTGCTAGGACTGAAAAATACTGGTTTAAATGGAACCAAAGTCTGGCTGTGTACAGAATTACAGACAAAAAGTAATTGGAACAACCATCCATACCCAGGATTTTACAGATTTGAATGTTTCTTGAGATTTAAGCAATTAAACAACTCCCCACCCCCAATGCTTATTGGTTAATGTGGAATGAAAAAGCACAAAACAGATCCCAATATTTATAAAATTTGAATATGCACAGGTGCCAATTTAAAAAAAAATAGCATCCAACATTCACATAATTTCAACAGAACAATAGTATCTCACTTAGTGATGATTACTTTGATAGGTGATCTTTTTTTTTTTTATTGAAAAGTTTTAAAAAATACAATTTTCCTTTAAGAAACCCCTCTTCCCCCTCCCTCCTCCCCTCCCTACCTCCCCCCTATCTCCCCCCCTCCCCCTCTCCCTCCTCCCTCCCCTGCCTCCCCCCCTCTACTTCCCCTCCTCCCCCCCTCCCCCCCCCGACTTCCCAGAGCAAAATACAAGGTATATATCTAAAAAGCAATCATAAACAATCATATACTAACAATTATAAACTCTAAAATCCATCACTCTCTAGCTTATATAAAGTAAACCAATCCTTAACAATACTAAATATATATAAAAAACTAAAATAAAAGAAAACTAGCATCATTCCCATCTATGTTCTTCCACATTTCCCTATTACCTAAACATATTCTCATTTACACATCACAAACACCTATCCCTATTAACCTCTCTAGCCAAAATAGACTATAATAGATAGTTCTTACACAAATTAACCCGCATTAACCCACAAAACTTTCTTCCTCTTCCTCTGTAATAAATTGTCCATTAATTCCAAATTAAAGATTCTGTTACCATACATATCATCCCAAAACTTTTAAAAACACAACTACCACTTGTCTATAAGTATATTGTGGAAGTTCCATAGATTTCTGCTGGTCTTATTTTTTTGTCTTTTTTGAGCGTTTTAAGGCAGCACGCGTCACCCTCTGTTCTCTAATATCATCCAAAAGAGTTGCAGCTTGAACTCCTCCTGTACCCTTCTCGTCTATCAGTCCATCTTCATCCTCTTGATGTTCTCCTTCTCCAGATCCCTCTGCAGCTTCCAGAAGTGTTGATGGGGTTACATTTAAAACATTGTTGTAAAAGTCATGCGCTTGCTTCACATTACCCAAACAGTACCTTTTGCCATCATACATGAAGCTCAGCCCAGCTGGGATCTCCCATCTGAACCTTATATCCCTTTGCTTGAGCTCTTGCACAAGAAAAATAAAATCCTTCCTTCTCTTTAAAATCTTTGGAGGAATTTCTTTTAGAACCAAAACTTCTTGACCAGCAATCACAACTTTGGTATCATAGGCAGCTTGTATAACTTCATCTCTAACTTCCCTTTTTACAAAATAAACCACCACATCTCTAGGCAACTTTCTCTGTTTAGCAATCCACGAATTCACACGAAACACTTTGTCCATACCTTGTTTTATTTCAGATGCTGGATGATTCAATACCCCCTCAAAAGCCTCAGAAACCAGCTGCTTTAAATCTTCCTTAATATTCTCTTTTAGGCCTCTAATTCTCACAGCAAACTGCATCTGGTAAAATTGGGCCAGACTCTGTTCACTATCCATTTTGTCTTTTAAATCTTCAATTTCCAAAACTTTTGCTTCTAATATAGCATTCTTTTGAGTCAAGTCTTGCACTTGGTCATCCAGCACCTCCACACATTTAGCAACTTTATGCACTGAGGACAAAATGTCTGCCTTCATCTCTCTAAGTTTCTGTTCCATCCTTTCTTCCATTCTCTGCTCCAATTTCTCCAATTTCTCCTCCATCTGTGCAAATTTAGCACCCATTGACTCCAGAATTAACTGGGTATGTCTTTCAAGATCCTTCGAAGTCAATACATCAGGAGAATGCAACGCCTGCAGTAATGATTGTTGTTGCACCGGAGAATTTCCAGCACTCCGAAAAGTTCTAGGGGGAGGTTTAGCCGCCATCTTTTACTTACAATTGTGACGCACTTTCACTTTAAGTTTTAAGCAAAGTCCATCAAGCTTGAGAGTAAAATAAAATAATCTTCTTCATCTCTTCATCTTTCCCTCTTGTACTGCTCTGCCTGCTCTTTTCCTTTCATAGTCTCTCCTTCAAGCAGGGATGGTCGCAGACGCCTGGCTCTGCTCCATAAAGTCCGGAGCAGAGACGCTAGCCAGCTGGGAGCAGCCCAGGCTACGGGGGAGTTCAATCCTTCAGCCGCCCAAGCTCCAAGCTCAGGCGGCCCCGGAGAACTCAACCCCCACCTGGGGGCTCACCCCCTCCTCTTCTCCCGAGGAGGGGGCTTCAAATTCGCCCGAACAGCTGATCGGCGCTGTTTCGGGCGAAAAATCACACAGCTGAGCTGCGGGCAGCCCGGGAAGGCTGTCTCCGGCGCCACGGAGCCACCGGAAGCCCCCTTTGATAGGTGATCTTTGTACCTGCTTAATCTGCTTTCCAGCTACGGCTAACAACATCAAGATCATTACTTCTGTGTGCTTCTTAGCCCTCAAACTGGATTGGGCTGCCATAGTCTTTAAGCACAGAATATCTTCAATTGAACAATGATCTTCTCAATATTCAAATGGAACTCTTTTATTTGTTTGTTTATATCAATTTATATGACTGCCCATTTTACAAACAGGACTTTGGGTGGCTGACAAGAATTTTGCCAACCACAGCACAAAATGTCTATGGAGATTCTCAGTTATCTAGGTCACAGTTATCCCAAGGGTGCTTTTTCACAAGGCAAGTGAACTTTCTTGTTTTTCTTTGAAGATGTTTCACTTCTCACCCAAGAAGCTTTGAGAAGAAACTTCTTGGATGAGAAGTGAAATGTCTTCAAACAAAAACAAGAAAGTCCAGCTGCTTCCTGAAAAAGCATCTTTGGGACAACACAAAATGGCTTCTCAAAATACTATCATACTAGCAGTATGGGCTCAATTACTTTTCTGGCCCTCACACCTGAGAAAACAGGCAAGTCTTCAAGGTTTTCAAAGGTGAGCAGAGTTGGGGGCAGTTGAAGTATGACGCACTTCCTGAGTCCTACTAGATGACAATTTCTGACTGACAAGACCTGGAACATATCCCTTCTACTTGACTTAATGAGACAGGTAGAAATAATTGGAGTAAGACAGTTCCTCAATATGTCCCTCAACATATGTTTCTCAATTGCAAGGAAAATAACTCTGTGCATATTGGAAAGGATTTGACTCAACAGCAGAGTGCCTCCATGAAAAAAATATATATCTCAATTATTTACACCACCAGCTGAGAAGGATGAAAAAGGAAAACATGAAAGAAATTTCTGAAGAGTTCTGGTCATTTCCTATCAGATGGCAGTGGGACAGATGGACAGAGAAACTTACACTGTATAAGGCCATTTCTGCTCAATAAATCACTTTGGGGAAAGGGTGGTGCATGCTTATTATTTCCATAATATCAGTACCTTGTGGAGAGATGCAAGAAGTTAATTTTTTTATGGGGAAGTATTAATGAATTGTTTAGGTTTTTGACATCCCTATAAACTGTTCATACGCATCACACCATTCCCCTCTGAGGTCAGTAACATCTAGAGCACAGCACAAGAGGGGGATGCTGCAAATTCAAGGACTGGTCATAAGTCACTTTATTCAGTGCCAAAGTAACTTCAAATGTTTGCAAAACAAATAGTTGTAAGTTAAGGACTACATGTAACGAGTCAACTGCAGGCTTGCCTAGAAGAATAGAGAACTGGGTTGGTGAGAACAGAGAGTGCTACAGTACATAGGCATCCTTTAGCACCTGAATCAAAGGCAAGATTCAAATGTTATATATATATATATATATCATCAGGCTGGTGGCTTCAGATATCATCAGGCTGGTGGCTTCAGCCTCCCTCCCCTGGGAGAAGCATGTGGCCGTTTGTTCCTCTTTTTTAAACTGCCAGAGGGGGTGTGTTCTGTGGGTGGAGGTGTGCTCTGATTGGGTGGGGGATTAAGTGTGTTCTGATTGGGTGGGAGTGTGTTTTGAATGGTGGGTGTGTTCTGATTGGGTGGGGGTGTGTTTTGAGTGGATGGGCTGGTCTCAGCTGCCAGCCTTAGACCTGAGCTGGTGAGTTGTGCTGCTTTTGTTCGGCTTCGTGTTTGTGGTGGTGCCAAGTTTTTATAGTGGGTGTCAGTTTGCTTATTGTGTGGTTTGGAGGGGTTTAAAGTGGCTGATGTTGCAGCTGTAGTTAGGTTTCTGTTTTGTGGTTGTGCCTCGTTATCATTGTGGGTTCGGATTTGCTTCTTGAATGGTTGTGTGGTGGTGATGTCATGTGGTGTTATCATGAGTTTGGGTCTATCATTCTTGGTGGTTGGGACTCGTCTGTCAATCAAGGCGGGTTTCCAAATGGTTGGTAGGCGAGAGGTATCATCTCGTTTGTTTATGCTGTGGGGGCGTTTTTCTATCTCAATGGCTTCTCTGATTATTCTGTTGTTAAAATGTTCAATTTTGGCGATAGTTTTGTTTTTTTTAAAATCAATTTCATGTCTCGTGGCTTCAAAGTGTTGGACCAGGGATGGAGTTTGTTCTCCTTTTCTGAGTGAGTTTTTGTGCTCTTCAATGCGTGCACTTATTCTTCTGTTGGTCTCTCCGATGTATGTGGTGGGGCAGGTGGTGCATGGGATTTCGTATACTCCTTGGTTTTCTAATCCAATTATGACCTTGGGGTTTCTTAGGATGGTGGATATTTTTCTGTCTGTGTAGAATGCTGTTTTGATGTTGTGTTTTTGGAGGACCTTGCTGATTCTGTCTGTGGTCCCTTTTAAGTATGGGAGGAGGGCTTTGCCATTTTCTTGTTCTCTGTCTTGGGTTTTTGTGGGTGTCTCTCTTCGGATTATGTTGGTAATCGTGTTTCTTTGGAATCCATTGGCTGTTAGTACATTAGTGAGAGTGTGTAGTTCGGTTTTTTGGTGTTGTTCGTCAGCTAGGTGTTTTGTTCTGGAGATGAGTGTCTTGGCTACGGAGTTGATCTGTGCTGGGTGGTGGTGTGAGAGTGCGTTCAGATAGCGGTTTGTGTGTGTTTTTTTATGGTAGATAGTGTGTCCTAGGGAGCTGTTGGATTTCTTGTAGATTAAGACATCAAGGAAGGGAAGTTGATTGTTAGCTTCTGTTTCCATGTTGAATTGTATTTTGGGGTGTAGGCTATTGAGGTGTGTGTGGAAGTCATCCAGTTTTTCTTTGCCGTGTGGCCAGATTACGAAGGTGTCATCTACGTATCTGAGCCAGAGTTTGGGTTTGTGGTTGGATTTTTCTAGAGCGAGGGTTTCAAAGTGTTCCATGTAGAGGTTTGCGATGACAGGTGAAAGGGGTAATCCCATGGGTGCTCCTTCCATTCCTCAGAAAACATATATATATATATATATATATATATATATATATATATATATATATATATATATGAAGAAACCTTAATATTCTTATCCAGTTTTATAGTTAGAATTAAATAGCGCTGGAAGGGACCTTGGAGGTCTTCTAGTCCAGCCCCTTGCTCAAGCAGGAGAACCTGTACCATTTCAGACAAGTGACTGTCCAGTCTCTTCTTGAAAACCTCTAGTGATGGAGCACCCACAATTTCTGGAGGCAAGCTGTTCTACTGGTTAATTGTCCTCAATGTAAGGAAGTTTCTCCTTAATTTAAGGCTACTTCTCTCTTTGATCAGTTTCCAACCATTGTTTCTCCTCCTGCCCTCTGGTGCTTTGGAGAATAGTTTGACACCCTCTTCCTTGTTTTAGTGGATAGCAGAGAGATGTAAAGTTCACATAAAAAGCCCAGTAAAACACTTCTATTTTTTTCCCCAAGTAAGCATAGCCCTGTAAATTTGGAGGTTTTAAGACACGTGTGCAGTGAGTGATGTGCAGTAGGAAGTATAAAGTTTTGGAGGAGTTGTTCTTGTCTTTTGGAGATTTCTCAGTTCTTTGTCTTCAGTGCCACAAGTAAAGTTCCTGGATCTCTCTTTTCTATAGTTTCTGATTTGTTTTATTTATTCTTCACCCCAAAAGAAGGTCACTTCCAAGAAAAGCTTGTAATGCTTCTTTTATATCTTCTAGCAAAAGCTGCAATAGACACTGTTCAAGAAAGGATGAGGATTCAATTGTTTATAACACTGTCCTTTTTGGCTCCTGTTTTCTGTCTCGAGTTGCATGGTTTGTAATGATAAATGAGAGCTGCTAGAGAATGCTGATGTCTGAGACACTGTGATAGTGCCTTGTGTTACCTTACAGTGCTCTTTGCGGCAGCCTCTGAGCATTCAGCCCTAGTTATTCTTTTCACCTTTGCTTTGTTAATTGATTCCAGTAAAGTGGGAGGACCAAACAGCAAGGACTGTTAAGCTGATGGTGGAAATGATGGCAAGGGTAATGATAAATGGTGTGATACATAATTTTCATTTACTCTGCCAGGATCAAATGTGGTCTCAGATTACTTTTGATGCATCCACAACTTTTAATTCTGAGCAGTATGACTCATTTATAGACCATTTTGATTTCCTATCTCACTCGTTCTCACAAGCAGCATAACAACAGGGATTAGATTATTTCCCCCTCTGGTTGGAAAAGTGGAGAATAATGGATAACTATCAAGGCTGTATGGAGATCTGAAAATTTCACAACTTTAAATTGTGGGAATTCTTAAAAATAACCAGTCTTTCCATATTTTTATATTATTCCTAGTGAAAAATACCAATTTCTATGTTTTCACATCGTTGCTTCAACCCTTTTAATGAAGCTGGGTTCTACTGAAATCATTGAAGCAACAAAGTCCAGGGGTGTTTCATAAAGGCTTTCCTATAGATTAGGAGTTGGCAAACTGTGACCTATAAGATATTGATGTTGGAAAACTGCCAACTATACTGGAAGGGGGACCCAGGTTGGAATCATTATGCAATCACAACCAACATAAGCTTGACATCCCCCCAAGATCCAGGAAGTCTTATCTGGTCACTCCCAGAAGAAGGCAAACAGTCGGATGAGATTTTTTATAACTTTGTTAGAAAACAATAAAGTTGTCTAGCTTTTAATAAGTGATTCTGAGTGCTTGTTCCTGCCACTTGATGAACCACAATACCCAGCAGCTTAAGCTAGCAGAGCCAGTACTGAGAGATTTTGGGAGCCATAATTCAGGTTAAATAGCCTCAACTTGCCTACCCATGATAATACTCCAGCTTGATTTCCTCATGGGAAATTGAGTTCCAGAAAAGCATTTGAAAGCCCTGAGTAGGACAGAATCCGATATTTACAGAAAAAATCCTTTGCTATTGTAATAAAGAAAAGGAGAATGTTTCTTAGAAGTGGACAGGAAAATGTCCTTCCTTTCCATTCATCTGCAGTAAGTCATCTTAGGAAGTATTGCTACAACAGGGTGTGTGTGTGTGTGTGCATGCACACACACACACACAAGTGCTTAATACTTGGCATGAATAGCCTAATGCAGGGGTAGGCAACCTCGGTTCTTTTATGACTCATGGACTTCAACTCCTAGAATTCCTGAGCCGGCTGGCCGGCTGGCTCAGGAATTCTGGGAGTTGAAGTCCATGAGTCATAAAAGAACCGAGGTTGCCTACCCCTGGCCTAATGTTTCAGTCTAAGACTAATTTAGCTCTCCAGCAGTGGGAATGGGAGTTGAGAAAGTTTCCTTCTTGGAACTTAGAAACTCAGCTGGTCTTGACTGACAATAGTGAGAGGAATGGAACAAAGGCCTATCTCCCCATGCAACAACTTTAGCCAAATTTTCATTAAGGCTATCAATTCTTATTTTGCAAAAAAAAACAACGAATGAGTAAAAAAGTAGAGAAAATTGTAACCTGTATTGGTCATCTGGATTTTTGCAGCCCAAATGTGACAGAACTGAGAGAAGGATCCAAATGAAATATTTGCCAGCCATCTTTGCTGAAATGACAAACGACAAGCAATGTGTTATGATTGAATCCAGCTTCAGTCTAAAATTTCAGAATATCGTGAATTAAGGCTTCAGCACTGTCTGTGAGGTGCGCATGACAGGCTCTACAGAGGAAAAAAATCTGATTTTTGATGACTTCCTTGCAGCGATTTTGAAACTAAAATAAATTAGTTAGCCACATTGCTTTTAATTTATCTGTTTTATTTATTTATTTGTACAGCCACACTAAAAGCAGCTCTGACCACATACAACAGATCTATGTTTTGGCCAAAAATATTTTTTTTCTTCATGTTCCTGTAAAAAAAAATATGCATGGGAATTTCTCCAGCCAAAGTGTGAAATTTCTTCATTTGCCATAGAAAAATCACCACTAAGGTAAAATAGAAGTGCTTGACCTACTTACATTGCAGCTTGAAGTTTTACTGCTCTGTCGTCTGCATCTTGTAACTCGGCAGTGCCTATAATGGATAGTTTGTGCACGGTAAATGTAAGTAAACAGAGTGACATCTCATTTGCTGTTTGTGCACTCCAGTGAAGCTGTGTTGTAAAAGCACTCTCTGGATTCAGCCAATTGTGCTCTGCAATACAAACATCAGGGAGCAGAATATGCTCAAGGCAATACATATGGTGAGCCTTCTGGAGACTGCAACCAGATTACAAAATACAGGTTCAAACAGTGATCTACCTGACTCTCTCTGTATGTGAATGTGTGCATGCATGTGTGTGTGTATATATATATATATATTTCTGTGAGTAATTGTAGTAGTATGTTGACAGTTCAGGTGGGTCACAAACTGACAGGAGAGCAAATGTAATTAAGTAATCAATTATAACCAGACTAAATGTAACAGTCATTAAAAGTAATGAGTCAAACATTGAATCCTGCAGGTTGTGTGTGTTTGATTGGTTACTCCTTGGCTATTGTTTCTCAATATACAGTATACAGACTGCAGTGACAAGACATACAAAAACCTAGGACCCTGCTCTACCACTGACAGTGGTCTACTGACAGGGCTTAGAAGAGATGCTTTTTGAAGGATAGAGAGCCTTAAACAACAGCTTGGTTTTTTTGTTTTTTTTAATGCCTCAAGTGGTCCTTATAAATCCTGGCTCAAGGTGCAGAAACAAAGCTATTGAGTATCATGGCAACTTATCTGTCAGACAATTAATTCAGAGCTCCCCAACATAACACCTTCTTTATTCTCTCAGAGCTTCTTGTCTGCAACTGAAATGCTATTTGCCCTCACTCACTCACTTCCTTTGTTTTTTTTTCTATTAACCTCATGAAAGTATGTCTATTTATATTTCCCTTGCTTTCTGCTGCAGTTTCTATCTTTTGCTGAAAACCTGTTTTATCACCTTATTTTTTCCCTCTGATGTCCTCCTCAGAATCTATTTCTTCAATGAAGCTTTTCTAGCCTTGTTGAGATAACTATAAGTACCCCCTTACAGATAGTCCTTGGCTTATGAAAAGCTGCTTAGCAACCTTTCAAAGACCTACCTGGGGGGGGGGAGGGTACTTACAAGCCAGAGTCTTAAGTTCCCATGGTCATGTGACTGCACTTCAGGTGCTTGGCAACTGGGCCACATTTATGACTGTTTGCAATGTCCCATGGTACATGACAATGTTTTACAATAGTTTTGCTTAAAATCAACATTTACTTCCTGTTTTTAACAAAACTGCACCCATAGTGACTCATTGACAACTTAACAGTCATGATGTTCACTTAACAACCACATCATAAAATCAGGATAGTCACATGACTGATCTGTTTTACAATCATCATTTTATGATGTGATGTGATGTGATGGGCAAGCTCCATTACAATTGTAACTCAAGGCTTACTTGTAGCTTGCCAGACAGCCAAAAACATTCTCTATTACTCTCGCTCTCCTTTTCTCCCTGTTGCCTATCAGCTCTTTTAAGCTTCCTGGTTTGTAACATGCTACAGTTGATAGAGGTTAAATGAACAACTAACAACTAATGCCAATAAAAGTGTCTTTGTTTGCCAGTCAGCTATTTTTCACATGCTAGTATTATTGTCTTTCATCTAAAAAGATTTTTCCAAGGGAATCCACCAGAAATGCAGATTCTTCCTTGTGAATGAAATACCATCTCCACCGTTCGTTTTCAGCCTTTAGGAAGAGGTTTTTCCCAACCTGGTACTGCTCAAATGTGTTTCTCAGTATCTAATTTATAGGTATTAGATGCCTAGAATCCACTTCAAACTTGGTTGTTGTGTTTGTTTGTTTTTACATCACTGAGTCAGCTCTGCAGCTTCTCTGTGTGATCTAATCCCATTTTATTAAATGGGGATAATAATACTTTTCTCCTTCAGAAGTATTGTGACTATAAATTAGTCATGGCAGCTCATTGGCAAATGGAATGGTGGGAACTCATAATAGCTTTTGGTCCTTCAGGGTATTGACTAAAAATTTTGTGGAAGCAGAAAATATTTTCCTCGGGTCAAATTTCTCCAGTGGAGAAAGTGTCTGTCTGTGTATCTTCTGTAGAGAATCTACAAAACATATTCAGGCAAAACAACAGAATATCTTTCACTCACCCATAGTTTCCACCTTTTTTTCTTCCATCAGTCATGTCTGATTCTTGGAGACTGCCTGGACATCAGGGAGACCTTATGTCCGCGGGAGACCACCGTCCCTCAGATAGTCGGGTGTGAGTCTCTCTTTTTGAGGTTTGGTTCGGGGGCGCAGTTGGGCTTGCTGCTGGTGTACGTTTCGCCTAGTCACACAGCGGCAGCCCTGCCTGAGCTACTCGATGTCCTCTCCGGTTTGGTGATTGAGTTCCCCAAACTTTTAGTTTTGGGTGACTTCAATCTACCATCCCTGGGAGGGTCATCTGAGTTAGCTCGGGAGTTCATGGCTTCCATGACGGCCATGGACCTGACGCAGGTAATTTCTGAACCAACTCATGAGGGAGGCCACACCCTGGACCTAGTTTTTTTATCTGGACGATGGTTGGATGATCTTGGTGGGGGCTCTCCATTTATCATGCCCCTGTCATGGACCGATCATCACCTCCTGTGGCTGGTCTTCCGTTTTACCACCCCCCGCCGTGGGGATACGGAACCAATTAGATGGTACTGCCCCAGGCGCTTAATGGACCCTGACGGGTTCCAGGCAGCGCTGGGATCCCCACCTGCCTCCGTCGCTCAAAACTCGGTGGATGCCTTAGTGGAAGCCTGGGAAAGGGCAGCCACTGAGGCACTGGACCGAGTTGTACCCTTGCGGCCCCTGACCCGGTGCAGATCCCAACGAGCTCCATGGTTCTCCACGGAGCTCCGGGAGATGAAGCGTCGGAAACGGGGCCTAGAGAGCTGCTGGAGGTCCAGCCGGTCCGAATCCGACCAGTTGCGGTTAAGAACCTATATTAGGTCTTATCTCGCTGCGATGAGGGTGGCGAGGTGTAATTACTTCTCCACCCTCATCGCGTCCGCAGATAACCGCCCAGCCGCCCTGTTTAGGGTGACTCGCTCACTTCTTAATCAGGAGGTGAGGGGGGATCCCTTGCAGGGTCGTGCCGAGGAGTTTGGTCAGCATCTGTCGGATAAAATCGCTCGGATTTGGACCGGTTTGGACTCCAGCTGGGCAGAGTCTGACGATCAGGACACTGGCGGTCTTGTCAATGTTATCTGGGAGGAGTTTGATTCTGTGACCCCTGATGAAGTGGACAGGATTATGGGGAGGCTGAGCTCCACCACATGTTTTTTGGACCCGTGCCCTTCCTGGCTGGTTTACGCAGCTAGGGAGAGGACACGAGGCTGGTTCCAGGCGGTGATATCTGCTTCTTTGAGTGAGGGTAATTTCCCCACCGTCTTGAAGGAGGCGGTGGTGAGACCCCTCCTCAAGAAGTCAGCCTTGGACCCAGCTGTGTTGAACAACTTTCGTCCAGTCTCCAACCTTCGCTTTCTTGCGAAGGTTGTTGAGAGTGTGGTGGCGCATCAGCTCCCTCTGGTCCTGGATGAAGCGGATTATCTGGATCCGTACCAATCGGGTTTCAGGCCAGGGTACAGCACGGAGACGGCATTGGTCGCTCTGGTGAATGATCTCTGGAGGGCTCGGGATAGGGGATGTTCCTCTGTCCTAGTCCTATTAGACCTCTCAGCGGCTTTCGATACCATTGACCATGGTATCCTGCTGCGGCGTCTCAGGGGATTGGGAGTGGGAGGCACGGTTCTTCGGTGGTTCTCCTCCTATCTCCTGGGACGTTCGCAGTCGGTGTTGGCAGGGGGGCAGAGATCGGCCCCTAGGTCTCTCGTTTGTGGAGTTCCTCAGGGGTCGGTTCTCTCGCCTCTCCTGTTCAACATCTACATGAAACTGCTGGGTGAGATCATTCGTGGTTTTGGAGTTGGGTATCATCAATATGCTGATGATACCCAACTTTTTATTTCAACCCCAAACCACCCCAGTGATGCCCTCGCTGTGATGTCCCGTTGCCTGGAGGCGGTTCGGGTCTGGATGGGGAGGAACAGACTTCAACTCAACCCTGACAAGACTGAGTGGCTGTACATTCCGGCATCCCGGGACATTCAAAATGTTCCATCCCTTTCTATGGGGGGTGAGCTGTTACCCCCCGTGGATAGGGCTTGCAACTTGGGAGTCCTCCTAGATTCACGACTTACCCTGGAAGATCATGTAGCTGCTGTGACTAGGGGGGCTTTCGCACAGGTTCGCCTGGTGCGCCAGTTGCGGCCCTATCTGGACCGGGATGCCCTGTGTACGGTCACTCATGCGCTCGTGACCTCTCGCCTAGACTACTGTAATGCTCTCTACATGGGGCTTCCCTTGAAGACCACTCGGAGGCTCCAACTGGTACAGAATGCGGCCGCGAGAGTTGTCTTGGGAGTTTCCCGGTACTCCCATGTTACACCTTTGCTCCGCGAGCTGCATTGGTTACCAGTTGTCTTCCGGGTGAGGTTCAAGGTCTTAGTGATGGTTTTTAAGTCCTTACATGGCATGGGTCCGGAATACCTCGGGGATCACCTGCTGCCGGCGTCAACTCCCCTCCGCCCTGTGCGTTCCCACAGAGAGGGCCTCCTCAGGGTGCCTCCGGTCAGAGAATGCCGGCTGGTGGCCCCCATGGGGAGGGCCTTCTCTGTGGGCGCCCCGGCTTTGTGGAATCAACTGCCGGTTGAGCTCCGGATGGCACCGGATCTCCGCTCCTTCCGGCGCGGGTTAAAGACCCACCTGTTTGAACTAGCTGGCCTGGCCTGATGGGGAGTTAATTTGGGTTTTAAATATTTGTATATTTTATTGTTTTATCTTGGGCATTAATTTAATTCTATTTTAACTTTTGTAGTCTTGTATTTTTATTATATGCCCTGTTCACCGCCCTGAGTCCTTCGGGAGAAGGGCGGTATAAAAATTTAATAAAACTAAACTAAAACTAAAACTAAGTCCTTGCAGTTTGCTTGGCAAGGTTTTTTCCCAAATAGTTGCTATTGCCTGCTTCCTAGGACTGAGAGAAAGTGATTGGGGTCATCCAGCTGATTTTGCACCTAAGGCAGAACTAGAACTCTTGATCTCCCAGTTCTTAGCCTAAGGCCTTAATCACTGTATCAAAATGTCTTTCAATAAATTCCTACATATGAATAAATTACTGATACACTGCATCATGTGTATAATTATGTATAATCCATCCGGAATAATAGTTTTGGAGATAGGCTTATGTTTGCTTAAAACAACCACCCAGTTGTGAAACAGAAACAATAGACCACTCTACAATGATATTAGCACAGGGATCTAACCCTTAAATAGGTCCAGGTACTATTCATACTTTCAGATTTACTCCAGCAATATTATCATAGCATTTAATATTGTCACATCAACTGAACATGCAAATGTTCATTCTCTAATGTGGCATCTGCCATCATTTATCAGCATAGCCCACCATACTTTACATTGGACAAACTAGCAAGTCTGCCATTCTGTTGGGAGGGGGATGCTTTGCACTGCCTTGCCTTATTGTCCTTCCACCAGAGAAAGGAATGCAGCTGAATAACATCACCCTTATCTGGATGACGGTTTGTGCTTGGAACCAGAGGGAACGAAACAAAGAGAGATCTTGAAGAAGCACACCAAAGAAGCCAGTTACCAAAACAATATACCACCTGTTTATTGGCTGAGATTCAAATGGACAGTGGAGCTCTGGGGGAGGAGTAACGAATATTGCTTTTGATATACTGCTTGCATGGGATTTTTCTTCAGACCTCGCTTTGTTTCCTTGCTATCACTATTTCCTAATAAAAGTTCCTTTTGAGACAATGCTTGTTTCAGGAGTTCTGCTTTCTTGGGAGACCTACTTGAGGCAGGTTCTTACAGAAAGACTAAATGGATAGGAAACTATCCTCCATAAATGGAAAAAGTGAAATATTGGTAGAGCCACATTTCAGTTCTATCATTGATCTCAGCATAACAATCAATTAAACAAGGAATTGCAAACACCAGTTCCAGTGCAAAACAGTAGTGTTAAAATTCATTAAAAGACTGAAGACTACTTTTCATGGATTAAACAAAGAGTTCTTGAAAGTCACCATTTAATATTAACTTATTGACTTCCGGTGGCGACGCGACGCCGAAGACAGCCGTTTTCGGGCTGCCCGCTCCGCAGCTGTGTTTTTCCATCGTAAACAGCGCCGATCAGCTGTTTAGATGAATTTGAAGCCCCCTCCTCGGGAGAAGAGGAGGGGGTGAGGCCCCAGGTAGGGGTTGAGCTCTCCGGGGCCGCCTGAGCTGAGAGTTTGGGTGGCTGAAGGATGAGCCACCCCGAAGCCTGGGTTGCTCCGAGCTGCGCAGCACCCCTGCTCTGGGATTTTTGGAGCAGAGCCAGGCGTTAGCAACCACCCCTGCCAAAAGGAAATACTTTTGATTATCAAGATGCAGGCAGAGCGGTACAGGAGGTCAAGGTGATGTGGACTTTTATCTTTACTCTCTAGCTCAATGGATTTTATAGCTTTAAAGTGAAAGTGCGCAATAAGTGAAAGTGGGGGAAGATGGCGGCTAAAACTTCTAAAGCTCTTCGGAATGCGGGGTCTTCCCTGGTGCAACAGACCTCATTGCAAGCTTTGCTTCCTCCTGCACCTCCTCCGGCATTGACGCTTAAGGATTTACAAGATGCTCTTGGAAAGCATTCACAATTGATGTCTGACATGATGGATGAAAAGTTGAAAAAGCTGGAGGAGAAAATGGAGGAGAAAATGGAGAAATTGGAGAAGAAGATGGAAGAGAAGTTTAGAGCAATGATGGTGGACATGTTGTCTATGATTGAATCTGTAGCTGAATGTGTGCAACAGCTGGATGTAAAAGTGGAGGATCTCAGTCAAAAGAACTCTATATTAGAAGCAAAGGTATTAGAAAATGAAAATATAAGGGATAAAATGGACGGAGAATTGAGCCTTGTTCAGTATCATCAGATGCAGTATGCTATTAGAATCAGGGGTTTAAAGGAGAATTGTAAAGAAGATTTAAAGCAGCTGATTTCTGAGGCTCTGGAAGGGGTACTGGGCCAGCCAGCATCTGAAATTGAGGGACATATGGACAAAATTTTTCGTGTAAATTCATGGATTGCAAGACAGAGGAAGTTACCCAGAGATGTGGTGGTCTATTTTACAAAGAGAGTAATTAGAGATGAAGTCATTCAAGCTGCTTATGATACTAAATTGGTAGTGGCTGAGCAAGAAGTCTTGGTTTTAAAAGAGATTCCTCCGAAGATCCTAAGGAGAAGGAAAGATTTTGCATTTCTAGTACAGGAACTTAAGAAATGTGATATTAAGTTTAGATGGGAGATTCCACTTGGACTGGTGGTGATGCATGAAGGTAAAAGACATCGTCTGGTTACTGTGGCTCAGGCACGTGATTTTTATAGCAATGTGTTAAAAGCAACCCCCCTATCATTTTTGGAAGCTGTAAAGGGATACGGCGAGGGAAAGCTTCAAGATGTTGCAGATAGACAGACAGAGGACAATGGTGCTGGAGGGGATCAAGTTACAGTCTCATCGGTTGTTGCAGGAGGCCAGAGGATGACGCGTGCCGTCCTAAGAAGAGCGAGACGAGAGCAAGAGCAAGACCAGCAGAAAGTTATGGAATCTCCAAAGCGTACTTACAGTGAAGCTGTGGGAGGGGCGCGGTCCAAAGAAGTTTTGGGGGTCATGACAGACGTGCTCCAAAAGCTTTGGAGCGTTAAGATTGGTGATTAAATTTTTAAATTAGAATGTCAATGGATTAAATTTATCATAGAGGAGAAAAAAAGTTTTTTTTAATATTTAATACAATTTAAGATTGATGTTATTTGCTTGCTAGAAAAGTATATTAGGGTTATGGACTAAAAGTATGTGTTGAACACTGCGAGACATTTGGCGTGATACATGCAAGAACTATTTTTGATCATAGTTTAGTTTGGTTGGAGATTATTAAGGTTAACAGAGATAGGCGCTTTTGGCGCGTAACTGAGAATTTGTTTAGAAATTAGAGAAAGGTGGGAGAATGCAAATAGTAGGTGAAAGTTTTTTTTTCTTTTTTTTAAATTAATATGAATAAGGACTGGGATTAAGAAAATCTATTCTGAGTAAAGCTCTTTTTCTGTTTTCCTCTTTTTCTTTTTTACTTTATTTGTAATATTAATATTGTTTGTATTCATTATATATGAGCTAGAGGGAGATAGAATTAATAGTTTATTGTTGATAACATAGGGGTGCTTACGTTTGTTTTTCGATTTTATACCCTGTATTTAGCTCTGGGAAGTCGGGGGGGGGGGAGGAGGGAATGGGGGGGAGGGATAGGGAGGGCTAGATAGGGGTGGGGGAGGGGGGATTAAAGTCAAAATGTATTGTAAAACTTTTTAAATAAAAAAATTATTAACTTATTCAATGTAAGTCTATATCACACTAAACCACCACTTCTTAAATAGCCATTTTAAATAATTTTCACTATCTCCATCTCTTCCGCTGAATCTATACCCCCATGCTTCCCTGCTTCCCAACAACTGCGATGTGCATATATTTCATGCCTTTCCCCCACACAGTTCATAGAAAGAAAAACCCTTTTGGCAGTGAACTATCAATTATACCATTTGATACCATGAATACACGCTTCAGAGATCAGAGGCCTTGCGAGACTCCCTAGGAAAAGAAAGTGGAGAAGTGAGTAAGAACTGTAACGCTTCCCATTTTGCCAGGATTGTCATGAGGCAACATATTTCAGGTAAAGTGAACAACAGATGTGAAATAATTCCTGAGGGAAGAAATAATCTCCTAGGCACAGCTCTGTCTCATTTTCATTATTATTTTGATATGATGGGATTTTCTGCTTCCCCCCCCCAAGAAATTCTGTGAAATCCATTCTTTCTCTAGGTATATGACAAAGTATATCCTACATTTCTAAATTTGATACCTTTACTATCTGATAGAGATACAGGCATTAAATATGAAGAAGACACCACAATTATGGACAGTTTTCAATCTTAAGAAAGCAGGAGAAGAATATTGGTAAAATTCATGTTGTTTTGCATGATAAATACTCATTATAATTATGAGCCACCATTCAAAGATTTAGGTTGCAAGATTTTACAACAGCTCTCCTTTAAAAACTAGAGAGCCACAGTCATCCATGACATGACTGGATATAGAACATAGAATTACAGGGTTGGAAGGGACCTTGGAAGTCTTCTAGGCCAACCCCCTGCTCAAGCAGGAGATCTTATATTATTCCAGACATATGGTTGTCAAATCTCTTCTTAAAAACCTCCAGTGATAGAGTACCCACAACTTCTGAAGGCAAGCCATTCCACTGATTAATTGTTCTCATTGTCAAGATTTTTTTCCTTAGTTCTAGGTTGGGTCTCTCTTTAATGATATTCCACCCATTATTTCTTCTCCTGCCCTCAAATGCTTTGGAGAATAGGTCAGCCCTCTCTTCCCCATTAGAGGCTCTTGAGTACTAGAAGACTGCTATTATGTCATCACTAACCCTCCTCTTCATTAGACTAGACCAGGGGTAGGCAACCTCAGCTCTTTTATGACTCATGGACTTCAACTCCCAAAATTCCTGAGTCATAGCTGACTCAGGAATTCTGGTTGTTGAAGTCCATGAGTCATAAAAGAGCTGAGGTTGCCTACCCCTGGACTAGACTTTCCTAGTTCCCTTAACTGTAGTGTATGGTTTAGATCCTTTATCATCTTTGTTGCTCTTTTCTGCATTCTTTCTAGAGCCTCAACATCTTTTTTTGTTGTGGTGACCAGAACGGGACACCGTATTCTAAATGTGATTTCACTAGTGCAATATAAAGCTGCACTATGACTTCTTTTGATCTTAATACTAGCTCTCTGTTGATGCAGCCTAGAACTGCAGTGGTTTTTTTGGTAGCTACACCACACAGCTGGCTCATACTTAAGTGGTAATTCACTAGGACTGCAATATCCCTCTCACAGTTACTACTGTTAAGCCAGGTACCACCTATTCTATAATGGTGCATGTGTTGTTGTTTTTCTGCTTAAGTGTAGGACCTTATTTTTCTCACCACTGAATTGCATTCTATTGGAAAGGGCACATGTTCAACTCTCCCAAGATCCTTCTGAATCTTCAGTTTATCTTCCACATTGTTAGCTATTCCCTCTAGCTTGGTGTCATCTGCAAATTTGATGAGTTCTCCTTCTAACTTTTCATCTAGATCATTTATGAAATTGTTGAAGATTACTGGGATGTAGGAGAAGAATAGGCAGAGCTATGGGGCAGAGTTAAGCACATCATCAGCTTAGAGTCATTATGTTGCCACAAACAGTCAAAGGCCAAACACTCTTGAATTCTGTTGACCTTTATATGGTGCCAATTTTGTGTTGAACTTTAGTTGACTAGATTCTTGTGAATAGGCTTAAATAAATATTTCATGATTCTTTGCATCTGCCATGGGCCTATGACAGACTCTTGGGGCACCCTACTGCATGCTTCTCTCCATGCAGATATAGTTTCATTAGTTGGTCAGCCAACTGTGAATCCATCTGATGGTGGCACTGTCTATTCCACATTGTTCTTTCTTATCAAGAAGTAGGCTGTGGTGTACTTTGTAAAATGCTTTATTGACATCTAAGTAAATTGTGTCCATTGCATTTCTTTGATTCACTAATGTAGTTGCTTTGTCAAAAAAAAGGCAATAAGATTTTTGTGGCATGATCTATTTTCAACAAACCCTTGTTGGCTTCTAGTAATAGCCTTGTTAATTTCTAGTTGCTCACAAATCCACTGCTTGATTATCTTTTCCAAGATTTTTCCAGGTATTGATATCAAGCTGATTGGTCCGTAGATTCCTGGATCCACTTTTTTCCCTGTTTGAAGACTGGAACCAAATCAGATCTTTGCCAGTTCTCTGTAATTCCCCCATACTCCAGGAGCTCTGAAATATTTTGTTCAGTGGTTCCAATATCACATCTGTCAGCTTCTACAGAACCCTGGAATGTAAAACATCTGGTCCTGGCAATTTGAACTTATATAGAGTGGATAGGTGTTTTCTTTCCATTTTCTTCCCACTTTTAACTTGCATTCTTGTAATGTCTCCTACAGTGCTGCTTTTGATAGGTTGGAATAATTTTCCCTTTTGCATGAAGACAGATACAAAAAAGGAATTAAGCGACTCCACTTTCTTCCTGCTACCAGTCACCTCCCTGCCATCTTCTCCCACTAGTGGACCATTTCATTGACTTTTTTTAAAAAACATATTGAAAGAAACTGTTTTATTATTTCTGGCATTTGTTGCAAATCTTAGCTTTCCTGACTCCATTTCTGAAGATTCTGGTTATGTGCTGGTAATTCTGTTTTTGTTATATGTCCCTCTTTATACTTGTTCTTTTTGTCTCTCAGTTTGTCAGAGAATTATTTATGCAAACATCACATTTATGCAATCTGGTGGCTTTCCAGTAAACTGGATTATTCCAAAAATCTTCAACCAATGTCTGTTTTGAGAATTATAATCCAGCGCATTTAAAGGGCACCACTTATTTCACCATTCTTTCTTTCTTTCATGAATCTCCAGCTTGTGTAATAAGAATGCTTTGGATTAAACTTTGTAAACCAAAGATATGAATTTCGCAAGTATTCTGGGAAAGAATTGTAACTCAGCAACAGAATGGACACTTTTCACTTCCTAGGTTTTCTTGATAAGGAGAAAAATAAATAGTTCTGAAATCGTAGATTCCTTCAACCAGTCCAAGCAGATAATTCCAGGTTAGAAGTATCCATGATTTGACTTAGCATAGAGAAACTTCTTATATTACTTTGCATTTCCTCCTTCCTGACAGTTCCTATAAAATCTATATTTTGTAGCATGTTCACACTCCTCATGTAATCCACACCTTTAATTTTCCAGACTGTGGTGGGCTATGAGAAGATCCCAGGCAACGATAGATAGATAGATAGATAGATAGATAGATAGATAGATAGATAGATAGATAGATAGATAGATAGATAGATAGATATAGTAGAAAGAGAGAGATAATAGATCAATTGATATTGATAGATTATTAGATGTAGAGATAGAGATGATATATAGATAGAATGAGTCTGCATGTGTGTGTGAGAGAGAAATTCTACAATGATCATCTACCAGGATTTTGACTGATATCCTTTTACTGTGCCGAACCAAAGACTTTCATACTTTGCTCACATCCAGCTTTGTATATTCATTAGGGTAAGACTTCTAAGACAGGCGATGCCAGGATGCTTTCTCTGGCCTTCCTTCTTTCAGCTGCACCAAGCAACAGAGGAGAATCTAGTTTGCTAAGTGTGACAAAAGGCATAAAGATAAAATATCACCCACCTATCCAGGACCACTGCTGCAATTCTATCATGTAAAGTCTTTACCTTCCAGTTCATTAGGTTAGTTTAACATGGAAATTATTCGGAAAGAATATCAAGCATGCTAGAGAGGGGTTTTACCTTTCGATTATTCCTTCCTTAACCCAAGATTGTAAAGATGATCAAAATCGAGGGAGGGTAAGAAATGAGAGAGAGAAGGGGGAGAAGAGAGAGAGAGAGAGAGAAAGAAGAAATTATAACTTAATATCTGAGAGGTAAGTGTTAGTAATTAGTCTGAAACACTTTGATCATTAATGCATGCAATCAAATTATCATCAAGAACATTTCACAGTCAGCCCCTCCTTCTCCTCCCCTCCACCTTTCTCTCCCTCCCCTCCTTGCCATTAAAAACAAAAAGGGTTGGCAGACTGCAGTGGCAGGTAAGTGTTTTGTTGAGCAGGAAGTTTGCAAAGGAAGATGCTGCTCCCTAGCGTCCAAAGGTTTTGAAACTGACTCCAGAAATCTATGCCAAAGAAAGAGTCTTTGAAAGAAAAGCCAAGCCTTAAACTCATGGTCCTGGACAGAATTTCATCTAATGTACCAGCTCATTTTTATCTGCTCAGATATTGATCATGTTCCCAGTCGATATAACTCAGGTTCTCCTTCTTTGAGATCTTCAGCAAAAAAAACTGCTAAGTTTGTAAGCCGCCCTGAGTCTTCAGAGAAGGGCGGGATATAAATGGAATTAAAATAAATAAAATAAATAAAATTAAAAGTAAGCAAAGACCTGTCTTTTTATCTTGTCCTCTCCCCCCACCCTTAATATTTTGGCTGGGTCTTGATCACTGATGGACAATTATCCCCATGCAATTCACCATCTGTTTCTTTCTTTTCACAGCATCCTATACACTGTGTCCTCAGGAAGAATAAGATATCCACAATATCATGCATATGGTGAAAGGAAAGAATGCTCAGAAGCCAGTTAAGTAAGTAGATTTTCTTCTAAATCTCTCCCTGCATTTGTTTGTTTGTTTGTTTAGGCACCTGGCAAAAATGTCAGAGTCCTTATATCTAGAATCTTAATGGAAGGTCGTAGTGCACAAAATGACAGTCACTTTCTTTCAGTTGGGTAGCCCTATAAACCCATGCAACAAACAAACGAATGAATGAATGAAATAATAATAATAATAATAATAATAATAATAATAATAATAATAATAATAATAATAATAATAAGAAGAAGAAGAAGAAGAAGAAGAAGAAGAAGAAGAAGAAGAAGAAGAAGAAGTAGTAGTAGTTGGAAGGGACCTTGGAGGTCATCTAGTCCAACCCCCTGCTCAGGCAGGAAACCCTATACCATTTCAGACAAATGGCTGGCCAGTCTCTTCTTAAAAACTTCCAGTGTTGGAGCATTCACCACATCAGGAGGCAGGTTGTTCCACTGGTTAGTTGTTCTAACTGTTTCTCCTTAGTTCTACGTTGCTTGTCTCCTTGACTAGTTTCCATCCATTGCTTCTTGTCCTGCTTTCAGGTGCTTTGGAGAATAGCTTGGCTCCCTCTTCTTTGTGGCGGCCCCTGAGATATTGGAACACTGCTATCATGTCACCCCTCACCCTTCTCTTCAATAAACTAAACATACCCAATTCCAGCAACCGTTCCCTATATGTTTTAGCCTCCAGTCCCCCAATCATCTTTGTTGCTCTTCTCTGTACTCTTTCTAGAGTCTCGACATCTTTTTTACATCGTGGTGACCAAAACTGGATGCAATATTCCAGGTGTGGCCTTACCAAGGCATTGTGAAGTGGTATTAGTACTTCACATGATCTTGATTCTATCCCTCTGTTAATGCAGCCCAGCACTGTGTTGGCTTTTTTGGCAGCTGCAGCACACTGCTGGCTCATATTTAAGTGATTGTCCACTAGGACTCCGAGATCCCTCTCACAGTTACTACTACTGAGCAAGGTACCACCTATACTATACCTGTGCATTTGATTTTTCCTGCCTAAATGTAGAACCTTACTTTTTTCACCATTGAATTTCATTTTGTTAGATAGCGCCCAGTGTTCATGTCTGTCCAGAGCCTCCTGTATGTTAAGCCTATCTTCTGGAGTATTGGCTATTCCTGCCAGCTTGGTGTCGTCTGCAAATTTGATGAGTTCCCTATCTATCCCCTCATCCAAATCATTGATGAAGATGTTGAAGAGCAGTGGGCCCAGAACAGAGCCCTGGGGCACCCCACTGCACACTTCCTTCCATGTAGATGCAGTTCCATTGAGGACCACACACTGAGTACGGCCTGTCAGCCCGCTATGAATCCATCTGGTGGTGATGCTATCTAACCCACATTTTTCTATCTTATCAAGTAGTAGGTTGTGATCTACTTTATCAAATGCCTTACTGAAGTCCAAGTAAATTATATCTACAGCATTCCTCTGGTCCACTAGTTTTTTCACTTGGTCAAAGAATGCAAAAAGATTTGTCTGGCATGATCTGTTTTTGAAAAACCCATGTTGGCTTTTAGTGATAAGTTTATTTGCATCAAGATGTTCGCTGATTTGTTGTTTGATTATCTTTTCCAGAATCTTCCCAGGTATTGAGGTCAGGCTGATAGGTCTGTAGTTTCCTGGATCTATTTTTTTCCCTTTTTTGAAGATGGGAACTACATCAGCTCTCTTCCAGTCCTCTAGTAGTTCCCCAGTGCTCCAGGATCTTTGAAAAATATAGTTCAGTGGTTCTGAGATCACGTCTGCCAATTCCTTGAGAACCTTGGGGTGTAATCCATCTGGTCCTGGTGATTTGAACTCATCTAGGCTGGACAGGTGCTCACTTACCATTTTCTTGCCTATCTTAAATTGTGTTTCTATTCTGTTTTTTATGGCACTGGTTTTGGTAGGTTGGACTGTTTTTTCCCTTTGTGTAAAGACCGATGCAAAAAATGAGTTAAATAGTTCTGCTTTCTCCCTGTTGCTTGTAACCTTCTTGCCACTTTCATCCACTAATGGACCAATCATTTCCTTAACTTTTTTTCTTGTTTCTTATGTGTTGAAAGAAGTGTTTTTTTTGTTATTTTTGACTTTGGTCGCAAGCCTTAGTTCATTTTGAGCCTTAGCTTCCCTCACTTCATCCTTGCAGGCACGGGCTGTTTGCTGATATTCTGACTTAGTTATGTGCCCCTCTTTCCACTTCTTATACTTGTCCTTTTTATCTTTCAGTTTATCAGAGAGTTCTTTATGCAGCCATGCTGGTTTCTTTTGAAAGCTGAATGATTCAAAGGGAAGGTTACAGCATTTTGACTCAGGCAACACAGTCCACTTTCTTTAAGTATTCATCACTGATGCAATACTCTGTCAGTATGTTTGTGTTGGTGGTGGGAGAACAGGAAACAGAAAAGTTCTGCCTTGAGTTACCTCTATTTATTTGAATACTTATGAGGCTACCCATGCATATATATTACATGCATATATTACTATACATGCTTACATACTATAGAAACTACATGGTTTGGTTATTCACAACATTAAAAGATTAAGAATAGGTAACAAAGAATGTGAAGGGAGGAAACAAAAGTCATACAGAATGTTTTGTTGTGTTACTGTATTTGCACATGAGCAGGGTTACCATAAGGCTCATGAATGCTGATAAATTCCCCAGACTCTTTCATGAAAGGCAGTCTCAATGAATCTGCCATTTTACATTTCCTACAATGCCTTTGAGTTTCTGAAATAGCTTTGCCTGGAGGCATTTTGGGAACACGAGAGTAAAGGTCTCTTACAGCCTTGCAATACACCTTGAAAATATTGCTGAAAGTATAAGAATGTCAATACTGAGAAATCATCTTCCTTCACTTCGTTTCCCATCCTTCTTGCACTGACTTGGTTAGCCCCAATGTTGAGTTGATTTTATTTTGTCCAGTTTTAATCAAAGTTTCACCAATGTGCAAAGATTTATTGAGCTGGATTATTACCACAAGTATTTGGTTCATTACTCACCTGAACCATTAGATTTCAAATACAAATTAAATAGATCCATGTATAACATTTGGCACAGACAAACATTATTTGGTAGTTCCTCATTAGCAAAGCATGGTTGTCTTCCAAATTATCCCATATTCCTTTGTTTTATGGTGATGGTGCACTGTTAAGGATTATATATGCAAAGCCTTTTCAACAACCTTTGTACCACTTGGCTCAATGGACATTCACAGAGGCTGACAATGGCAAGACAATCATTGTTAAAAGAAATTCCCTTTATACAAACTGACTACAGTATAATATTAATCACCTGAATTAATGTATATTTGTACCTCTTTCCTTTTTTAAAAAAAAGTATATTTCTCTGATGTGTTCTTGTTCCCACAAGATGAAGAATGCTTCAGTGTTTGGAAATAACAACAGGTCATAGGTTTCTCCCCTTCATGGATTACTGCCTTGTCATGGCGAAGGGGCTTGCGTAATTCAATGAAGCTATGAGCTATGCTGTGCAGGGCCACCCAAGATGGACAGGTCATAGCAGAGAGTTCTGACAAAATGTGATCCACTGGAGAAGGAAATGGCAACCCACTCCAGTATCGTTGTCATGAAAATACCATGGACAGTACCAAAAGGAAAAAAGATATGATGCTGGAAGATGAGCCCCTCAGGTCAGAAGACATCCAATATGCTATTGGGGAAGAGCAGAGGACTAGTACTAGTAGCACCAGAAAGAATGAAGCGACTGGGCCAAAGCCGAAAGGACACTCAGCTGTGGATGTATCTGGTGGTGAAAGGAGAGTCCGATGCTGTAAAGATTTTTTCTCCATAGGAACCTGGAATGTAAGATTCATGAATCAAGGAAAGCTGGACGTGGTCAAACAAGGGATGACAAGACTGAACATCGACATCTTAGGAATCAGTGAACTAAAATGGACAGGAATGGGCATGATAAAGGACCAAAATGGCAGGGACCTAACTGAGGCAGAAGAGATCAAGAAGAGGCAAAATTACACAGAAGAACTATACAAGAACAAGCTTAACATCCCTGATAACCACGATGAGGTGGTCACTGACCTCAAGACAGACATCCTAGAATGTGAAGTCAAATGGGCCTTAGTAAAGCTGAGCAACAACAAAGCTAGTGGAGGTGACAGTATTCCAGCTGAGCTATTCAAAATCTTAAAAGACAATGCAGTAAAAGTGCTACACAAAATTTGCCAGCAAATTTTGAAAACTCAACAGTAGCCACAGGATTGGAAAAGATCAGTTTACATTTCTATTCTAAACAAAGGCAGTGCCAAAGAATGTTCAAACTATTGCACCATTGCACTCATTTCACATGCTAGTAAAGTTATGCTTAAAATCCTACAAGCTCGACTCCAGCAGTATGTGGATCGAGAATTACCAGAAGTACAGGGAGGATTTCGAACAGGCAGAGGAACTAGAGATCAAATTGCCAACATATGCTGGATCATGGAGAAACCTAGGGAGTTCCAGAAAAACATCTACTTCTGCTTCATTGACTGTGTGAAAGCCTTTGATTGTGTGGATCACAACAAACTGTGGCAAGTTCTTAAAGAGATGGGAGTACCAGACCATCTTATTTGTCTCTTGAGAAACCTATATGTGGGTCAAGAAGCAACAGTGAGAACTGCACACGGAACCACTGATTGGTTCAAAATTGGGAAAGGAGTCCAGCAAGGCTGTATACTGTCACCCTGCCTGTTTAACTTATATGCAGAGCACATCATGAGAAAGGCTGAGCTAGATGAATCAAAAGTTGGAATTAAGATTGCCAGGAGAAATATCAACAATGTAAGATATGCAGATGATACCACTCTAATGGCAGAAAGTGAAGAGGAACTAAAGAGCCTCTTGTTGCAAGTGAAGAAGGAGAGTGCAAAAGTTGGGTTGAAACTAAACATTAAGAAAACCAATTCCTGGCTAATAGATAGTGAAGAAATGGAGGTAGTGACAGATTTTATTTTCCTGGGCTCCAAGATCACTGCAGATGGGTACTGTAGCCAAGAAATTAAAAGAAGCTTGCTCATGGGGAGGAGAGCCATGGCAAATCTAGACAACACACTAAAAAGCAGAGACATCACCTTGCCAACAAAAGTGCATGTAGTCAAGGCTATGGTCTTCCCAGTTGCAATGTATGGCTGTAAAAGCTGGACCATAAGAAAGGCTGAGTGCCAAAGAATTGAAGCCTTTGAACTATGGTGCTGGAGAAGACTCCTGCATTTCCCTTCGACTGCAAGGCGATCAAACCGGTCAGTCCTAGAGGAGAACAACCCTGGCTGCTCTTTAGAAGGCCAGATCCTGAAGTTGAAACTCAAATACTTTGGCCACCTAATGAGAAGGAAGGACTCACTGGAGAAGAGCCTAATGCTGGGAAAGGTTGAGGGCAATAGAAGAAGGGGATGACAGAGAATGAGGTGGCTAGATGGAGTCACTGAAGCAGTAGGCGTGAGCCTAAATGGACTCCAGAAGATGATAGAGGACAGGAAGGCCTGGAGGAATGTTGTCCATGGGATCGCGATGGGTCGGAGATGACTTCGCAACTAACAACAACAACAACAACAACAACAACAACAAGATAGGTTTCTCTGGGGCTTTTATATCTCCTTTTAAAGGTAAAAAGAAGCATCAAGTTGCCACCAAGATATTTGTTTTGCTTTGTTTTGTCTCAGTAACAGTTAAAGTAATCCGTTACCTATGGAAGGCATATACTGCTGGAGCAATTCTTCTCCTATTGCTAGTACTGCAAAAGAAAATGCCTTTAGTTTATCCTTGGTGTTCTATGGAATTGGAGTTGAGTTGAAATAAGAAACACCTTTCTGCAAATATATTGCTAAGTTGTGAAGAATTCCCTTCTACAGAAAATTCAGTAAGGGCAGTCGGTCACATGGAATTAATTTTGTGACTCTGCTAGATGATTTTAAAAAATAAAAGAAAGAAGAAGTATTTGGAAGCATAGGAAGCATAAATTATTTTTTCTACTATTAAACAAGATTCTCAGATTGACACGAGAAAATCTGGGTCTGGAGTGGCTTCAGAAATGAATGCCAGTTCATGGTAGAGTCAGTTGGATGTATGTCCCCCTTCATAGCAACTCAGCGGATTTATGTAGTCAGAATTTTCCCTATTTTGATGAGATGCAGTGCGTTTCTATTTTAACTCTAGTAATTATTTCTAAATTTGCATTGATATGTCTAATGTTACATTTGGGATTTCAGGTAAATCATGTTCTTTTCAGTTGAATTGCTTTGAAAATGGAAAGCAAAAAAGGGGGAAATGGAAGATCTGATGGCTGTATATCAATCAATCAACTCATCAAAATAGGGAAAATTCTGACTACAGTACATAAATCTGCTGAGTTGCTGTGAAGGGAGACACACATCCAACTGACTCTATCATGAACTGCTAGAATTGATTGATTGACCGATTGATTGATTGGTAATTAACTGTGTTTCTGTCATTCCAAGATCTGAATCAATGGTTAAGTCACACATCAGTTTCCAGTAGCTCCAGTCTGAAGAACTAGTGACGTGTGGAAGAGGACTCCGGCAATTTGATGTGATTTCTAAAAATTCTACACAGAACCATACATAGTTCTCCCTGTTATTTCACAACTCTTTTTCAGAAGTTTTTCAAATTCAGGTGAGGTGGCTGTACCATATGCTAAAGAAACAAAAGCCCACATCAGCAGTGAAAGTCTTATTAGAGACACCATAAGATTTATTGGAAGCACAATACCTTTCTTAATTATCCTTTTTAAGAAAGCCAAATCATGCTTGGAAGGAGGAAATTTGCTCGGGTGGCAGTGCTGAGATGTTTTGGTATTCCCTCCCCTGTCCATGTAGGGAAAATGACTCTACTTATAGCTGAATCTAATTTCAGCACTACTGAGAAGACATTGCTTAGCTCTTTTCAGGTCTGTGCATTCACATGTGCATATATTTTAGAGTAAGGAAGATAATGGCTATAATATGGAAATCTGTCTTCAAGAACAGATGAGACGATCCAGAATTTATGTTGTCTGCTAAAGCAGAAAAGATTAGAATTAGAAAGGGAAAAAAGAGACATAGAATGATCTAAAGCAACAAGATATAATTTTTTAACCATGATATCAGGAAGGATGTATATTTTGATCTGATTTCTCTCACTTGACAAATGAAAGCCATATGGATGCCTCTTTGAAATTTACTTTATCCAGTATATCTTTCAGGAATACAATGTAAAGCCATTTGACAGTTTCCAAAGTGAATTACAGGCTCAGAGACATTCTGCCCCTTCCATGTATAAACAGTGTTGAACACAGATATAACACAGATATAACACAGATATAACACAGTGATGCCCTCGCCGTGATGTCCCGGTGCCTGGAGGCGGTCCAGGTCTGGATGGGGAGAAACAGGCTTTGTCTCAATCCCGCCAAGACTGAGTGGCTGTGCATATCGGCATCTCGGGTCAACCAGACTATTCCATCTCTAACGATGGGGGGGTGAGGTGTTACCCCCTGTTGAAAGGGCTCGCAACTTGGGCGTCCTCCTGGATTCACGACTCAATTTTGAAGACCATATAGGAGCCGTGACAAGGAGGACTTTTGCCCAGGTTTGCCTGGTGCGCAAGTTGCGACCCTATCTGGACCGAGATGCCCTACGCACAGTCACTCATGTGCTCGTGACCTCCCGTTTGGACTACTGCAACACTCTCTACATGGGGCTGCCCTTGAGGACCACTCGGAGGCTTCAGCTGGTGCAGAATGTAGCCGCGCAAGTTGTGATGGGGGTCTCCTGATACTCCCATGTAACACCTCTACTCCGCGAGCTGCATTGGCTTCCGGTTGCCCTCCGGGTGAAATTCAAGGTGCTGATGATGACCTATAAAGCCCTACATGGCTTGGGTCCGGGATATCTGAGGGAACACCTGCTGCCGGCATCAAGTTCCCTTCGTCCAGTGCGCTCCCACAGGGAGGGTCTTCTCAGGGTGCCACCGGTAAGAGATTGCTGGCGGATGACACCCAGGGATAGGGCCTTCTCAGTGGGGGCGCCTGCCCTTTGGAACCAGCTGCCAGTGGAGCTGAGGACTGCCCCCGACCTCCGTTCATTCCGCCGGGACCTGAAGACCTGGTTCTTCGAGCTCTCTGGCCCAGGCTGAGGATTAATTTATTTTAATTGGGGTTTTACTTATACAGGGATAAATTTAATTTTTTTTTAAACTTGGTTTTTTAACTTTTGTATTTTTGGTTTTTAATTACCCTGTAAACCACCCTGAGTCCTCCGGGAAAGGGCGGTATATAAATGTAATAAAATAAATAAATAAATAAATAAAATATTCACAGATTTTGCTTGGAACTCAGTGGTGTCCATATATATATATGGAGGGCAATCTGAGAATATTAAATAAAAAGACATTTACCTGACTCCCATAAGGAATCCATGACTCAGCTGTAATAGAACGATTTCCAGTATGTTATATACATCACTTACTGTCAATAGAAGGTAATGTTACATTGGTTTGCAGCTGATCAGTGGAGTTTTCTGCATGCCATAGTTCCTCTTCTAGGTCTGAAATTTGGTTGAAAACATTCTTTAAATTGTTGTCTTGGAATGAAATTATGCTTAGTATCAGATCAGAATGATGGCACAGCTTCGGCCAGATGCTGAAGGGAACTTCCGGGTGCAATTCAAGGTGTTGGTGATCATTTTTAAATCCCTTCATGGCATGAGTCCAGGCTACTTGAGGGATCCTCTCACTCTACTGGGATTGGTCTGTCCCACTCATGCTGGCAGAGGAGGCATGCTGTAGGTCCCCTCAGCCCAATTATTACAGCTGGCAGGGGCCAGGAGGAGGGCCTTCTCTGCTGTTGCTCCTGCCCTCTGGGACATCTTACTCCCCCACACACATGTGAGGTTGGCCCCAATCCCCCTATGTTTTTGTAAGAACATGGGGCCTCAATGAGAGAAGAGCACAGTGGAGGTGGTTGATTGAGCAGCTACAGATCCCATCTCTCCACCATTGTGCCTCCTCCCCATGTGTCCTTGGCTTTAATCTTGGTTTTCATTTACTTCTGTTTAAATGTAGATGTATTTTTATGTCTGTAAGCCACTCAGAATTACCTTATATTAAGATGGGCAGCCAATACATTTTACAAATAAATAAATAAATAAATAATAAAAAATTAAATAATAAATACTGCATTTTTATGAAGAGAATTGTGTTATAAAATATGTTTGTCAAAAGTAAAAAATAATTGCATTCTTTTTTCATATATTAAGGAAATTTAAATTAAATCACTTCATGTTGAAATGTGAATCAAATTTCTCTGGACTTCGAAGAGAGTCAACAGGAAGACTGTTCATAAGTACTGTACATTGTAGTGGGTCTGCGTATAGGTATGTACACACACACACACACACACACTCATATATATATATATATATATATATATATATATATATATATATATATATATATATATATACACACTACTCAAAAAAATAAAGGGAACAGAAAGCCGAAGACACCAGCCTGAAGATGACGAGTGGGACCTCGTCGAAACGTCGCCAAGACACCCTCAATCTTACATGGGGAAATACCCGACTACGCCATATATATATATATATATATATATATATATATATATATATATATATATATATATATATATATATATATATATACATATATATGTAAATTACTAACAAAGAATTAAGGGAGACTGATATGCATTTCAAACTTATTAGTTTTCATCAGTCAGCCATACCCTTCTGAGATTCGAACCTGGGCTGATTGCACATTAGGCAGTTGTTTTTACCTCTTGAGCCACAGGATCTCTCTCGCTTTGTTAGCTTTAGAAGCAAGGGGAGATATGTGTCCAATACTTGTTAACTATTTAGATTACCTTGCTAGGCCCCAAACATAGGGCAAATCTTTATTTCCTGTTTCAGCCTATCTTGAAGGCCATCGAACAGGCAGTAGTCACACCGGTGACAGCTCATATATTTATGTAAATTACTAACAAAGAATTAAGGGAGACTGATATGCATTTCAAACTTATTAGTTTTCATCAGTCAGCCATACCCTTCTGAGATTCGAACCTGGGCTGATTGCACATTAGGCAGTTGTTTTTACCTCTTGAGCCACAGGATCTCTCTCGCTTTGTTAGCTTTAGAAGCAAGGGGAGATATGTGTCAAATACTTGTTAACTATTTAGATTACCTTGCTAGGCTATTTAGATTACCTCTCTCTCTCTCTCTCTCTCTTTATATATATATATATATATATATATATATATATATATATATATATATATATATATATATATACACACACACAAATAATGAATTGATCAAATATTTGTATTTTGAATTATAGTCTTAGCCGATTAATGCCTTATCCAATATTGTTTCATGTTACATATCAATCTAAAATATCCAGTAAGTATCCACATGATCCCATCCTCTATACATCTTGTTGCCAGTTATTCTTACTGAAGAGATCAGGGATAAGACGAAGACAACACCTTGGGGATACAACAGAAGAAAAAAGGTTACCAGGGCAAATTTGTGCCATTATGAGGAACAAGCAGGAAAAGGCCTATGAAGATAAAGAAAGGTCATAGAAAGGAAAGAAGGAATAAAAACCTAGTTTTTACTATCAGGAATGCACAAAAGTCAAGCAAATTTATTTGTTTTAATTATTAAACAAATGACCTCTAAGCCTTCTCCTAGCCAATGGAATGGGGTCAGTTTCAAAGCAGCAGCAGCAACAACAACAGACAAATAAAAAAGAGCATTACTCAGTAAATAAGGATAGTCTTTATTAATTCTTGCTTGAACACACATTCGTTATACACATTTCCCCATCCTGGAATTGATTAATAAGCATAATATCATCTGTGATCATTGCAGGAAGTATACTGTGAAAGATAAGCACTGAACACTTCTAATTGTTTTCTTTTGTTTCTCTCTTTCTTTCGCATTTGCTTTCTTTTTTTGGGTGGGAGGGATGCTTTAAAATAATGGTCCTAATCATTCATTCCTTTGGTGTTCATTTGAATTACATCAATCACTGCTAACTCGTTTGGTGTAAAGGAAGTTGTCAGGGATACTTCTGCAGGGATTCTTTTTAGTAAAATGTGTTCATTAGCTGCAGAGAATCTTAGTTTTTAACTGCTGGTAGAAAAACTAACAGGAATTTACAACTAGAGCAGGGGTCTTCAAACCTGGCCCTTTTATGACTTGTGGACTTCAACTCCCAGAATTCCTCAGCCAGGCATGCTGATCTAGAGGTTGCTAGATTTATAGAACCATAGTGTTTTCATTAATCCCAGATACGTGCTATTGTGCCTTTCATGCCAGCTGGTGGAAACTTGATTGCATGCCTGGTCCCATCCTCTATGGCAGATTCCTGTCCCAGTTCTGCTCCTTGATCTCTTCTGTGGAGTTCTGACCTTAGCCTTTTGCGTTCATATGTCTGTTGTTATCTGCTTCGTGTGCTTATTAAAAACCTAAAACAGCCTTCCCCAAGCTGGTACCCATCAGAGGACAAAGACCATAAATAGAAATACAGTTAAATCTTGGGGGGGGGGGAGGGACACCAGGCTGCAGAAGACTGACCAAATGTTTTGAGATGCTTCTTTCAGGTTCCATGAACATTTATGGGTGGAGTTGCTTTCACTCACAGTAGTAGAGTAAGTCATCACTGGAGATTACTTTAAGATACCTAAAGTATTTCCTGCAGTTAGCAGGAACTTTAAGCCTCACTTAGTCTGTCATCACTCATATATCCTAATACAGGGGTCTTAGAACTTGGCCCTTTTATGACTTGCGGACTTGAACTCCCAGAATTCCTCAGCCAGTGTCATAAAAGGGCTATGTTTGAAGACCCCTGCCCTAATACCTCCTTCCAACAGCAGTTAATGATGCTGCGGTAATAGATCTTCTTAAGCAAGATTCTGTTGCTGCATCTACCGTAGCTCTGGAATGATGCCCTCCCCTCCCTTTGAGATTTGTGTGGTTTCCAGCATTGTGACATTTGGGAAACTGTTAAAAACCTGACCGCTCTCCCAGGTCCATGGATAAACAGGGTGGTATACACAGTTTTTTGTGTAGTTTTCCTTGTTATGTCTGCTGAATGATCTGGTGTGCCAGGTTTCTTCTTCATTTGTATCTTTGTAAGTTTTTCTTTTCTATTTGTCAGCCACCAGACTCCTCAAAGAGTTGGCTATCCTATAAATTTAGAAATAAATAAAATTGGGAAATAAAAAAAAAACCCAAAACATCCTAGGATGAGAAGTTACATCTCCATTTGTACTACCATAGCTGATTTTTTTTAAAAAAAATGTATCTGGGAGAAAATCTTAACTTTAAACCAAGATGTTGTTGGGATATGGAGGATTTCTATCCTCATCAAAGCAAACCAAGGCAAAAGGAAGCATTTTCCAGAGACAAATTCTTCTTTTTGACTGTACAGGATTTCAGTGGAAGCTCCAAAGGCTTGCTTGTTGAAGGAAGCTGGGGATATGTACAATTGAAGGCTGCAACTTGAGAAGGAAGATAATTAGGCATCTTCTCACTGTCATTTCTGCCGCCTCAGGATAAGGTGAAATTCTTAACTGATCAGAGGATTTTTTGTTCTCCTCAGATGTTTTCAATGGAATGACTGAAACATCAAATGTATTGAACACACCAGCACTGCAAACTTTCTGATGTGTTTCTCCTACAAGCAATGAGCTGATGCTCAATATAAAGTTGTGACCTCAACTAAATTCAGTGAAATGCTGTACATCAAGCACACAACTTCCACATTCCAGGATGCACTATGCTTCTCCATCCCTGTTGGACACTGAGTTATCAAAGGAGGAACATTGAAAAGATCAGATGTTCACATAGCACCTCAGTGTAACTGCAGATTCTACAGTGGGGGAATAAGGGCCCATATTCACCTACCTTGAAGGAAGACCAGAATATGCAACAGTAGTTATAACTCAGTCTTCTTCCATTTAATTCCTTCCATATATGTTGGGTTTAAATTCATATACCCTCTTGTCTTGTTGATTATTAGGGAACATAGTCTCTAGCCCATTTGAAAAGCATAAGATAGAAGGTGCATCTCTAGCAGAATACCATTTGGATAGGCAGTTCCTGTGCTAGTTTTTCTACTGTGCTCACAACTGTAGCTGTGGAAGAAAAATAAATAAATAAATTGGTGGATCCTTAGTATTTTTTTAATTGTTAAATTGTTAATTGTTAAAAAGCAAAGGCAAAGCCTTTTGTGACTTAATGGCTATTCGCTTTAGCCTGTTGTAACTTCATATTATTTATTTAGTAAATTTAGAAGCCACCCAATTCCAGAATTACTCCAAAATTAACCTTACACTTAAAAATGTCTCAGCTTAATTAAAAAAAATAAAATAAAGACTTGGGCAAGATAGGAAATCTTGATAGATTAGTTGCTGGACACATGACAAATTATTACATCTATAGATTCTCAAATAAGAAGAAAGTCCTTTAAGAGTTTCATACTTTATATCAAATGTGTGAAATGGTCAGCAGAGAACCGGTTCTTCAGAGCCAGCTGTTCACCCACTGCTGATTTATGTTGGTGTCAGAATATATTTCAAAGGGCACAATTACGGTAGCCCCCCATATGGCTGTGACCCACAGTACTGAATATTTGAACAGAGCTAAAGAATCACTGTTAGGTGCTATAATAATGTCGGACTGAAATGCTCAGTTGTATACAGTCCTAGCTATGGAGTGCCTAAGATTCTCTCTGTGTGTATATTTGTGTTTGTGTGTACATACATGTGTGCACACAGACACACATGCAAGTATATATGTGTGCATGTGCACAATGTCTCTGGCCTTCTGCCCTGCAGTTATAAAACTAATAACCGTGGCCTTTCTTTCCAGATGCGACATAAAGAAAAAAAATGAAAATTGTGGGTTTTACGTAATTTGATTTAAGTAGATTAGTGAACTAAAACTTTAATTGCAGATTAAAATCCTTCTCAATTTGTTATGGAGAAGGTATTTCACTGATCATAGATAAGCGATCATTTCAATGTCATATTTAATATTGGAGGAGGAGAAGAACTAAAAGTTTTTCTCTTTGTTGTCCAGAGTTAGCAATGATCTGTATTTCAGAATGAAACCCTTACGGATTCCTCCTATCTATACTAGATACCAGTAATATTACAGTTGCGACATAAAGAAAAAAAATGAAAATTGTGGGTTTTACGTAATTTGATTTAAGTAGATTAGTGAACTAAAACTTTAATTGCAGATTAAAATCCTTCTCAATTTGTTATGGAGAAGGTATTTCACTGATCATAGATAAGCGATCATTTCAATGTCATATTTAATATTGGAGGAGGAGAAGAACTAAAAGTTTTTCTCTTTGTTGTCCAGAGTTAGCAATGATCTGTATTTCAGAATGAAACCCTTACGGATTCCTCCTATCTATACTAGATACCAGTAATATTACAGTTGGCTGTTCAGCATTACAGATGGGACTTGAATCCTTCATGTTTGGAACCCAATTTGGTTTTGCAGTAAGGACTATTTTTTTTTTGGTTCATAGTCCCAAAGCAATGAAAGGGAAAGTACTAAACTCATTTCCTTTTTACAATGAATAGCAACTTTTCTTTATTTAAAGGTAAGGCATCTAACTCTTCAGAGAAATATCAACTTCTTTTAATATTGCTAAAGCCAGATACTTCATCAACTAATTCCTTTTCAAACACTGAACAATCCTATCATATTAATGTTTAATGACCAGTCCAGAAAGTCTTCACTGTTTGGAAATAAGAGAAAATATCTGACACAATTAGATAGATAGGCTTAGTGGATCTCAGAACATGTAGTTCTTTTCTGAATTGTGCCACAATCATCTACACTTTCAAACATTGTCAGTTTTTCCACTTGACAATTTGTAGTGATCTGTGTTTGTGTGTATGTGTTTTGTGTAAAACTTCTGCATTTGTCTAGCCTTAATCATGATTTGAACTACACTTATGGTAAAAGAAAAAAAAATGTTAGTAAAATATAAAAAGAAAGAGTTTATCTGGATGCATTTCAATCATCCAGATGGAGTTGCAGTGTGGACTTTATGCACATCACTCTTCTCTCATAATGCTCTTACCCCCCATAGTCAGTAATTCCTTTTGCTAGTCAGCACTCAGCCATGTGTACACATACTCAGCAGGTATGTGCAGGAACTGAGGGCAGCAAAGGATTAATATTTCCTTAAATTGCCTTTAGCTCCCTGGAGTTCAAAGAAAGCCAAGGAAAATGTGGCTGGAGGTGTTGCTTACAAATTCTGCCCCATTTCTTTAGCAGAAGGAAGTGACACACTCTACGACCGTGACTGGCAGGTGTCCTGCAAAGTATCTGTGAATGTCTTTGCTGAGGCATATCAGGGATTATGAAGATTTGCAAGACGAAAGCCCTGGCTCTCTTCTGACCTTTGTCTCCCTGGTGCATCCAAGCCAATTAGCCCCTGCTCTGCCAACTGGCATGGGAGGGTCATGCAACCCTGGGGATGGTTGATGGGTTGAAGTTTACCCACTCTGCCTTTGAAAAATTTTCAGTTGTTTCTTTTTAACTCTGCTTTAATTCTGGGGTGTTTTTTAAACTTTGTCTTTATGACTTTTATATGATGTTATCATTTCATTTGTAAACTTCTTAAAGTCATACATGTGTGCTGGATGGTATAGAAATTTGATTGATAAATAGATGAATAATGGAAAGACTTTGCATGCTTTTTGCTTGTCTCCTTTTTTGCTTTCAAAGCAACATGGTGGCCACTTGCTTCTCATTCTCTTTCCCTGAAATGAATCACCCTTTTCTTATTTTGCAAGGACAGTGATTAATCCATTGAGAACATTATGTCTTCTCTTGAAAGGTATTGAACTACTAATGTGCTTGTAAAAAGAAGAAGAGGAGGAAAGGAAGAAAAAAAATTCTCCCCCTTTTAATTGCAAACAATAGAGTTTAAGTACATCCCAACCTCTTTAACATTGTTCAGTAATTAGTGACAAAGGACTTCTGTTTAAGCACAGAAAAATATTTAATAGCTACCCTATCAACCTGGAATTCATTTACCAGCCTTGCTCCCTAGTCTGCCAAGCCCATAAGTTATTTTGGCAGTTTCACGTTCCTTTCCCTGTTCTCCATCTCTCCTAATGCTTCAGATGCAAGAGTTCAACATCTGCTAGTACATTTTCTTTTGCCCCCTTATTAGTCTTTCCAATCCAATGGAATGTTGGAAAGAAATTATGCAAAGGAATTTGAGACCCCTGACCATCAGCAAAATAATTCTCTGTAAATGGAACAGAATGGGACTAAATTTGGTGTGACAAGAGAAGCTAACCAAATAAAGATTAAGTTTGAAAATGGGCCATATCCAGCTGAGAGTTGCATAGAAAAACATTTCAGAGGGGGGAAAAATTCCAATGCATTTTGCAATATAAGTTGGTCAGTGACTCAGGATATTGTGGATATTGTCTGAAAGGAGGTACAAGTAACAGTAGGATTTTTCCCCCCATCTCTGTGAACAATGATCTGTTCTGGTAATGGCTCCCTTGCTAGCCTCAGTCAGAAAGAGTCTGTTTTCATTGTTCATATTCTTGAAAATGATGCATAGGTTCTAAAGCTTTGGTGGCTGTTTCTGAACTCAGACAAAGCAGTTAAATAATTATTGATGGAAACCAGAAAGTATGAAATATGCCCATTTCTTGTGAGTATTCTTTCTCCCTTAAATACATGGTCATATTTTATTTTGTATTTTTTTGTTTAACGTGTAAATGCATTGAGTTTTAATTGAACAATTAACATACCCTCCTTCCATGAATAGTGCTGATAAAGAGAGGGGGTGGGAAGTGTCCCCTGAAAAATAATCTACATAGTATAGGTGACCTTATTGAGAAGTTCTTAGGTTTTCCTGATGACAAAGACCTTAAAGACAAAAATTAAGAACACATGAATAAATAACAATGTATCACAATGGATAATTTGGAGGAACCAAATTGTCCTATAAAAAGGACCAAATGAAGAATATAAAATAGACATGGCAAGGCAAAGTATTACATTAAAAAAATAGCAAGCAAAACAGATAACAACAAGACCTGGCAATGGCTAAGATAAGGTAAGTTGAAGAAAGAGACAGAAGGGCTAATTCTGGCTGCACTAGGCAAAGCCTTAAGTACAAATGCATACAAAGCCAGAATTGAGAACATAGTTAAGAGAAGAAACTGAAGAAACAGTAGACCACCTAGTTAGCTATTGCAAGAAGATTGCCCAGTCTGACTACAAATCACAGCATGACAAAAAAGAAACAATGATCCATTGCAAGATCTGCAAGAAATACCATTGACCTGCAACAAGAACTCATGGAACCATAAGATAGACAAAGTAATAGAAAATAAAGAAGCTAAAGTGCTTTGGGAATGTAGAATTCAAACAGATAAGCACCTGCCACCTAACATCCCAGAACTAACAATTGTCAAGAAGAAAAAGAAAGTCTGGATAGTGGATGTGGCAATACCTGGAAACAGCAAAATGGAAGGGAAAGAATTGGAGGAAAATCACAAAATACAAAGATTTGCAAATAGAAATAGAATGACCATGATTAAAGAAAGCAAAGATAGTACAAATAGTGACAGGTGCCTTGGGTGCAGTCCCAAATATTTGAACACCATTGGCATTGAGAAAAAAGTCAATTGCAAAAGACAGCTTTATTTGGAACAGTTTACATCCTGTGATGATACCTCTGACACAATAAATCACCACATCTGCCTACCCCAGGTCTTTGGGAAGGACTCAATAGTTGGATAAAAATGCCAAATACAATCTAAACTTTTAGTTGACTGCAATGAACCATAACAATATAGGAAACAGTCCAAACAGCAGAGGTATAAAAGATCAACTCCTATTTTACAAGAAGATACTGGAAAAGTGGAAGTGAAGGAAGAGCAACTTGAATGTAGCATGAATTGATTTCAAGAAGGCATTCAATTCCCTGCCACATGACTGGATTAAATAAGTGCCAGAAATAATAGGAGTCAGTAGAAACATCAAAAGATTTGTGCAAAGATCAATGGCACAATGAAAAAAACAATTGCTGGTCAATATTGATAGGCTGGGAGAGGTTAATACAAGTGGTGATACTGGGTGGGATTTTTGGGAAGGACTCAACAGGTGAATTAAAATGCCAAATCTAAATATCTGGCTGATTCTGGACCAACCATAATAATCATAATGACATTTTTGGGGGCATTAATGAGAAAGAGGTACTTTGCCAGTTTTAGTGCCTCCATACTAAATAATATAGACTATTATTTTTAGCATCTTATAGGAACTATTTAAACAATGTTCCCAACATGGTTTCTGCCAGATGTGCTGGGAATGCAAGTCCCAAAATTCCCTATTAGCATATTCTTGTTGAGAAAGGATATTCTTGAAAATCAAGACATTTCCGTGTGTGTGTGTGTGTGTGTGTGTGTGTGTGTGTGTGTGAGAGAGAGAGAGAGAGAGAGAGAGAGAGAGAGAGAGAGAGAGAGAGAGAGAGAGAGAGAGAGAGAATAGACAAAAATGAAGTCTTTAAAAGTTAGAGCAATGGCTACATATGATGGAGTTAATTCCACATTTGCAGATTAAGGATCGACACTTCCTAGCCATAATTGGTACATAGGTTACCCTTCTCCATCTGTCCATGCTAATAACTGGAACACTTCATGGACACCAATGGAGAATATAGTTCAGAGTTAGGGAATTGATTTCTATAGATTTTATTGTGCAGTATTACAAACAAATGAAGGAAAGCTTAAGTGTTAAAATGGACATTCCCTGTGCTGTTTGTTTCCATGGCATTATTGTACCTTTTGCAATATGATCTTAGGAAGACGATTTGAAGCTCTCCTACATGCGAAGGCCAAGCCCAGAGGTGGAGACAAGAAGACTCCCAAGAATCAAACACCAAGGATGATTAACATCAAACAGCCTCAATTATAACACTGTCTGCCACATGGGAAAATTTTGTCACTAGATAGAAAACCCCATTTAAATTGATTGTATTATGGCAAGCTGGAGTGATCTTTTTGCCAGTCCAATTAATTACACATACTGACTCTGCCACGGGAATCTAGTAGTAGCTGCAATTATGTGAACATGACAAGATTGCATTGTGATGTCACACCACAAACCCTGTCTTCTTATATTTACATTTTGATGTGGGACCCAAGTCGAGTGGTTTATGTTATAACAGATTTCATCCTTTGCCTATCTTGCCTTCTCCTGAAGATGACCTGATTTCCCTACAGATGTTCCAGGGATGATATGTGCATGCTGCACACTCATGCAGTCCTGATCAGGTATCTTTTGGCTAATGGGATTGAACTAATATGCAAATTGTCATTTTGGGGGAGTAAATGGGAAACTATCTGAATAACTGCCAGTCACATTTAATTTCTGATGGTTATAGGATGATATACAAAATAGGGAGGAAGCAGGAGTCCTGCCTTGCTTATTTTCTGGCATTGTCTACTACGTGAAGAGCTGTCATGCTGATACTTAAAAACCCCACTAAAAATGCCTTTTTGTTTACTTGTGTTAATTTGCTTAACATTTGCATACAGCCATTCAGCAGCATTAATTAAATTCCTTTTAAATGTTCAGCAATATAAAAGGTACATGAGTGGGAATGAAGTGATCTGACCTCAAACTTCACAGACAAAGGGAAAACAAACTGAACATCATCTTGAAAATTTGTGATTGATCTTTTGGCTTCATGTGTTACTTCCTCCTGTCATTTAAGAAGGAGAAAAATAAATCATGGGTCTTGCAAAATTGGGTGTCCTAATCTAATTTATTTCCCATCTTCTCCTGCCTTCCTAATGTGCAAGAGGGAGAGCAACATTTTCTCCCATGGAGAAAAGAAAAGTCATATAATTTAAGGACGTCTCAGACAGATCTTCTTCTATTCAGATTAGGCTTGAAGGAGACTGTACTTCAACACTAGCTAGATTTATCCCCATATTTTTCCTAAGGGAAAATTCCCAGAATTCAGAATTCCCAAAATTCCCAGAATTACCTAACAAAAGAGCAGTTGGAGTTGCATTATATATAAAAGATCACTACATCTCTACATAAATGCACAAAACCAAGGATGAAAACCTCCTAGATTCCATATGGGTCAATATAAAATGGGGGGAAAAATGACATTGCTATAGGCGTTTACTACAGGCCACCCAACCAAGCAGAAGAAATAGATGAACTTTTTTGCTCCCATTAAAGTAGTAACGGAAGACTTTAACTACCCTGATATCAACTGAGAGACAAATTCTGCAGAAAGTGGGAGAGTGAACAGATTCCTAACCAATTTAGCTGACAAATTTGTCAGCCAAAAGGTAGAGGAGGGAAGTAGAGGAAAAGCTATACTGTACCTAATTCTTACTAACAGAGAAAAAGTGATAAGAGGGAGTTGAAGTTGCCAGAACTTTGGGTGAGAGTGACCACATCATATTGGAATTCAATATAATGCAAACATACGCAATAGAGAATAATCTAACCAGTGTCTTAAACTTTAAAAGAGCTGATTTTAACAAACTCAGCCCTGTGGACTGAACTAGGAAGCTGAATGAACATCTTTTTAAAAAGGCAATGGCAGACCATTTTTATACAGTTGCCAAAGTAACAACAAAAATTATCTTCAACTCTTGACAGGTTTTGCTTTTATCCCTCTCTATCCTTAAGAACCCCTTTTCTAGAATTTAGAGCTATATGGAAATGCTTTTTAACATGGTCAGGATTGGGGGCCAGAAATAAGGGGAAGCTACAAATCTGTCACTTTCTGGCAGTAAATAATTATTTTCTGGTCAGGGGCAGCTTGAAATACCTCTTCTCTCTTGTTACAGTAGTACTCTCTTCCTCTGGCACTTTTTCTCTTTTCTCAAATGCATAGATTTATAATCTTGTGCTTTTGCTTTCCTCAGAAAGAACTGGAGAGAAGGAGTAGGAAAGGTAAGCATGCTCCATACTTTAAGAGTCTTTCGCTTCCGAAGAGGAAGAAATCAAACAAAAATATAAATGGTTTTTAAAACAATTATTTCATTTTGATTTATATCTGAGTATGTAATCATTCCTGCTGCTTTGTTTTGTTTTGTTTTTTTCAGGCAGTCTTTATCTCCAAATTACTCCCCAATTGTTTGGCACGTGAGGCTTTGGTTCTTATACAAGCTGAGCTACACAAATTCTGTTTAGACTTTAGCTCTTATGTTTTAACCATCCATTCTATAGAGAGAGGGATCAACTGCAGGACTTGGGCTTGGCTAGTCTAAAGAAAAGAAGAAATGAGGGTGACATGATAGCTGTATTCCAGTATTTGAGGGGCTGCCACAAAGAAGAGGGGATCACATTATTCACCCAAGCAACAGAGGGCAGGACAAGGAACAATGGTTGGAAACTGATCAAAGAAAGAAGCATCCTGGAATTAAGGAGAAACTCCCTGACAATGAGGACAATTAACCAGTGGAACAGCTTGCCTCCAGAAATCATGAGCTCTCCATCACTGGAAGTTTTTAAGAAGAGGCTAGACAGTCACTTGTCTGAGATGGTATAGAAGGTTCTCCTGCTTGAGCAGAGGGCTGGACTAGAAGACCTCCAAGGTCCCTTCCAGCTCTATTCTATTCTAACTCTGAAAAACTGTGCATATGCCATCATGTAATCAAATGCTTCTGAATTCTAATCTACTTAGCAACCTGGAAAAATTCTGTCCACTTCATTTTCAAAGGGTTAAAGGTAAAGGTAAAGGTTCCCCCGCACATGCATGCTAGTCGTTTCTGACTCTAGGGGCCGGTGCTCATCTCTGTTTCAAAGCTGAAGAGCCAGCGCTTGTCTGAGGACGTCTCCATGGTCATGTGGCCAGCAGGACTAGACACCAAAGGCGCACAGAACGCTGTTACCTTCCCACTGTAGTGGTCCCTATTTTTCTACTTGCATTTTTACGTGCTTTCGAACTGCTAGGTTGGCAGAAGCTGGGACGAGTAACAGGTGCTCACTCTGTTACGCGGCACTTGGGATTTGACCCGCCAAACTGCCGACCTTCTGATCAACAAGCTCAGCGTCCTAACCCACTGAGCCACCGCATCAAAGGGTTATGCTAGTCCATTTGATTATGAATAGGCATTATCATTATAAGAAGGTCAAGGGGTACAGTTCTCTTTTTGGAGATTTTATTTAATTAAAGAAAACCACTAATGGCTGCTGTCAAATATTACTGTTGTTGAATAACTATCATTAATGTTTAATGCGTATTTTGAAAAAGAATTCTTGCATGGCAAGTACTGTAAGAAATTCAGTGTCCTCATCAGAAAGAGAACTGATGTGCAGATCCATATAGGTCTGTATTAACTTTGAGAATCAACATTACTTTGAAACAATGCAGTTCAGATAATCAGATGGGATCCAATCTATGGAAATAGTTCTTCCCTGATTATCTTCATACTGTAGATAGATAATTAATAGGTAGATATAAGTTCAGTGGAATTTATTTTTGAATCAATACTATATGTAAAGGACTATGCATAAATCTTAGTTTTATGGAGTCTTTACCACCTTCAAGCCAAGCTCAATTTCTGGTGACTTCATGGGCAACACTGCAAAATGGAAGAGGCTTCCATTCTCTAGAATTGTCTATGGAGATTCTCAGTCATCCAGGACATAGTTGTCCCAAAGATGCTTTTTCACGAGGCAACGTGACTTTCTTGTTTTCCTTTGAAGATGTTTCACTTCTCATCCAAAAAGCTTTTTCAGATTCAACTTCTTCCATTCCCTCACCATCCAGTCATAGCTGAAGAAGCTTCTTGGATGAGAAGTGAAACACCTTCAAAGAAAAACAAGAAAGTCCAGTTCCCTCATGAAAAAGCATCTTTGGGACATTCTCTAGAACAGAGGTCCATAACCCCCAGTCCGTGGACCAGTACTAGGCTGTGGCATGCCAGCAACCAGGCTGCACAAACAAGCAAAGCTCCATCTTTGGGATGCAGGCAGCACACAAAACCAGGCCCCTCCAGTCCACAGAAAGGCCTCTCTCCATGTAACCAGTCCCTGGTGCCCAAAAGATTGGCGGCCTCTGCTCTAGAATGTATTTTTTGACTTTAGATTTTCATGACATCGGTGCTTCCCTTTGGAACAGATGTGTTGTATATTTTCAAAGGCAAAAGCATTAAGTTCTGGATGAGACACTGTTCAAGTGTTAGCAGCCTGGTTGTTCTTTTGAGCTTTTCATGATATCCTTAAAGCCAGCTGAGAGAATAAACATAGAATTCTAGACTCTTTAACCACAACATTTACTTGGTGCTTTGCAATGGATGTGAATATCTTAGTACAAAGTATTGTTTAAACAGAGGATTATGGGCTTTTGAAACACATGCTAACCACTTGTTAGGCCATCATGGGGGAATCACTTTAGCTAACAAACATGTATTGCCAGAATCATTTGTAATTGACCCTGATTCTTATAGCAGCAATGAAGCTCTAACAAGGCAGACAATTTCCAAGAAAGAACATTTTAGGACAAAATTCTAGCCAACTTTACCTACAGTTTTTCTATAATGAACAAATAGTTTGTTTTTTGTCTTCTCCTCTTACATATACAATTGTGGGAGAGTGTTGGCCTTTTTATTTATTTACTTATCTAAACGTTTTATGTACTACTCTTTAAAACAACACTGCAGCTCACTCCTTTCACTCTTTCAGATTTATGTAGGGAGAATATTGAAGCAACTATGTTGAAACCTTCAATTTTATTGTCTATGATTCAACCTTAGCATAGCAAAAAAAAGTGTGGTAAAACACATTAATGTTGTAGGAGATGACCAGACTGAGCCTGAGGGAGGGGTCAAATGTGTTTTCATTCATGAGTCTCTTCATATCCACAAAAGATCTAAGTCCAGCCCACCTTGAATTCCTTCCACCCTTATCTACCACCAATTTCCTTTGGCCATTAGTAGTTTAGATTCTTGTAGAGAGCTTAAACTTGCAATAAACCTTTATACCCATCTGAATTGCCTGGATCATCTGATTTTCCCAGCACTTGACAATATACAGTGTGAATATGAAGAAAGATAACTGCTCAAGATCCAAAAGAAAATGCAACCAATTTATTAAGAAGATAAGACAATGGTTAAAAAAGATAAGGAGAAAAGAAATATTCTGTAGCTTGTACAGGTAGTCCTCACTTAACAACTGCCCTGTTTATCATCAGTTCAAAATTACAATGGTGATGAAAAAGCAACTTTATGATGGGCCCTTGCATATTTGTCCATTGCAGCACTTCATGATCACTATTTGCACACTTTACAGCTGGATTCCAACAAGCAGAATCAATGGAAAAACTGGCATTTCTCAATTGTAAGTCATGGTCATATGATTTATCGCTTAACAATTGTGTATGATTTGCTTAATGACCACAACAGAAGTGAGGTTATAAATCTGTTGCAGTCATCTGATGTTTTCTTTAATAACCACATCCCTTAGTGATGTGGTTATTAAGCAATTGCCAATCCCAACTGTGGCTGTTAAGTGAGGAGTATGTGTAGGTTGAGTAGGGAAAGGGACCCTAAAATAGTCATCATCCAGTCAAGGAAAAGCAGAGCAGAAACAAAAAGTGGAATAGAAAAGTAATCTTTGTTTGCTATTTCTATTTCTAATGCCTCTAGAGATCAGTAGACTATTTGCTGGTTAATTTAATCAATTTTAGATCTCTGTCCATCTTGCGATTGTGACATCAAACAGTGATTCAGAATCAAAGGCAACTGGATTTTCTTTGTTTTTCATTGCACCCGAATAGTGGAAAATGGAGTCCCAAGAAGGTTCCACACCCATTTGCACTATTCAGGTGGCTCTTAGGGCACGAATAAACTTTCAAGTGGCCTCAACCACTCTCAGAAAGAGTGCTAACAACCAGAAGAATGCAAGAAATAGAAATCCTTCCATTTTTCACCATTCAGTCTGAACTGAAGAAGCTTTTTGGATGAGAAGTGAGATGTCTGCAAAAAAAAAACAACTAAGAAAGTCCAGTTGCCTTTTGAAAAATCACCTTTGGGATACAGGAAAGAATGTGACAAGGAGATGTGAAAACATCCATACGTGCAAACATTTAGGAAAGTACAGAAAAGTCCCCAGCACTGGTGTATGGATGAGAAGGGCAAGAAGGAGAGAAGCAACCAATCAGGTCTTGCAGTGGCATAGTCTGGACTGAGCATCAGTTTGACCCTGTTGTCAACCCACAATTTTGGCTGCATTTTTTAAGTTGGTGTAATGTACAGTGGAGCAAAGTGAGGGAAAAAAACACAGAATATAGAACCATAAGGTTGGAAGGGACCTCAAAGGTCTTCTAGTCCAACCTTCAACTTAAGGCAGAAGACCTTATACCAGAGATCCCCAACCTTTTGGGCATCATGGACCGGTTCCATGGAGAGAGGTTTTTCCATGGACCAGAGGCTGCATGGTTTTGTTGCTGCTTGCATCCCACAAATGGAGCTTTGTTTGTTTGTGCGGACCAGTTGCTGGCATGCCATGGCCTGGTACTGGTCCACAGACTGGGGGTTGGGGACCTCTGGGTTATACCATCCTAGGCAAGCTATTCCATTGATTAATTGTTCTCACTCTCAGAAAATTTCTCCTTATTTCTAGATTGTATCTCTCTTTAACAAACATCCACTTGTTATTTCTTGTCCTACACTCTGGTACTTTGGATAATAAGTCAATCCCTCTTCTCTGTGAAGTGACATAGGCTGCAGTGTGGGATTGTTGTTAATATTCTTATAAAAAGGAATATGAAATGACCTTAAAGAAGCAATCACATTCAATTTTTATACTTAATCATTCATACAAGGTACAAGATTATTGCAGTTGCTTTCTGATCTAGCTGGGCAGACATGCGAACAATTCAGAAGTGAAAACACTGCTTATGTTAAAGTCTACGTTTTTAAAATGTGCAAACTAGCCTAATGCTGAGGTATGTTTACAACATTCTGCATCAATGTTCATTGCTTGCACAGATGCTGTTATGAAAATATTTTTTCTATCTCTTTCTCTCTGTCTCTTAATGAGGCTTTAAAAAGAATAAGGTATTTCTGACTAGTAGATGAATAGATTTTGATCTCCAAGTAGACATTACTTGTAACCCACCCTGTTACTGAAATACTCCAAATGACTTCATAGATTCTAACATTTTAATCACTCTGTGATGTCAATGGAACTTTTAATTAAATTTTATTGATTCTCTGATAGAAAGCTACTCTATGTCCATTCTCATCAATGCAGATTTTGTACTGAATTCAGAACTGCAGGCTCAGAAAATATAAACAGCAATCTGGACCTCCGAGTAAGAGTAAACTATTGTAAAATAAAAACTTGATAATTCAGAATAGCTCCTTTGTTTACTCCTTACATATTTTGTGCTTCTTGTGGGTGAAATAATAAGGTAATAATGATGTTGTGAGGTTTGAAATGTCTATGTCATCACATATCAAGCTGATGATTTCACTGATGTTCTTAAAAGGAAGACTATCCATTAATATAATTGTCAGTTCCACAGAAGAGTTGATATTGATTCAGGAATTTGCAAGCTGCTATTTAATTTCAGATGTAAGCAGATTCAGTGTTGTCTCAAATATTGGTGCTTATTCATGACTTTCATGTAACCATTGACATTTATTCTGCTTATACTTAGGATTTGCTTTTATTTTACAAGCGTGAAGGAGGATTTACATCTTCTGGTAGAGACAATACACAAAGGTATTTGGACTGCAACTCACCCCAGATCTTTATTTCAATTATCTTTGCATTTATCATTCCTATTTTATCCAGATTGATTCAGGTCTTTTGCACTTTGAGGATTTTCTTGGGGGTGATTTTCACCATAATAGAAGAAACAAAGATGAAGTATATTGTGATTGAACTGGTATAATCAGGACAATATGTTAAGTTGCAGTTAGAAGATTTTTTTTATTCAACCTATACACAAGAATCTAGTCAACTAATGTTCGACACTAAGTTGGCACTAGATAAGAGTCAATGGAATTCAGGATCCTAGACTGTTTGTAGGAAGGTAGTGACTCTACGCTGAAGACTTGGTTAACTCTAACCCTTGGCCCTGCCTTCTTTTCTACATCTGGCATCCCTCCATGAGTGCCGATGTTTAGTTTCATTACTAAGACTTTTTAGATAAATAATATGCCTGCATTTTGTTTGATTTGTCTTATTCATCGGAACCCTGACATCATGCCAGAATCTCCTTTCTTTCAAAGGGGGGTCCTGAACCCCCGCCGCTGTCTCCAGTAAGAGACATAAGCTGGTAAAGATTCAGGGAAGAATCCTCAAGATGGAAAAGGAAGGCCTGATTGCTGACAAAACTTATGGAGAGGAAATAATAAATAGTTTTCTGTGGGAAGATGACTTTGGGCTGATTTCCAAACATCAGCAGTTAACTGAGCTTATCTTGTCGACAAGCTGGAACCACTCCAGTAGAGAATACGGGGGCCAGACTGTGCAGCAAGAGGCCTCAGAAGCAGAATGGGGAGGAGATGTCATATTGTCAGCCACTGAGAATCTGGGTGGGTGGAAAATCCTGTCTGCAGATCAGACTGCCTGCCAGACCCAGGAATCCTCTGCCAAGCCCTCCAGACCCATAGAGACAGAGGACCCCAGCCTGGGAGCAATGGGAGGTTGGGGAGCCCCCACAAGTGAAAGTCCAACAACCTCTGAGCTTGCCCCAGCTAATAGAAGCCGTGCAAATGCTGGGGGTGGTGCAGAAGCCTGGAGATCAGGAGCTGGTGGGAGGACAACAGCAAGGGTGGCAGCAGCAGTACCCAAACGTGCAACCCCTGAACGTACAGCAGGACCAGTGGGGCCAGCAGCAGTGGGGGCCCTGGCAGCCATTAAATCAGCAACCAGAGTGGGGCCAGCAGCGACTGGAGACACAACAACAGCAGTGGGGGCCCCAGCAACCATTTAACCAACAACCAGGGTGGGGCCAGCAGCAATGGAGACCCCAGCAACTAATGAGATGAACCCACCCTTCAGAGTAACCTTCGATGGGGACCCAGAGAAACTGATTTTCTTCTTCAACTACATACACTCTCATTTGAATAGCTGGGCCCATCTCTACCCGGACCCAGTGCTATGGTCGATGTGATTGCCTCCAGCCTACAGGGACAAGCATCCGAATGGTTGAACAATTTATATAACGAGCAGGCCCTTGAATTGGAAGACCTCCACCTTTTCCTCCTGGGGCTAAGGGAAAGATTTGAGGACCCGTCCGTCGCCCTCAGAGTGGAGGAGCAAATCCATAAGATAAAGCAAGCTGGTCAGCCTGCCCTGGAGTACATGCAGGAGTTTCGAAAGCTGGCTGGTCGAAAGCTGGCTGGATAGAGAGATGGCCTGAGCAATCCATAATTCATCTTTTTAGAAAAGGGTTAGATGACTACCTTTCTCTGGCATGTATCTACTGAGCTGTACCTGAACAATTGTATGAATGGTACCAGGCAGCGGTGAAATTAGATGTTCAGCTCGCCCACTATAAGAAGCCTCTCCTACCTGAACCCGAGCCAAGGTCAGAACAACCTGAATGGCAATCACCACCATGAAGATCTCCAACTACTGTGATGGCTGAAAGACCCAAGCCACCTGTAAACCCGGCAATTAAGTGTTTCCGATGCGGACAGCAGGGACATCGAGCAGCGAAATGCCCAGTCCCCTTCCCCCAACAGCAGAACAGACCAGGACCAGCAGTGAGAAAGAGAGCAGCAGCTAAAGGGAGAGAAATCCAACTGGATGACACAGGAACCTGTTGTCCAGGTCACATCCCCACACAGGAGGATGCGGGAACTCAGACTGGATCCACCCCAGTACTACCCTTTTTCAACAGTGATGATGAAGGGGAGAACGACCCGATGGTGAGTTGATGCATCCTACCCTTTTTATTGCCTGCTAAACTCATAATCCCTAAGTCAGCACAAGTAGACCTGAAAGTGCTAGTCAATACTGGCTGCTCCTGATGCATCATTAGCCTGTCATGTGCCTTAAGACTGGGCATACGGGTTAAGCCACTCTCTAAACCTGTGAGGTTTGAGCAAGCCAATGGCTTCCTAATGGGAGGGACTTTAATCACGCAATTAATGGAGCCCTTATGCCTGGAAATAGGCGAGCACTGGGAGTTTATTCGCTTCCTGGTAGCTCCAAAGATGTCTGAGACTGTAATCTTAGAACTAGCCTGGCTAGACAAATGGAAGCCATTTATCTGGTGGGAAAAAGGAATGAGAACTGTGAGATTACCCATAGGGCCTGATCCCCTCCATTGATTCAACAGATGTTATAGAGAATTTTACCCCACCCAATGAGCAAGCGCACATGGCTGCCTTATGGACACCTGGTGAGCCGCTCATCCCCAGTGAGTACCAGGACCTAGCGGAGGTGTTTAGCGAGAAAGAATGTGATACCTTGCCTCCTCACTGCCACAATGATTGTTCCATTGAACTGTTACCAGGGGCCAAACCTCCCCAACCAAGAATGTACCCTGCGTCCCCCCTTGAAATGGAGGAGATGCAGCAATATGTGGATACAAACCTAGCAAGGGGATTCATCAAATGGGCCAAGTATACTGTGGGAGCCCCTGTGTTATTCAAAGAGAAAATACCTGCAATTAGTGCAGGTTCGTGTCCCACCAGGCTCAAGGTTGACTCAGCCTTCCATCCTTCCGAGGTAGGTAAAATGAGGACCCAGATTGTTGGGGGCAATTAAGCTGACTTTGTAATAATGCCGCTGGGGGGGGGCCGAAAGCCCTAATAAGCAGGCATATACATAGAATGAAGGCTATTGCTAACCACATTGATTTGTGCTTTAGATTGTAAGCCGCCCTGAGTCTTCGGAGAAGGGCGGGATATAAATGGGATTAAAAAAATATGTCTCTGTGTGGACTATAAAGACCTAAATGCTATGAGTGTGGAAAATAAATACCTCTCCCCCTCCTGAAAGACTTACTAACCCACCTGGCGAAGGGGAGCATCTTCACCAAGTTAGACCTGAGAGAAGCATATTACCGGGTAAGAATAAAGGAGGGGGATGAGTGGAAAATGGCCTTCAAATGCCCTTTGGGAAGCTACCAATTCAAAGTCATGCCATTTGGATTGCAGGGTGCCCCAGCCGTATTTATGCAGTTGATTAATGAGGTCCTACATGAACATTTATACAAAGGGGTTCTGGTATATCTTGATGACATTCTGATATACAGTACAAATATGACTGATCATGTAAGACTGGTGAAAGAAGTGTTAAAGAAACTAATTGGATAATGTGATTTATGATGTTTAGATAAGGGTGGGGATTGTGTGTGTGTTACGATGGGTTTGGGGGGAGGAGATTTCAGATTCTGGCATCCGTCCATGAGTGCCAATGTTCCGTTTCATTACTAAGACTTTTTAATAAATAAGATGCTTGCATTTTGTTTGATTTGTCTTATTCATCGGAACCATGACAAGTAGATTGAATAAACTGTTTCTTAGGTTTATTTAATTATTTATTTGTGCAATGTATATATATGGCTGTCTGGGCAACCTACAAAGAACAGCATTCAGGTAATCCAAAACCTATCTGTTTCACCAATAAATATCTCTGCTAGCCACAAAGGGTTGTATTATGTTTGACACCCACGACACATTCTCCAAGTCCTCAATCCCTGTAGGTTTTTTCTTTCACTGCAGCAGGCATGAATTTTACTGTTGATTGCTTTAAACTAATACCCCTTACTCTCTATATAAACAACATTGTATTTCTAGCACACATACACATATACACATACACCATTTATAAAGCCACCCAATTCCACAAGTGACTCTGACCAGCAAACATTATCACATGAAAATAGAAACAATTACATCATATATACAAAAATAAAATAAAATACAAGCTGCCAAGAAAAGTACCCCAATCAACAATGCTAATACAGACAGGAAATGGGTCTTTTAATACACCTGGAGCCCAAGACACAGACCCTGAACCATGTTTTTAGTAGCTTAGGAAGGCCAGCAGGAAATCCGGTCTTTAGTGCCTTACAAGATGCAGACAATCTTAATTATAAAGATTGTCAAAGAACAGGGAACTGCTCAAATTGCAACCCTTTGCATTTGCCTGTGGAATGCCATAGTCCTCAGGAAAAGAATGCTTCACATCAAAGGTGGATTAATCACTGGGTTAAAGCATGTGTACTAATAGGAGATTTTATGCTTTGACTATAGTGAGTTTTTGCTCCACAAAGAGCTAATGTGACTGAAAAAAAGGAAAAAAAATATATCTGTATAGTTACAGACCTGATGCTTAAAGTGGAAAGGTACCTACTTATCCCAGAATATTCAAACAGCTTCAGAATGGTTTGTAATAAGATATTATGAAAATTCACTGTTTCTCTATGAATGTTAAGATGGTAGTTACATTTTAAAAATCCCTATAGCCAACTTTGTGTTCTAGAGATTAGCTGGTAAAAGAATATATTATTGAGGAATCTTTTAAGTGGGCAGTTCTTTTATGAGGCTTCATAAAGTTATATAAAATGAGTTACTAATACCTTGTATAAATTGGAAATCACAATATATTTATTTTATCACTTTCAGATTGGGAAATTCTGAAATACCAATATTGGACTGAAATGAATACACAGTTGCCTTCATAACAATACAAATTTGTGGCTAGAAATATACAGTTTGATTATTTTCATTTAAATCTACTAATTCCAGGTTCAGAATTGTACACTTCTGCTTTTTAGGAAATGGAATACAGTATTTGGATGATGGAAATGTGAGCTACTAACTGTCAGAACTTTAACACAGGAGCTCCCATACCCCTCTAGATATATTTTACAGCAATCTACTCTATCCTAGTAACTTCCAGCTGTCTTGGGACAGAAAATCTCAAAATACCTTGCCAGAAATCTGACTAGAAATCCTGACAGCTGCTCTTGCAGATTGGAGAAGTCAGGGTGGGAATTTGGGGCATTGTAGTCCCTGGCCATCTTGAAAGTTTTGGGAGGAAGAAGTTACAGTTCTTGAGGGCTAAAACTTCTGGCAAATTCAGTTCCAATACATCTGGAGGGCATTAGACTGGAGAGAGGCTATTTCAGAGCTTCAGAAACATGGATACTCCTGCGAACATTTCTTCACTTCAGTGGCCAAGCTGCTCAGGTCTTTCAAAACTGGAGTGAATAAAAAGAGGCAGGTTTATATTTCCACGAATAAAAAGAGTAGGAGAAATAACATCTGTCACAATGTGGAAGTACATGGTGACACCATTGAAAAACTGCCTTCTTTCAGAACACTGAAGAAAGAAGTAGATTCCCAAGGGAAATTCCACCTCTTTCCTTCCTTCCAAAAGAGGCCAAATTGTGAGATATAATGTGGGCCGAAGCATATTTATTTGCAGCCTACAAGAGGGGAAAAATAGATTCAAAGTATTATTCTGCTACCAAAGCATAAGGAAAAGACACCATATTTAGAATTTTCCACAAGGTTTCAGTATCACTTTAAGTAAATGAAAAATATTAATGGCTATGCATGTTTAAAACCTCCATCTTTCCTTTCTATACTTTACATCTCTCATTTTGCATTCTTGGCAGATGTGAAAAGCACACTTTCTTCAAGTGTGCCCTGGCAAATTTTCTTACTGAGCTAGATTTTTCGCACAATTGCAGTGCTTATTCTAAAATGGTTTAACATGCTTTCCCAGGATGTACTTTTTGCATAACGGCCACAGCTTTTTCCCAGAATATTTTTCCAGGTTTGTGCTAATTATCATGGAAGACGTTGCTTTATATCTCCATCTAGTGGCTGCAAATAAACATATTGTTTACTTCACTCTCACAGACATTCTATAGCAGCTGTTAGTAGCACTGCTGCCTGTCCTCTATAAGGTAGTTTTAAGGTTGTGGAAGGTTCTTTGGTTGGCAGTTTCATGGATCTTTAAATTAATATATTGAGGTAGGGCTTGAAACTCTCAGGTACCGAGGCTTTGGTTGGGATAACAATCACTTAATTCATTTTAGATGAATTCCTGTCTGAAGAAGACTGACAAGAAATCTGGCCATGATTCAACAAAAATTGGTCCCAGCTTGGGGAAGACACAGTTGTCCTCTACTTATTTGTGTAGGACTTCAGTAGTGTTGAAAGAAAAATCTTCATCAGGATCCTGTTCAAGCCGGGAATAAACAAAATGGAGACTGCTTTAGAAAGAAAGTTGTAGTTCATTGAAGAGCAAAACCACAAGATATATGGCTCTGGAGCAGCTGACCACATGTAGCTGAGAGTGGTGGGTTTTTATACCTTCTTGGGCTTTTGTGTTTGGAGTTGTTCCTTTTCCTGTGGCTTTGTATTTCCTGTGTCATGTACTCTGACCCAAGTCTGAGTGTGCCCTTTTTTTATTCTGATGATGGTGGGTTAATCCTATTATGTCCCTGGGGCTGTGACTGATGGCTACGTCCTGTGTTGGATGGATCAGGGGTTGCTAGTTCTAATTCTATCACTCTGCTATTGTTAGCTATCATTTTGCTTTATATGTAGGTAATTACACATGTCTCCCCATCCCTTCCAGACTTCATGTGAACCATAATTTGATGATCAAAGATTGATTTTGATTGCAGAAGAATCCAGGACCCATATCTGGAAGTAGCTGATATAGCAGTGAAAATGATCTCATTCTAAAGCTAGCACCAGCTTGAGAACTTAATATTAGTCTATCTGGGCCTGTGGTTTGATAAAGATAGAGGGTTGTTGTTTTTTTTTTAAATTTGTGGTTAAAAGCCAAGAAAATGCCTCAGAAACTGGTGTAATCATATGTAAAGTTCCTGGACAGAATGTGATAAGGGAGACTGCCTTTCTAATATCACGCTTTTTAAATAATTTTTAAAGATGCTTGAAAAATCTGATCATTGTGAATTTTAATATAAAATAATCTGATCCTCCCCTCTAAACCAAAAGCATGGATCAAAGCTTGACTTACAATCCTGATCATTCAGATACAAGCAACATCTCAGAAAAATAACAAATCATGTTTTTGAGCTGTGTGTTTGAATGTGTGTTTTCATGCAGATCCTTTTTTAAGTCCCTCTCCCACAGATTAATGAAGAAAGAGAATGCAAATGACTGGTGGGTGAACATATGCAAAAGTGATGTGAACCGTAAATCAATTAATTTCCTAACTCCTGTTTTTATCATTCCATATTCCACCAGCATGTTTTTCAGTCTCCAGTAAATAGCTGATCAAAAGTTATTCCTTCTGCCATCCCACCCCATCCCCACACATATATAAACAAAAGGGCTGGCTCTTTAACTGGCTCAAAACAGTAACTGTGAGAGGGACCTTGGAGTCCTAGTTATGATCACTTAAATATGAGCCAGCAGTTTGCAGCAGCAGCCAAAAAAGCTAATACAATCCTTGGTTGTATAAATAGAGCCATAGAATCAAAATCAGGTGAAGTATTAGTACAGCTTTATAAATCCTTAGTAAGCCCACACTAGAATACTGCATCCAGTTTTGGTCACCACATTACAAAAAAGATGTTGAGACTTTGGAAAAAGTGCAAAGAAGAGCAACTAAGATGATTAAAGGCTTAGAAACTAAAACATATGAAGAATAGTTGCAAGATATGGGTTTGGCTAGTCTAGAGAAAAGAAGGACTAGGGGGGGACATGTTAGAAGTATTCCAGTGTTTGAGAGACCACCACAAAGAGTTATTTTCCAAAGCACGGGGGGGGGGAGGACAAGAAACAATGGATGGAAACTAATTAATCAGTGGAAGAGCTTGCTGTCAGAAGTTGTGGGTGCTTCGTCACTGGAGGTTTTTAATAAGAGACTGGACAGTAATTTGTCTGAAGTAGTATAGGGTCTCCCTCTTGGGTAGAGGGTTGGACTAGAAGACCTCCAAGGTCCCTTTCAGCTCTATTCTGATTGATTGATTGAATAACTGTAGACTGATGTCTATGGCCATTCTGCCTTCACATGACTGTCAATTTGATTCTTGCCCTCCTCCCTCCCATGATTATTATGATCTTTTAAAATGTATTTTAGTAATTGAATTCCTTTGAGGTTTTGAAAATAGACTGTACATTTTATCAGCATTAAGAGTTAGAATTGGTCTTAGGGAGGACCATTGTACTGTAACAGTGCCAGGGCTGTTTGTTTGTTATTCTAACAGACAAATGGCAAATTGATGATGCCTTCTCTAGCAATGGTTTCATCATTTCAATAGAGGTGATTAAGAAGCATTGAACAGAATATAAGAGTGGTTTAATTCCCCCACACACCCCGATACTATTTCCTCTCTGTCCCTTCTAGTTTTGCATCAGTTTGAATGTGAATCTTCAAAATGGGGGAAAGCTTTGATCTGGCTAAATGAAATTGACTGATGTTTTATGAAACATGTCTTTTAAACACAGAGCTAAGAGAAAGACAGCGTTAAAGGATTTGACATGTTAGAGAGGTTACCTCAAATGAGAGAACCACTAATGGCTGGTTTGTAGATATGATAAGACACTCCTAAATGGCTGATGTCTTCTGTTAGCAGAGATTCTCTTTGGAGGAAAAGTCTAATAAGGATACATTGTCAGAGTCTATCTCTATTCAAAATATCAGAAAGGGTCAAGCAGATACCAAGCATGTATATAATAGTAAGACAACATACAAGAATTGTTTTAGATTGTAGCAAGAAATCAAATCAAATCAAATCAACCGAGTTGTTCCCATCCCACGCCATATGAGGATACTAACTTCAATGGATGGAGGAGGCTAATGTCCTCAGTTTATGGAATATCATAAACTTTCCGACAGGCTCGCCCCTTTCTTGTTCATTGCTAGCTTGATTCCCTCAGTTTAAAATGTGTCCAGTACCTGAACTTTCTAAAGTTGTCACCTCTTAATCTGCCTAAATGTTATTATTGCTATTAATATTCTTCACAGGATATATTCTGATGGGCAGGAGGGGGGGGAGGTGAAAATATGCCTTGATACTCTGAAGCCAGGAGATGCAGCCCCTTTGACGTGGAGCTGCAAAGTCTATTGTTACCGAGAGCTTATTTAAGTCTTTTCTCTTGTTAGCTGTTATGCACACATTCCTAAGCTGATATGAGTGACAGTGTTGAGATGTGGAGCGATTTCTAGATATAATCACCTGTCCCAATCTTCTCATTTTTAGGGCTGTCTCCTGATTTGAATGAAATCCTTAAGGACATGCTTTCTTCAAATTATTAGGAAGCTTTTGAAAGAGGATTTTTACAATTGCCCCTACTATTCTCATATACACACAAACACACACACAAATGCACACAGACACTCATATTGTATCTTGCTGTTATGCAAATATATACGTGTGTGTGTGTGTGTGTGTGTATGTATGTATGTATGTACACGCACAGAGACGTCCTCAGACAATCGCTGGCTCTTTGGCTTTGAAACGGAGTTGAGCACCGGCCCCTAGAGTTGGAAACGACTAGCACGCATGTGCGGGCGAACCTTTACCTTTACCTTTTATGTATGTATGTATGTATGTATGTATGTATGCATGTATGTATGTATGTATGTATGTATGTATTCCTGAAGAGTAAAGAAGAGGTTTGGGTTTTATAAAAACTCTTTTACTTAAAAGCTCTTTATCACTGCAATAAAGTAAACCTGTAAGAGGTGATATTTCTTTCAGAGGAGACTTTGCATTGTGTAGTTAGTTGAACAATTTAATGTTGGATGAATATTGACATGTGGAGAGAGATTGGGCTTTTTTTTTCCATGAGGCAAACATGACAGAATTCATCAGCCAAAACACAGAATGCTGCTTCTTTGCCAAGATCAAGCGGAAAGCCAGATTGATACAAATCTAGAAAATCTGTTTCACCCAGGTGTGGCTCAGTTTGAGCCACCATTATCACCTTTGCTAGAAATAAATTGGAGTCCTCAGGAAATCACTTATCACCCTACATCCACCAAGTGTTCTTTAGTCAGATATTACTAGTTGTGAAGATCAGGGTTAAAGAAATAGTAAGCCTTCCCAATTAAAACATACTGGCTGGATTGCTCCACCCACACCATGAAACATAGAATTTTTCATTAATTATTAAACATCCTCCTACCCACTTTTATGTAGAAGCAAAACCTTAGTCTCAGTGTCATACACCTGCTTTTGTGTGCATGTGTGTGTTTGTGTGTGCGTAGTTATAGGCACACATAAAGATGGATTTTGGCATATCTTCTCCTGTATATAAAAATATTTCGTGTTAGTATTAAACAGTGTAATGGTGGGGATCGTTGGTCAAGGAATTAAAAAATAAATCTGCCCACACCGTAACACTTATGTGGAAATCTATTATATGGTATCTTGTCTTCAATTTTGTGTATCATTCTGTTCTATGAACCTGAAAGAAGCAATGCCATGCATAAATCAGTATGTTGGAACCAAGTTCCAGTCGCTACTTGATCATAAACCCACTGAGATAATATTATTCCTCTACTAGTTTGAAGGTTGTGGTTGTGAAAAAATAAATGAAAGATGACCTTTAAGTACAGTGCAGTGGAATTCTTAGGGAAGATGTGGATTATAAATATAAGGGGGGAAAAGAAAGTGACAAATGGGCTGAGAAAAACTGAAAGACAGATCTCTTTCAGAATATTATAAACTGAAATCATTCAATTAATTGGAATGGCATTGGATTTCAGAAGGAAAAAAGACCATACCATACCATACCATGCTTCATCAAAAGTATTTTTATGTTCTTAGATTTGTCCTAATACTACTTTATCCAAATGAAAAAAAAAAATCTGATTGGTTTCAGGATACCCAAAAGCTTCATCTGGAATTTTGATCATGTAAAAAATGGGAATGCTGCATAAAGATATTTGAGCATTTGAACATCTGTTAAATTTGTATTTCATATCTGTTTATATGTCATTCTAGGGGCTGTTGTGACACAAATACAGAACTATCAAATTATATAAAATATTTGATTCCATTTTGTAGGATTAATAACCTGAGATTCTGTAGAGAGCCTGGTAGGTTTTGTATTATTTCTCATGAGGTTCTTCAGCCTCATGATAGCAAAGTAAATCAGTATCATCTAACTATCCTTTTATCATTTACAGATAGAATCTAATTTAAATGCTACTCGACTTAAAACATAATCCTGCAATCAGAGGTATGCAGATCAGTAAGAACCTAGTTTGCTACTTTTCACACAGACAGAGCAATAATCTCAGTCAGTGTCAGCATTTTTGGAAGGGATTTTTTTTTTTGAAAGTCTGTAAGAATCTATGGGTTGTAATCCTATCCAATTACTTCCCAGTAAGGGCACCCATGGAGGGAGGGACAGATGAGAAAACATGCATCATGAGATCACAACCACCTCTTTTGTACTTGTCTGACAACATCACCTCCAAGATTCTAAGGAACGGGTGTTGCATTATAATGCTATGATACCCATTTCATAATTTTGATAAAATATAAGTCTGAGAATATTTTTTTTCACTGTCTCAAGCAGGTTCTAAGATACATGTATGTAAACCAACAAGCAAACACTTCCCCATCTTCTCTCCTTTTGGAAAATGAAGTTTCAGGTCATTTAAAATCCAAGCAAAATCTTATATGAGAAGAAAAATTGAAATAATATTGTTCCTGGATCACTTATTTGGACACATCCAACTCATCAGACCCGTGCTGCTCTTTTTTTCTGAGAACTTCTGGAGTAACAGAGGCCTAGAGCTTTCCCTCAATCCTGAAGATGTGACACATGTGTGACACACACACACATCCATGTGAGACGTGGATTTGAGATTATTGGGTGTTTACACAGAAAAGCAAATGACCGCTTTCTGTGCATCCCATGATTCTGACTGGAGCTTTTTGACCCATTTTTCACATATAGGGAGCTGGCTCTGTTGAACATCCAGATGTTTACGCCAAGTATTGTTCATTTAATTCTCTTCCCCTTCCCTTTTTGTAAGTAAAGCTGCATAGATTCGTGTAAAGTGTTGAGACAGGTGAATAAAATACAGAAGAATGAAGGTGTTATTAATTTTATTATGGCCACTGACATTCTAAAATAGAAATATGAAGACCCTCCATATTTTCATTATTAGATGTATATCAGTATTCTCTTTCCATTAAACATGTCCATCTTCACTCTAGCTAATGGAAACAGAATTATTATTTCTGGTAGGGTTTTTTATTGAAAGTACTATTGGATTTTCTGTTCTTTTTAAAAAATAAAAGGATAATAATATAGACCCTGTAATTAAACTGCCATCAGCTTCTGATAAATCATGAATGGCAAACTGCATCAAATGAGCAAATAAAAAGAACAGAGGGGGACAGGAATACAAAGAGCTACATTGTATGACCATCATATGGAAATATTAAATGAAATAAAGAAAACATAATAGCCATCATAATAAAGTCAGAGAACTACTTTTGAGATTTATGTTCAAACTATTATCTGTGACAGGGAGAAAGCATTCTTGAATCTTTGTAATTACTTGCACTCTTCAGGGCAAAATCTTCTCATCTCTTATCTGTTCTCCATTGCAATCCCATTGATTAGCTACTTTAATAGTCTATCACACTGTTTCATGATGGAAAAGGATAGTAAAGGTGGCTTTGCCACAAAACAGGTTACATTCTGTTGCATGTATGTCAAAATTAAATGGTCAATGGCCAATAAGCTAAAACTCTGATCCCATCTCCATTTTCTTATGACTAAACCCAATACAATTCAATAGGACAAATAATTGGATTTTTAGTATAGGTTTGTGCTGTAAATGTAGTTATTGTTTCCCAAGTATCCTATCTTCCTACAGGAGCTAAAAGGGGTCATCAGTTGAGGGGGTATGCTACTTAATCTTTTTATCAGCACCACAAAATGCCTTGGGTCTAGTGGAGAAATAACTCTTTCAAGAGTGGAGATTCAGGCTGAATAATAGGAGGAATGCCTGATGATAAGAGCAATTAAGCTGCCTAGAACAGTTTAAATGATGGATGGTTGGCCAGTTGTTGAGGAATGTTTAGAGGATTCCTGCACAGAACAGGATGTTGAAACTAGATGTAATAAGTTTCCTTAAAACTCTTTTCCAAGGAAAGCTATATACATTATCAGCACTAAGTACCATCATCAAGTGAGGATTTGAACCTGGGTCTGCCTAATCCCAATCCAACAATTTTAGACTTCCTATATATAAGCAATATAGAACCACAGGAGGTGTTTATTTTGCATTTTTTATTAAAATAATCTAAAAATGAAGGCTGGTGTGGCTTGAAACTTGTCAGGTATCATGCAAGTTATTGTGCTGTCCATTTTGACCTGACAATCTGAGCAGATTGAATCAGGAACTCTTCATCTGTGATTTAACCTATGATTTGGTCTACACTCAAGACGTATCTCATCCAGTTCTTTCATGTGGCGGGCAAAGGCTTAGTGGTGGCAGCAGCAACAACAGTGAATAACTCATTTGAACGGCCACCTTCAATCTGGATATAATTAGGACTCCAGTGTTCAAGATGCAGCTGTGCTTTCCAAATCCCACTTCAGCACATAAAAAAGTAAGAAAATAACAAGCTCGGATGTCCCACAACTCTGCTGGTCAAACCTGCACTGTGAAGAGACCCTTGTAATTAGGGCCAGGCTTGTTTCTTCCTAAAGTGAAGCCCAATTTAAAGGTTTCCTACCCTCTTAAATGGGAATCCCTGCCTCCCTTCCCTGCATCTGATTGAAGCATATTGGTTCATCCTGCCCTATGGCAGGAACAGCTCTGATTAAGGCATGAGAGTGTGGGGAATATGTGACCTCTGAACCTTTTGCATGGAAAGACTATATCAGTGCCGGAGCAAAGCCATTTTAATTGAAACCACTATTTCAGATTCATGTAAGGGGATGGGGTGAACAGGACACCAAACGTTTCATGCTATGAGCCAAGCAAAATGCTCATAGGTAATTACAATGACAAGGTCATTAAATTTAAATTGGGACACCAAGGAGGCAGCTTTAGCTGATTTGTGCAGGAGGCTTTGAAGGGGCTCTTTCAGAAGCTGGGAGAACAAAGCTTTGCACGAGTGGCAGCTTAACTCACCAGCACATCCATTGTTGCCTACAAATATTATTCCAAACCCCATCATTTTCAAACCTAAACAGCCTTGCAGTTTGTAGTTTTAAAGCAGAAATGGCTAGTATATCTAAAATGGAAACAAGGCAGCACAAAGATCCCAATTTGAGGACCTTTCCTAACATTATGATACCTTTGTGCATCAAGCAAAATCTTCCTTAGCATTTTAATCACAATTTCAGAGAAGAACTAGTTCTTCTAGTTTCCTGTAATGGTTAAATTGGTTACTCATTTCCTCTCAGTCTTAGGAAAGAGGCAATGGCAAACCACTTCTGAAAAACCTTGCCGAAAAAATTGCAGCAAGTTGTACACAATCCATGGAAGGGGAAAAAAGAAGACTAGATTGGCAGATTAGAACCAATTGTGCCATGGTGGTGCAGTGGTTAGAATGCAGCATTGCAGGAGTTCGACCCTGACTAGCTCAAGTAGACTCATCCTTCTATCCTTCCAAAGCTGAGGATCCAGATTGTTGGGGGCAATATGCTACTCTGTAAATCGCTTAGAGAGGGCTGTAAAGCATTATGAAGTGATATATAAGTCTACGTGCTATTGCTATTGTTAATTTATGAAGATGATTCGATATCATTAGTCCCTTTTTCTACAAGGTCAAGTTACATGGTACATATACAGTATATATAATGTGCAGTAACTGATTCAGCCACCTTAAAGAGTTTTATTGAAATGCAAAGTTCTGATCCACAGGGGGAATCCCAAAACTTTTTGTCACACTTCATTTTGGAACTCCCCATTCCAAGGAAGGAAGGAAGGAAGGAAGGAAGGAAGGAAGGAAGGAAGGAAGGAAGGAAGGAAGGAAGGAAGGAAGGAAGAAGAATCAATACTTATTTCCATCTACACTAAACACAGATAATGTTTTTTGTTTGCAGATCACTAAGCTACAGTTTATTAAATAAACCAAAACTGCTTGGATGTATACATTGTTTTAAACCATAAATCATGATTTATAAACAACAATGACTAATTTTGCAAAACATAAACCTAAATAAACCACTGCATGGCTTAACGCAATGTGTGAATCAGTCACTGTAAATAAAATGCATGAGGGAATGCGTATAATGCATATATGTTTTGGAATTTCTTTACAAAAGAGCAAGTTAAAAAGGAAATAAATAAAATTCTTAATATATACTACCCTCTACTTTTTTTTCTTCAAACAGAAAGAATGACAAGATGCTAGATTAAAAAATAATAATAATGCTGTTCGTTCTTTGGATCAATCCCCATTTTTCAAAAGGTCTCATATAGGAGCAGTACAGCTATGACATTTTAAGCCACCTTGAAAAACTTTACTTTGAAGGGTAGTATGTTTAATTCCAGTTTTAATCTTTTGAGAAATTACAACAATGCTTCTGTAGATTACATGGTTTATGCTTCCCCGTTAAGAGTATGTCCTTTATTATTCATTTAAAAATAATAAGTTACTTTTCAGGCCAAATGGCTGTCAATAGAAGCCGACTTTTGTTTTTGCATTTTTCAGCAAAAGTGTATCGGGGAGTGGGTGGAGGGGGGTGAACACCATCTGAATCCTTTTGTGCCTATCCTTTATCCAAAAAAAAAAAAAAATTGAACACGAGCAGCCTGGCAAAAATCAGACTATGTTGCATTTCTTCAGAAAAAGAGCCCACAGAATATAATGCTTTATTATTATTTGTTTTCCTTTCTCTTCACTCTTTCGGCTTCAGCTAGGTTAAGATAAATACCAACAGAAACTGAAATGTGGGTGCAAACAAAACTGGGAAGACGCTGCCCATATGGAGGCTATTATTATATATATAAAAAAACAAAGACAGCCAAAATATAAATAGAGAGATTTAATATTTTAGAAAATATTTGCGGAAATTATAATACCGTTCTTTGTGTGAGTTTCTCTCCTCCTCATCCAGTGTATTTCAGCCTGCATAATTCATCAACATATTTTATAGAATCTTAAGGCTGGAAGGGACCTCAGAGGCCTTCTAGTCCAACCCCTTGCTTAAGGCAGAAGGTTTTATACCATCCCAGTCAACTGGTTGTCCAGTCTGTTTTCATGACCATACCATCCAAACATTTCATCTGGGCCCTTCCTTGTTTTTATTCCTGCTTTTATACTATACTCTTGGGGTAAAACTCTCAACGGGTAAAATTTAGAATAATAACACAGATATGGTTAGTCAGCACCAGAAAAAAAAAGAAACAGGAACTTTTGCCTTTCTGATTCAGCTTCCCCCCCCCCTCTTTTTCTGTGCAATCTGGGATCTTTTCTAAGATATTTGCCACTTAAAATAATTTTAAAATGCACAACGTGGTTACATTTTTAATGTGGGTGAAAAGAGATATTTTCTGTCACTGTACCTTGGTTTTGCAAAATTCTCCCAAACAGATCCACCTGGCGCTTACTTGGATATCCAATTGCATGTTAATTTTTTTTTAAAAAAATTGTTTAATAATATTGAAATGAACAGAGCTATATACGCATGAATGTATGCAATAAAAACAGAGACTGGAAGTAAAGCAGTCTATCCATCCCTCACCGTATGTTGTGACAAATCTGTATAAAGTTAATGGACAAAATGTGTAGCATATGGTCTAGTTCTAGTTCTGCCTTAGGGTTAGGGTTAGGGTTAGGGCAGCTGAATCCTTTTGGGCCATCACTGTTTCTCATGCCTCAGAAGAAGAGCAGGACAACCTCCCAAAATGATGCCAGAAAACTGCAGGAACATCTGGTTGCCAGGAATCAAGACTATTTGAAGCACACATCTATGCAATCATTTTCCCAGAGGAGAAACAATTGTTCTGTACAACTGCAAACAAAAATGTGCAAGTTTGGAGAAATGCAAAATAATGAACAAATTATTCTGTGACCCATTCAGAGTTGACCCACAAATCTTGGCAAATTTGCAGAACTGAAGAAAACCCAAATATCAATGGATTCCCCCACCCCTAAAGTAGATCAAGCATCAATACAGCCTTCCTTATCTGGTGTTCTCCAGATGATTCTTGCCTGGGGAGTGGGTGCTGAAGTACTATAGTCCAAAACATTTGTAAAGGAAATGTAGATTTCTTTGAAAAGGGAAAATCTGAATAGCCTTCTTCTCACATTCTAAAACGAACTTAAATAACATGGAAAGAAGAAGAATGAAACAAGGATGAAATCTTCTTCTCCAGACGTGTTGATATTCTAGAAAACAGTCTTCCTGATTTAGACATTTGCCTGGAACACAAGGTGGCTTGTGATAGGAAGGATGGAGGGAGTGTAGTTAGAGTTATGTATTTTTTATTCTCTCTCTTTGGAAGCAATGTCTGAATGCCTGAGTTTTGTTTATATGCACTTTGCATGTTCAGGACTCACTCCCTCTCTCTTTATACATATGTGTCTATGATCTTGATATACCTGGGAAATAATTCTCTTATTTTAGAAGGCTGAAGATACGTCAAGAACTTTCTATTTTATGTTTAGTTCTTCTGACCAACAAAGAGGAACAGGTACAGAATCCGAAAGCACCAGGTGCCTTGGGAGATAGGGAAGATTAAATGATAGGATTTGTGACTTATGAAAGGAGCAGGCTGAGCGCAGCCAAGTAGAGACATTTGATTTTTGGGGGAAGACAAGCAGCTTTCTACAAATAGAGTAAATCCTGTAGGTTTTTGGTTTTTTTTAAAAAAAACCCTCAATGAGCAAGGCAATCCAGAGGCAGGCAGTTTATGAAAGACAACCTAGAAGCACAAATTATATGTTTCTGCAGTGCATGGATGGGAAGAATATCCACAAAGTAACTTGCTGGAGCTACATTTGGAAAAGTAAATTAATTCTATTCAATTTTATTTCCTCCACCTCCACCTCCTCCTCCTCCTCCTCCTCCTCCTTTCTTATTTTCTTTTTCCTTTCTCCACTTTTAATTTTCCTTTATTAATTCTTGGCATGTATTTTAGAATTACAGAACCAGAAGTAGCTATAGCAATCCAACTACTACAAACAATTTTTTGCCACAGTCTGGACTCGTTAATACTCTCCAGGTTGGGGACTGACATTTTTAGCTGCATTATTCTGCCAACTCATGCTTAGCCTGTGGTTAACTAGGACACCTCCACTCTTTTCCCATGTCCTCCTTCTAAGTCAGGTCTTTGCCATCCTATATAGGCAGTTTGCAATTTTCCTCCTCAGATGCAGAATTTAAACCTTTTATTTAACCCTGTTAACTTTCATTTTATTTATTTAAGCCCACTGCTCAAGCTTGTCTGGATCGTTTTGATTTTTCATCTAAAGTATTAGTTACCACACCCAGATGAGTCAATCTTGAGCTGGTCAGAATCAAACTCCTAGTTGTAGGGAAAGTTACCCTGCAATACTGCATTCTAACCACTGCAACACCATGGCTCTGTAATGTGACACTGTTGACAGCTTTGCTGAGGTCCAGATATGCCAGATCTCCAGGATTTACCTGATATACTAAAGCACTAAGTCTATCAAAGAAGGAAATAAATTTAGTCTGGAATGATTTGTTTATGACAACCACATGCTGGTTCTTATTAATTATAGCATGTCTATATAACTGCAGTTTTGTTGCTCCTTCCATGGATTTCACAAAATAAAAGATAACCCCAAAAATGCCAATCACCTTTGTGTCTTCAAAAAGATCCTCTCTGTTATTAAAGCTTGGTTTCATGAGACAAAAACTCATGGTTTTCTTTTTCTTCCACCCTCTGACAAATGAAATTGTCAGCAGGAGGGACAAGTCTTTGGTTGATAGTTGGTATGATTTTGCGTTTTTATATATCATCTTGCTTGAATTGTTTAAACTGAGTTTACAAGTTTTATATTTATTTATTTTAAAGTCATTTACAATCAGTAATTAAAAGAAGTTTTGCCCATGGAAAGATTGTGGAACATCCTGAAGAATGACTTATAAAATTATGTGGATGGGTTCGTGATGCAGTTAGGATCAGTAAAGAAAACAAACTGAAAGCAGATGTACTTCATACTATATAATGCAACAATTGCACACACAAAAACCTTGCCTTATAGTCCAATCCATTTATATATAGCATTTTATGACTTGTTCAGGAACAGGAAATATTATAATTCTGGCTCAAAAAGGATCCTCTAGAATTTGGTATCTCTTGTATCTATCATACAAAGTTAAATCCTGTCAATACCTGACTGAACAATATTTCAGGAGAATTTGCATAGAGGGAGCATCACCTCTCAGAGAAGCTTATAGCATACAGTGACTTTGATCTATGAAAATTAATTCCAACTAAAAGACACAAAGAGAAAAACATGCAAGTGTATAGCTTTCTTATAGGAAATAGTCTTTTCAGACTTCTAGTTTTGCATTGTGGTGAGACAGACACAGGAAGGCAGGGCTCTGCCTTCTGTACCCAATTTCACCGTCCTGGGGGTCCTAAAAAGGGCCTAAAGTTGCCCCAAAGAGGCAATGAAGAGGATGAGTGTCTCATCGATTATGGAGAGATGGTGGTCTTTCCATTCAGTCTGAGAAAAGCCCTCCAAACTGGGAGGGGAAAGACTGGCTACATTCCTATGGCCAGCCTTTAGCTGTTGACTACAAAAGAAGAAAAGCACCAACTAACACATCATAAACAGCATGTTTGAAACTGGGTGAGAATATTGATCCTTTTTTTACTATTTTACAACTGAATTTCCTGGAAAAGGCTCCTAAGAAGCTAAAAATCTCCAAATGTGAATGGAAGTGGCATTTTAATTTCTATGGGGGACAGAAATATACAATATGGAAGTGGAAGTAACATAAAGCTACAGTTTTGAAATTTGAGAACTGAGATAATTGTTAAGTTTTTCTCTTTAGGAAAAAAAAACACTCATTGAGCTGAAATACAAGAAATCAATCCTTTGTCTTAAGAGTGGAAAATGGATTTTGAATGACATCTAGTAGTGGATTTGAGTATAGCACTATAACTAGCTTCCTGGTTGCCTGCTTAAGGAACACAAATGGGTGGAATTCCCCCCCCCCCTAAAAAAATACCCTACCTAAACTGTCTTCCTCATTCCAAGCAACTTTCATAAAAATAGAAAGAAAATTCCTGGGCAATTTAATTGCCTTGGCTTGGAAAGCTACTTGGCAAAGAAAGAAAGTGAGAGTTAGATTTAAAAAATAGAAGATTTGACCTATTAGAGGAGGCATCATATGTTAAATACTTGTTTGAATATGATTAAAAGAATGGATGACTCTTAGATATAATTAGACTTTTATAATGAAAGATATGATTTAGAATTAAAATAGCATTTTATTTTTTTATATGGGAAATATGAAAATAAGAGGAGGATTGGTATGAACAAAATTTTTACCTATATAAATGTAATTAATATTGAGAAAATCATAACTGACAAAGATACTTTAAATATTGATGGGAAATCAAACTTTAACAAGAGCATGAAAAACAGGACATTGATTTATGAATTGATATTATTGTTATTTGTATAATATTAGTAAAATATGATGATGTTTATATCTAACTTGGTATACATCAATAGAATTAAGAATTGTAATTGTGTAATGAGGGAAAAATGGAGAAAAATATGGGGAAGAAAGGAGGATCAGGGAAAAATACTGGATTGTGCAGTACTAAATAGATTTATACTGAAGAAGTCAACATTAAATATGTGAACCCAGACAACATGTTGTTTACTAAGCTCTAAAGACTGTAATTCTTAAAAATTAATAAAAAAATTAAAAGAAAGAAAGAAAGAAAGAAAGAAAGAAAGAAAGAAAGAAAGAAAGAAAGAAAGAAAGAAAGAAAAGTCTTTTCAGAGGTATTCAACACTTGACAACCAAATGGAATATCTATGTTGTTGTCTTGGCCAAATAAAGATGTGGTTTACCATATACATGTGTGTGTGTGTGTGTGTGTGTGTGTGTGTGTGTGTGTGTGTATTTTTGGATTGCTAACAAAGAATTAAAGGGAGACTGATATGGCCATTTCAAACTCATTTGTTCTCATCAGTCAGCCATACCCTTCTGAGATTCGAACCTGGGCTGATTGCACACATTAGGCAGTTGTTTTTAACCTCTAAGCCACAGGCTCTTTCTCGCTTTGTTAGCTGAGAGGCAAGAGAGATATGTGTTAAGTATTTGTTAAGTATTTTTAGAATACCTTGCTGGCCCAAATATGGGCTAAAACTTATTGCCTGTATCAGCCTAACCTAAGGCCATCCACAGGCTGTAGTCACAACTGTGACAACTCATTATTTCTGATACAGGCAATAAGGTTTAGCCCATATTTGGGCTGGCAAGGTATTCTAAAAATACTTAACAAATACTTAACATTATATATTGAACCCTCTCAATTCTTGCCATACTATCTCAACGTGATTAGGTAGTTGGCATTTTTGCAATGGGTGAGTGAAGAATGCCAGAAATGTATACCAAGAATTTATACTCCCAGTAGGGTTGTCCAAGGTATGAAGATCATCTTGGATCCTCAGCTAAAGAAGCAGGCACCTACAATAAATCAGGTAGCAGTGACATCGGAAGATGCTGATGTCAGATGATCATTTTAGTAACAATATCAAATACAGCATTTCATACACTACAAGAGAAAGAATTGGTAAACAACTTGTGTATTTTACCAATAAGTATCAATATCAATCAAAATCAATCAGAATATAGCTGCAAGGGACCTTGGAGGTCTTCTAGTTAAACCCTCTGCCCAAGCAAGAGACCCTATACATTTCAGACAGATGGCTGTCCAGTCTTTTCTTAAAACCCTCTGGTGATGAAGCACCTACAACTTCTGAAGGCAAGCTATTCCACTGGTTAATTGTCCTTACTTGTAGAAAGTTCCTCCTTAATTCCAGATGGCTTCTCTCCTTAAGTAGTTTCCATCCATTGTTTCTTGCTTTGCCTTCTGTTGCTTTGGAAAATAAATTGGCCCCTCTTCTTTGTGGCAGCCCCTCAAATACTGGAATATTGCTATCATGTCACCCCTAATCCTTCTTTTCTCTAGACTGGCCATACCTGCAATTTCTGCAACCATTCTTCATATGTTTTTTTTTCCTTCAGGCCCTTAATCATCTTGGTTGCTCTTCTTTGCATTTTTTCCAAATTCTCAACATCTTTTTTTGTAATGTAGTGACCAAAACTGGATGCAGTAGTCCAAGTGTGGTTTTATTAAGGATTTATAAAGCGATACTAACACTGCACACAACCAAGGTTTGTGTTAGCTTTTTTGGCTCCTGCCACAGACTGCTGGCTCATGTTTAAGTGATCATCCACTAGGACTCCAAGGTCCCTTTCACAGTTACTGTTTTTGAGCCAGATTTCACCTAATATGTACTTGTACCTTTGGTTTTTCCTGCCTAGGTGTAAAACATTGCTTTTCTCCACATTAAATTTCATTTTGTTGGATAGGGCCCATTGTTCAAGTCTGTCAAGATCTTTTTGGATCTTAGTTACATAGATATATACAGTAACACAAACATGAATATAGTAACATGAAGTGATTGATGATTTAGTGCAGGAAGAGGGATTCTAGAAGGGGATAATAACTAGTAACAAGGTGGTTGGTCTTGATTATAGTGGTGACAGGTGTACTGTTGGAAGAGCTAAGGGCCAGGTTCAGGAAAGATTGTTTATCTATGTGTTTTCTAAGAGTCAACATTGACTTGATGGCACCTAATCAATCAATCAATCAATCAATCAATCAATCAATCAATATAAAAGAGAAGGGGACAGACCAAAATGGTCCTTAGTGTCTTTCTGAATAGATAACTTCAAGGGAGGGAAAAGCAGCCAAAGTTTGAGCTATGTTATTATTTTCAAAGTAACTTCTTTTTTCTTCCCCAGTCTCCTAACTTTTACTGCAGAATAAATATTTACTTTCTGAGGTACTTATATTCAAGTGATAGAAAATGCATTTGATCTCTCTTCTCAAAATATTCAACCTGGGTGAAAATCAGATATCTAATATTTAGTCCTTTCCCCTGTGGAAAAGTCTCCAAAGAAGGAAATGTTGGCATCAGTTTTATTGCTCATTTTATTGCTCATATACATTTTGGATGCTCGCGAGGGAAAGGATGTTATGTGTCACTTGGTTTAAAGGTGTGTTCCAGAAGGCAAACACACAATTCAGGAAAAGTTGTAAAGATTAAAACTCCAATATCCAGAGACTGGTTCCTCTACCCTCAATAAATCAGAATCAGTTCTAGCAGAGGAACCGATTTTGAGTGGGTTTTTTTTTCCCCAAGAGCAAATCCTTCTCCATGCCAAATATTCCCAGGCTCATGGAGAAACCCATACCTAGAGAAACAACTTGGAAGCAACATGGAACTGAAAAATATCTGGAGAGGAAGAGACTCATTATTCTCACGCCAATTCTCTGCTTCATCACTTCATCTCAATTATTTTATTAAAAACAATAACAACACTTAATAGATATTTTTTGCACATGTAAAGAATCACTTACCCTCAAATACAGCACTCACTCACTTATTCCATTCTTTGAGATCAGTTATGCTTACAAAATGATTTGTAAGCAAGAAAAAATAGCCTAGATAATACTTTACAAAATCTATTCAAATGTATTAGGTTTTCCTTTTAAGTCATTTAAGATATTCCTTGCAAAATTCCTGCAAGAGTGCAAAACTGGGTGTTCCTAAAACATCATACGCCCCAAACATATGGTTACATACAGCTGCTGCAATACATTTGGGAACATCTTATCACAGCACTTCCTGACCTACTGCCTTCTAGATGTTTTGGACTACAACTCCCACATGGCTTTCTAGTCTTACCTCTATCTCTGAATTGCTCTGCTGCCTATTAACTGTAATCCTTCGCCACTGCAAATAAAGAGAAAATCAATGGCAGAGCATCTAGCTGTGTATGAAAAATCCTAGCCTCAATCCTCTTTCACTGCCTCTAGAGTCCCCTCAAATTGTGCTACTGAATGTTGTCAGCTCAAAATTGGCTCTGCGGCTTTCCACCATTGTGAAGTAGGGAAAAATGCAAATGAGAACTCTGATTGATTCATTCTATTATCCATTTGTTCACTTTCTTGACATATTGCTTCTTATTTCTTCCAACAGTTCTCTGAAAATCTCTGTTAAATTACATATATACATACATATATACACATACATACATACATACATACATACATACACACACATACACACACACACATATGTATGTATATATATATATGTATATATATAAATATATATATACATATAAATTTATATATATATAAATACTTTGTTAACTATTTAGATTACCTTGCTAGGCCCCAAACATGGAGCAAATCTTTAATCTAAATAGTTAACAAAGTATTTGACACATATCTCCCCTTGCAGAAGCTAACAAAGCGAGAGAGATCCTGTGGCTCAAGAGGTAAAAACAACTGTCTAATGTGCAATCAGCCCAGGTTCGAATCTCAGAAGGGTATGGCTGACTGATGAAAACTAACAAGTTTGAAATGCATTTCAGTCTCCCTTAATTCTTTGTTAGTAATTTACACACACACACACACACACACACACACACACACATATATATATATATATATATATATATGTTTTCTGAGGTTTTCGCGGGTGTTTGTATGTATATATATATATATATATATATATATATATATATATATATATATATATATATATGTGTGTGTGTGTGTGTGTGTGTGTGTGTGTGTGTGTGTGTGTGTGTGTGTAAATTACTAACAAAGAATTAAAGGGAAACTGAGATGCATTTCTGACTCCTTAGTCGTCCTCAGTCAGCTATACCTTTCTGAGATTCGAACCTGGGCTGATTGCATACAAGGCAGTGTTATATATATGTTTTCTGAGGTTTTCGCGGGTGCCTGTATGTGGATCCTTGGTTTTTCGGGTTTTTCCCCGCGTAGAACTAAAGGTGTAGGCGCAACGTTTCGACGGAATCCCATCCGTCATCATCAGGCTTTAGCTTCCTTCTTCTGGGAGAAGCATGTGGCTGTTTGTTCCTCTTTTTTAAACTGCCAGAGGGGGTGTGTTCTGTGGAGGTGTGCTCTGATTGGGTAGGGGACCAAGTGTGTTCTGATTGGGTGGGAGTGTGTTTTGAATGGTGGGTGTGTTCTGGTTGGGTGGGGGGGTGTTCTGAGTGGATGGGCTGGTCTCAGCTGCCAGCTCCAGACCTGAGCTGGTGAGTTGTGCTGCTTTTGTTCGGCTTCGTGTTTGTGGTGGTGCCATGTTTTTATAGTGGGTGTCAGTTTGCTTATTGTGTGGTTTGGAGGGGTTTAAAGTGGCTGATGTTGTAGCTGTAGTTAGGTTTCTGTTTTGTGGTTGTGTGTCTTTATCGTTGTGGGTTCGGATTTGCTTTTTGAATGGTTGTGTGGTGGTGATGTCATGTGATGTTATCATGAGTTTGGGTCTGGTATCATTCTTGGTGGTTGGGCCTCGTCTGTCAATCAAGGCGGGTTTCCAAATGGCTGGTAGACGAGAGGTATCATCTCGTTTATTCATGCTGTGGGGGCGTTTTTCTATCTCAATGGCTTCTCTGATTATTCTGTTGTTAAAATGTTCAATTTTGGCGATAGTTTTGGTTTTTTTAAAATCAATTTCATGTCCCGTGGCTTCAAAGTGTTGGACCAGGGATGAAGTTTGTTCTCCCTTTCTGAGTGAGTTTTTGTGCTCTTCAATGCGTGCACTTATTCTTCTGTTGGTCTGTCCGATGTATGTGGTGGGGCAGGTGGTGCATGGGATTTCGTATACTCCTTGGTTTTCTAACCCAATTATGTCCTTGGGGTTTCTTAGGATGGTGGATATTTTTCTGTCTGTGTAGAATGCTGTTTTGATGTTGTGTTTTTGGAGGACCTTGCTGATTCTGTCTGTGGTCCCTTTTAAGTATGGGAGGAGGGCTTTGCCATTTTCTTGTTCTCTGTCTTGGGTTTTTGTGGGTGTCTCTCTTCGGATTAAGTTGGTAATCGTGTTTCTTTGGAATCCATTGGCTGTTAGTACATTAGTGAGAGTGTGTAGTATAGAAGTATAGAAATTTAATAAATAAATAAATAAATAAATAAATAAAACAGATAGGGAGGAGAAATTTAAAAAAAGGGATTTTAAAAAAGGGGACAGTAAGACCAGATTGCAAGGGAAGTGATGCGAGACAGTCAGAACAATCACGATTGGCTAGCAAGGTCCATCACATGGCCAATGAGCAGAGCGCGAAACCAAACAGGCTTACCAATGTTTTTTCAAACCTTCAATGCTTTCTCTGATGATGCTGGCAGAGGACCAGCGAAAGCTTAGATTAGGTAGATATGCTTTAAACAGTTACTTTTTATTGCGTATTATGATCTTTTAGCAATAAATGACTGTTTTTTATCCATCCTGGTGCTCAAAGATTTTATACTTTAAATAAATATGCCTGGGATTCGTATTTTTAAAACTATTAAGTATATATATATATATATATATATATATATATATATATATATATATATATATATATATATATATATATATATATGTTTAAGTATTTGTCAAGGTTTTTTGAATGGACCTTGCTAATTAACTCTTTCATTCCTGTTTTGGCCCGGCTCAGGGCTTATCCACAGGAACTAGTCAACTTATGACAGCTCATTATTTGTGCAAATTATTCAAATTGCTAATAAAGAATCTCAGATAAAGGGTATGACTAACTGATGAGAACATAAATAGTTCGAAATGATCATCTTAGCCTCCCAAATTCTTTATTAGCAATTTGTATAATTTGTATATATATAGTATATATATGTGTGTGTGTGTGTGTGTGTGTGCAATTTTTTTGGGGGGTGGGGGGATTGCTAAAATAAAATATTTACACAAATATGAGCTGTCACTGTTGTGACTACTGCCTGTGGATGGCCTTGGGTTAGGCTGAAATAGGAAACAAGATTTGTCCCGTATTTGGGGCCTAGCAAGGTATTCTAAATACTTAACAAACACTTTATATATATATATACTTATATATAAGTATATATATATGTATATGTATATGTATATGTATATGTATATGTATATGTATATGTATATGTATATGTATATGTATATGTATATGTATATATGTATATATATACTTCTCCCAGAAGAACAAAGCTGAAGTCACCAGCCTGAGGATGACGGATGAAATTTCGTTGAAACGTTGCCGTGATACCTCCAATTCTACGTACAGACTTGGGACACTGCACTTAGCTCTCTTATTATTATAAGAGGACATCAGGCTTTTCTCAGCTGATCCAAAGGGAATCAAAGAACTGCATCTATGTCCCACTTTTTCTGTGATTTGGCTGGAGCAGAGATGGGGATGTGAGAACATTATATTTACACAGGGCAAAGGGGATTGATGACTGCTGCTGATTTGGGAAATTCTGTATTGATTTTTCTCTCTTTCCATTTTCCAGGAGGTTTCTAATATTGTGTAGCAAAGGCTTAATTGTGCATGTATATCCATGTGTTCATTTATTTTGCCTTCCTGAAGAACTGCAGGTGAAAAATGGGTTTGGAGAGACAGATTGTTTTATGCATATTGGGCCTCTTTCAACAAAATAAAATAAAATAAGAGGGCATGCTGTATAATTGTTCATCATGCAAACTTACTTTCTCAAGCTATTTAAGCCCAAAATGCATGCACAAAAATGTCCTTTTAGGATTAAATATAGCAATTGCATGACTTGCGCTGGCTACTTTGATGAAACTAGGAGTTTGTACTACATGTTACTGAAGAAAAATACTGTAGTGACTACAGTAAATTATAACACAACTGGATGGGTGTGTTTTAGTAAAAACATTCACTAAATTTACCTACTGAAACACATGCACAATTTAGATTTTTAAAATTGTTCCCTCTTTATTTAAGTCACCTTCTTCTCATATGTATCAAATTCATACGTGAGCAGCATTCATGGGGAGAACAGGGGGGCTCAGAGGGTTAAAAGCAGCATCACTGCATTGCAACAAAATTCCTATGGCTTATCTCCATGAGTTGTGATGTTGCAGCATGAGATGGTTGATTTTGTTACACTGCGAAAAAGGTGAGAGCATGCCAATACCACTGCAATAGGAATCACTTTTCCCATTTGAGAAATCCAGATGTGGTCTATAGTGAGTTGTTTCACCAACTCACCACTCAAAAGCTTCTAATCAAGAAATTAAAAATATTCAGTCCTACTTATCAGAATAAGTATACTTATAAGGTTTGATCTACTAGGGAGGTAGGCAAATAATACAGTCAGTTCACATCCAGTTTAAAATAAAATGTAAATTGTTCCAAGCTTGTATCAAAGGGTTTGATTTGTTTTTTTTTGTTTTGTTTTGCTTTTGTTGTTGTTTTGCATTCCAGGTCATGTTTGTTTCATGTGAGCTTTGGTATACCGTGTATTACCTATGAACACTTAGAAGCTGGTGTTTATCCTGATAAATAGCAATTCTGAAATTTCTGATACAGAGTAAGAAAAATCTAAAGTGTTAATTATAGAATTGGAACTGACTTCAGATGTCTACAGATAGTCTTCGAAGTGTTCAAAGTTACAATGTCGCTTACAACTTATGAACATGGTAGTGTCCCCATGGTCAAATGTTCAAAATTTAGGTACTTGGCAACCAGTTGCCATGTGAGGAATTGCCTAACAAAATTCAAGTTGACACATTTATAATTTCTGGAACATCTACAAGTCTCCAGGAGTTCTCCAGGATCTACAGTACCTGTACAGATCTGTGACTGTTTCCAGTACCTTAGGATGTAATTCATCTTCTCCTGAAGATCTGAATTTATTTAAATTACCCAAGTGTTCTTTTAACTTCTCTTTGTCTATTTTCAACTTCAATGTCTTCTTTTATCTAATGGGGGGGAGGGGGCAGCTAAGACTTTATTTCCTTTCTGAAAAAGATATAAAACATGAGTTAAGCCATTCTGCCTTCTTATCACCTGTTACTAATTCATTCCTTTCTCCTGAGAACAGATTCATTGCCTTCTTTTTTCTTTCTGACATACCTCACAATGCATTTTTATTGTTTTGGGTATTTCTTGCAAGCATCACCTCATTCTGGCTTTAGCCTTTCTGACAGAATTCCTATATGGTTGTGATCACCTTTATTCTTCTTGCATTATACGCCCCTCCTTCCATTTCCTTTTTCCATTTCCCTCCATGTACATTTTTTTTTCCTTTTCAGCATTTCTGAAAACTTTGTATATCTATATTCACCCCTTCACATTATTTCCATTCTGGGACTTGCATGTCCTATGTCTGATTAAACAAAATTCTTTCCCTCCCTCCCTTCTTTCTAGAACTTCTTGATTTTTCCACAAGAAATTGCCAGCCTGCCTACAATATAATTAGAAATTTGGCAGACATTTCTTCTGGATATCCCTTGTGATGACTGAGTGGAAAAAGAAGCTGAGCTCAGGCTCATTTCTTTATTTTATTGCCCATTTTAGAATTGTTTTAAAGCAATTCCTAATACTGGTTTACCATGTTCGCAGACGGTGTTGGCAGGGGGGCAGAGGTCAACCCCTAGGCCCCTTAGCTGTTGGGTGCCCCAGGGGTTGGTACTCTCGCCTCTCCTGTTCAACATCTATATGAGGCCGCTGGGAGAGACAATCCGTGGCTTCGGGGTCAGGTATCATCAATATGCTGATGATACCCAGCTTTTCATCTCCACCCCGAAACAACCCAGTGATGCCCTCGATGTGATGTCCCGTTGCCTGGAAGCGGTACAGATTTGGATGGGGAAGAACAGGCTCCGGCTCAACCCAGCGAAGACTGAGTGGCTTTACGTACCGGCATCTCGTTTAGTCTAAGAGGTTCCATCTTTGGTTATAAGAGGAGAGATATTACCTCCCGTTGATAGAGCATGCAATCTAGGCGTCCTCCTGGATTCACGACTCAGTTTTGAAGATCATATTGGAGTCGTGGCTAGGGGTCATTTGCCCAGGTTCGCCTGGTAAGCCAGTTGCGCCCCTTTCTGGACCGAGATGCCCTACATACAGTCACCCACGCACTCGTTACCTCCCGTATAGATTACTGCAATGCTTTCTACATGGGGCTACCCTTGAAGACCACTCGGAGGCTTCAGCTGGTGCAGAATGCGGCCGTGCGGGTAGTGATGGGAGCAACCTGATACTCCCATATTACACCCCTCCTGCGTGAGCTGCATTGGTTACCGGTTGCCCTCCGGGTGAGATTTAAGGTGCTGGTACTTACCTTTAAAGTCCTACATGGCTTAGGCCCGGGATACTTGCAGGACCATCTGCTGCCGGGAACGACTTCCCATCGCCCAGTACGCTCACACAGAGAAGGCCTCGTCAGGGTACCGTCAGCTAGACAATGTCGGCTAGCAACCCCCAGGGGGAGAGCCTTCTCTGTGAGAGGGTCAGCCCTATGGAACCAGCTCCCCCCTGAGCTTCGGATGGCCCCAGATCTCCAGTCCTTTCGCCGCAGCCTCAAAACTTTCCTTTTCCACCTGGCTGACCTGGACTGACAGGGATTTTAATTATGTTTTTTAATTTTTAACTCTAATTTTTCATTTATTTTAATTTTAATTTTTATTTATTCTACAGGGGCCTTTAATTTTAATTTTAATTTTAACTTCTGTATCCTGTCAACAAAAGTGTGTATAGTCAAGGCTATGGTCTTCCCAGTTGCAATGTATGGCAGTGAAAGTTGGACCATAAGAAAGGCTGAGCGCCAAAGAATTGAGACCTTTGAACTCTGGTGCTGGAGAAGACTCCTGCGAGTCCCTTGGACTGCAAGGCAATCAAACCGGTCAGTCCTAGAGGAGATCAACCCTGACTGCTCTTTAGAAGGCCAGATCTTGAAGTTAAAACTCAAATACTTTGGCCACCTAATGAGAAGGAAAGACTCACTGGAGAAGAACCTAATGCTGGGAAAGATTGAGGGCAAGAGAAGAAGGGGACGACAGAGAATGAGGTGGCTGGATGGAGTCACTGAAGCAGTACGTGTGAGCTTAAATGGACTCCAGAAGATGGTAGAGGACAGGAAGGCCTGGAGGAACATTGTCCATGGAGTCGCGATGGGTCGGACACGAATTCGCAACTAACAACAACAACAACAAATTGTTGTTAGCCGCCCTGAGTCCTTCGGGAGATAGGGCAGCATATAAGTCCCAATAATAAATAAATAAATAAATAAATAAATAAATAAATAAATAAATAAATAAATAACTGGCCATGAAGCTTGATAGATAGCTTCATTCAACAGGTGTGCAATGGTAATTAATGGCCAATCCAGTATCTTAGCCAATAGTTACTGACTAGCATACTGGAGAGAAATGAATACATACTATTTCAATCCTCATAAAAGATATTGGCTAAAGCATTTCATTAAGCCAGCCTCATTGATGTGAATTGTCAAAATATTTTAACATCCACTTCTGACCTTTAAGGACTTTCCTTTCCCTTTGCTGGTTGCACTAGCCACGAACCACCCTGTATTCACAAATGACAACCTTAGCTACTAGAATTATTGCTCGAATTAATTGCCCAGAAATATGCTTTTAAACCTTCCACTCCATGTCACAGCACATTTAAAGGGCAACCTGTGTGATCCTTTTTATTTTTTGCTGTTTTTTTGTTTTTTACATGTGACGTTTTGAATGGCCTTTTCCAGTTTATGTGGCCATTAACACCCTATTGGCACTGTCAGTGGTATGACAGTCCCTTTCCTTTATGCATCCAGAGAGAAATTCAAGGAAATAATCTTTCAGGATTCATGGTAAGATGTTCTGCTCCTCCTTTTTGCATAAACAGTACTGCACTAAAAAAATAAAGATAGAAAAAAAATAGCAATTTGATCAATGAAAGATGGAAACATCCAAATACTGAACACAAAATAAATTCCACTGGATCATATATGCATAAAAGAAAGGGAGACAGAAAGGGAGAAATTTTCTATAGTCAATGTAATTACATCAGCAAAATTTATGTTTTCTGAAGAAGTGTGTTTTCATTTTGGGGGGGAGTTGCTGGCTTGGATTCAGGGACATCTTTCTATGAATGGGACGGCTTCTTCCATTTTTGGAAGCTTCTAATCCAGTGGAAGATATTTAATTGTTGTAATGTGTCTATACCTTAATAAAGATAAAAAATGTCCAATCCATGGTATTCTCTATGACACTCTACGGAAATGAACAATGGACTTTAAAGAAGCGGTATGGGGAGCTTATTGACACTTTCAAACTTTGGGGTTGGAGAAAAATCCTGAGAAAATAATAATAATAATAATAATAATAATAATAATAATAATAATAATAATAATAATAATAATAATAATAATAATAATAATAAGAAGAAGAAGAAGAAGAAGAAGAAGAAGAAGTAGTAGTAGTAGTTGGAAGGGACTTTGGAGGTCATCTAGTCCAACCCCCTGCTAAGGCAGGAAACCCTATACTATTTCAGACAAATGGCTGTCCAGTCTCTTCTTAAAAACTTCCAGTGTTGGAGCATTCACCACTTCTGGAGGCAGGTTGTTCCACTGATTAATTGTTCTAACTGTCAGGAAATTTCTCCTTAGTTCTAGGTTGCTTCTCTCCTTGACTAGTTTCCATCCATTGCTTCTTGTCCTGCTCTCAGGTGCTCTGGAGAACAGCCTGGCTCCCTCTTCTTTGTGGCAGCCCCTGAGATATTGGAATACTGCTATCATGTCATCCCTCACCCTTCTCTTCATTAAACTACACATACCCAATTCCAGCAACCGTTCCCTATATGTTTTAGCCTTCAGTCCCCCAATCATCTTTGTTGCTCTTCTCTGTACTCTTTCTAGAGTCTCGACATCTTTTTTACATCGTGGTGACCAAAACTGGATGCAGTATTCCAGGTGTGGCCTTACCAGGGCATTGTAAATTGGTATTAGTACTTCACGTGATCTTGATTCTATCCCTCTGTTAATACAGCCTAGCACTGTGTTGGCTTTTTTGGCAGCTGCAGCACACTGCTGGCTCATATTTAAGTGATTGTCCACTAGGACTCCGAGATCTTTCTCACAGTTACTACTATTGAGCAAGGTACCACCTATACTATACCTGTGCATTTGATTTTTCCTGCCTAAATGCAGAACCTTACTTTTTTCACCATTGAATTTCATTTTGTTAGATAGTGCCCAGTGTTCGAGTCTGTCCAGATCCTCCTGTATCTTAAGCCTATCTTCAGGAGTATTGGCTATTCCTGCCAGCTTGGTGTCAATTTTGTGGACAGTGAAAGATCAAAGCAGTGGATCATCGAACAAACCAACAGAAAGTCCTCATATTTGAGATACAAAAGGCCAGTCAAATTATCCCCCTTTGGACACATTAACCAAAGACCCACCTCTCTAGAAAAGGCTGTAATGCTCAGAAAAATGGAAGAAAAGAGAAGAGGAGGATGACCAGCAGCTTTGGGGACTCATTTACAGTACTGATGAATGCACCATTATGAGACTTGAAAGAATAGGCTAGGGATAGATTATCCTGGAGAAAATCTATCTATGTTGTCACTGGGATTAGGGATCAATTATTAATTATTAACCAATTTTTAAAAATCCAATGGAACATTTCTACTGATGCAGCAGTGCAGAAAGTGAGACTTTCAAATTCCTCTTTCACTTTATTGTACCCCCTTAAACTTTCTGCTATGGAGGCTTTGTGACTTCTCTAGAGCAGCGGCATCATGGTTGAAGTGGGAGAGAGTAAGAAAAAAAGAAGAAGAAAGATTGCCTCTCCTTGCTTTTTCTGCTGGCTGGGTCATTCTGAGTTGACTTGTACTTGTAGATGCTCTGACTGACCTGTATGCTCTCACCATAGAGGATGCTAACCCAATTAGCCACTTTCCCCAAATTATACTGTATTCCTAATTATATTGTAATATATATTATAATTAAGTAATATAAGATGATGGTGCCAGTTTGAAAGTCTGCTGCCCATTGGAAAATTAGATATTGTCTTCCCCCCACTATTCTTTTCTCCTTCTGAAGTCCTTCTATCAAAACATTCTGGTGGCTATTTAAAAATTGATGTCTTCTTCTAAAGTCAGGTGTTTCCAGTGGTGGGATTCAAATATGTGAACAACCAGTTCTCTGTGAGGATGCTGCTTCTGGAAGTCAATTCTGGGCCTGGGCAACAAAAAAAATTAGCTACCAGTTCTGCCAAAGTGGTGTGAACCAGCTGAATCCCCCCATTGGGTGTTTCTCCTGCAAATGGAATAATCCCACCTCATCCTGGGCATTTCCCCCTTCCCTCTTAATGCTTCTTCAGCTGCTCTTTTCAAGACAGTAGAGAGCAGTTATAAGAACAAGAGAAAAAGGCTGACTAACTTCTTATGAAGGCATAGTGAACAGAGAGCAAGTGAATGATCAATGAAGACAGATTCATGGAGACAAGCCAATGCCAGGATCAATGTTTTCGTCTAATGCCACCTGAGATCTAGACCTCATCTGGTCATAGAGCTATTCTTGCCAAAATTTGGAATCTCTACAGTGAGGCTTGACATCACAATTTCCCCAGCAACTCTAATAATTCAGAGGGAGAAAGATTTTATGAGGTTGGTATAATTATAGCTCATTGATTAAGTATTTCAGTCTTCCAATTTCTGTCTAAACATGGATAAAAAAAGTGATAAATGACTCTCTGGAATATGATGTGATAAGTGATTTATCTGAAAGAAGCTGAGACCTTGGTTTTTGTTTTTCAAAACATTCTTGGAATTCCATTGTATTGAATAACTTCCAGTGTCTCTCCACATTATTATTTTTGGAAACAGTGTTTGAGGCATGTGCTGGCATCTCAGGTCCAGAGAGTAGGAATGATAAATACAGTTTATATACTGAAGTCAGTGCATTGATGGAGTCTGATTTTAGGTTTTCTCAAGAAACCATTGAAGAGTATACATGTGTATGCTGGGTAAAGTCTCTACTATTCTTGCTTGAAATCTACTGGGTTTCTTTTCTAAAATTTCATATGGGAAAACCAAATCTTAAGAGGTTTTGTGATCTCATGAGATTCTGCCTATTAATTGATTATTTTTTTAAAAAAAAATAATCCTAATGCTCAACAGGTCATCACACAGCAGAGTGCCAACGGATTTCCTACTCTTAAGGGCACTACTGGTCCATCAGTGACAATATAGTAAAAAGATAGGAATGACATCAAAGAGTTAAGTAGGGTTAGAACTGGTGAGTCCTTGGATGGGAAATGACCAGTAAAGTCCTGAACTTTAGGCTGGTTTGGAAAGTCAAAAGCATATCCCACAAAGCTACCATGGCTTAAACTTGATTCAAAGGCACTTTATCTTTCACATTTTTCAAAGATATAGCTATAAATATAGACACAGAACATAAAATACTAGCACTTGTCAGAAGATTCATCATTTCCTCCACAGTGATTAATGTACAGATTTCTTGTAGAATGGAATAAGACCAAGTTTGCAAAGTACTGCCTTAGTTTTAGAATGTATTAAGTAGGAAAACCAAGTGGAAGATGGCTCCTGGAGCCTCAACCCTCTATACTAATAGTGGCCACAGCAGACGGCAGGTTATCAAGAGGAGGGAGGAAGGGGGGGTGTTAAAAATGGGACAATTAGTAACAATATAGATACCAATATTGCCTTTTCCAGAAGGATCTGACCCAATTTAAGGGTGTTTTGTTTTGTTTTGTTTTTTGTTTTTTTCACCAGGTTATTTCTCCAACACCAACTACAATCTGCTTTTATTCAACTTTTGGACAATTATCCTGGAGACAAAGAAATCGACAAAGTCCTGAGCCTCATTTCATAATGTCTTTCCTGTGTTTGGTTGGGTTGAAAAAAAACATATTTAATATCAACTAATTTTAATATGTTCTCAATATGCAGATGTAATGTCAACATAGATGAGTTTTGCTCATGTTCAACATTGCATTTAGGGTCAAGAAAAAGTTGTTTGCACTGCAAGATTGTCAATTGGCTTAATGATATTTTTTCCCAGGAAAGATCTTGAAGAATTTTACAATAATGATAACAATTAAAATCAACACTTGATAAAATGCTTTATCTCTGCCTTATTTCACTTTGACATTTTGTATTACAAATGTCTAGATGGCCCCTGACTTTCGGTCCTTTCACCGTGACCTAAAGACCTTGTTATTCCAACAAGCGGGCCTGGAATGATCATGGTGTTTAAATTTGGTTTTTTATTGGTTTAAATTGTTCTTATTTCTTATATTGTTTAATCCTCTTTTAATTTTTGTATTTATATCTTTTTAACTTTTTATTGTTGTGAGCCGCCCTGAGTCCTCAGGGAGAAGGGCGGCATATAAATTTAATAAACCTTAACCATCCTAAACAGTTAATACAGGATAATTATGTATGAATGTTAAGATATTTATTTATGAATGCAAGCCAATGCAAAACATTTTAGGAATAATGGATAAAGCTATCAACAGCAAGAAACTCTCCAAATATAAAAGATTGAAGATTACTCAGTTAGTAGGGTATATGCTTGTTTTTATTATAGTTTCCTTTTGAAGAAGGAAGGACTTGAATTAAAACTTCCTAATACTTAGCACAATAAACCATTTTTCTAGCACTTGTTGATTATTTTCTCCATGCTTAACCCCAGAATACAGTCTTCAAACCACTGGCATCCTCAGGGGATTAGTCAAAATCTACAAGATGGTGGGCATCACATCATGATGGACACCTTGTTCCTTTTGTACATTGCAATGTCATTCCTGCCATCTTGCAAATGTACACATGCACATAAATATCCTCTACAGACATTGCTGCCTCAGGCACATTTTTGCAGTTTCCAGAGTAGCCTCCAATTACAGTGTTGAATTTGGGTCACTGAATTTCAATGTGTTTTTTTTTAAAAAAAAAACAGATAAAGAGCATATTGGATGGAGTTAAGCTTCTGCAAAATCCAGCATGCCCACTTTGCCCTTCTTTTGCACCAATATTATATAAAAGGTGGGGAGGGGAGGTCAGAAGTATCCTCCCTAACCACTTTGATAACACCGTGTCATAGGCTCTCAGATATCCAACAAAACTCAACAATTTCAAAGTGAGACACAGAAGGGAAAAATGTTGCCTACTCCCGTTTTTAAACATTAAGAAACCTTCTTTTGCTTTCACAACAGACTATGTAATAATGGACCGGGATTTCCATCTCTCATCTTTGTATTATATAAACCTAAGTCTATTGCTATGACTTTAGTGTTTTCAAACTGTAAAGTCTTTCATTTATTCTCATGTTCAACTTTATTTTTAAGTGACATCACACTTATCACTACATACAAATAATAGGTGTCAAGCTTATCACAAGGTATTCTTAGTCTTTGTATTTTTTCTGTCCAGGCCTTCAGGAAAGCAAATTGTATGTAAGCTAAGCTTGATTGACAGATTTCCTTTGGCAGCCAGTGTGTTCTAGACACCTCAGCTGTGTGGGAAGTCAGGTGATCTTCTCCAGCATCTCCCTTCCTGCTCATTCTCCCCTGCCCACCATTCCTACACAATTTAGATGACAGGTTGTCTTTCTAAGCAGACTCCACAAATCAGGAGGGGCCTGTCACCAACTTAGCAGGGGTTCTCCTGACTTTGATGCCAACAAGAAATAAATAACTGACAGCTGCCTGGGGCTAAGCGAGCTCCTGAAGAGGATTCTGGAAGCTTGGAGGAATATAAAACTTCAGCCTGAAATTCACAGGAAGTACACAAAACAAATGAGTGACAGCAGTAGCTACTCAGTGTGTATGGATTTCAATAGTTGCCAAGTTTACTTGCTTGTTAAGGATGTCTACGGATTGGACACTCTTAAGCTGAACTGAGTTATGGGAGTATTTAGGGGAAGGCTGCAGAAGAGAACATGCATTTCTCTCCTTCTTGGCTGCAATCCAAAATTTATTAATACTTGGAAGCAGGTCTTACAGAAATCTGTCAGGAAAGGGTTTGCTATTCATTAATTTGTATTTAAAGTATTCACATCCTACTTTAATCATATGCTAATTATTGCCTGTTTAAGTAGCCACCCCTGCCAACATTCCCTCAAATGAAAGGTACTTCCTGTATCTCATCAAAACTGATAATTCAGCACTTCATGATTTACTTGAACATATGAGGATCTGTCATTAAGGGTATTTAATCATACTTTTTGAAAAATAAAGCATGCCTTTATTTAATGTAAACTGTATATAATACAATACAATACAATACAATACAATACAATACAATACAATACAACACAACACAACACAACAATATAGACCAAGCATGTCAAACTATCGGCCCGTGGGCCAGATGCGTCATGCCGAAGTTGTGCCCACCCCATTGCCAGCAATGGGGAAAAAGTTGTGATATGTCACACAACGTCACGTGACATCACTAGTTTGACATGCCTGATATAGACTAAGCAAGCTGAGGGGTCCTGGACACAGTCTTGGGGTGTAATCTGGGATGTATTTCAGAGCAAGAACTCCTGAGAAAGTGGAAGAATTGTCTGTGCTGTCACTCAAATTTCAGGCTTGGATTGTACCCAGTACTGAGACAGACTTGATCCCACTTGATAATGACTTGCAGTAGAACCAGAATGGCAGTGTAGAATGCATCCATCCTTGTGCTCCTTGATCTCTCAGGGGATTTCTGATACTGTCAAACACAGTATCAGTGCAGACCCCATTTTACAGTGGTTCTCTTCCTTTCTTTGGGACCAATTCCAGTTGGGGTTACTTGGTGAGGTCACTCTCTAGGACCTTCCTGTGTGGGTGCCACAGGAATCAACCCACTCTCTTCCCTTTCAACATCTACATGAAACCACATTCAAGTGGTGCTTCAGATGATTTGGGATTGTACCCAAGGTGCATCATCATCATCATCATCGTTGTCGTTATTATTATTATTATTATTATTATTATTATTATTATTATTATTATTATTATTATATCAAGGTAAAATTTAAGGTTAGAGATGTGCATTCTCAAAAATCTCCTTCCTCATTCTGTTACCTGTTTTGGTAGAATAATGCAACAAGCTTTGGTGAGTGTTTAAAAATCCAAAGACCTGTTTGTATAGCAGACAAACCTGAAGGGAATTGTATTTGTTTTTAAAAATGTATGAAATGGCTGAAGAGTCTTCATCTGCTTTGTTCAATCTTTTAAAAGCCCAGGCTGCTTTCAGCAAAGATCTCACTTTGCAGAGGATTCTCCTCTTTTTAAGTGTTCCTTGGACTGACCAGGTGCCTATATACTTGGTATGATTAGGTGACTACAAAGCTATCACATATCTGAAGAAGCATTCTTTGTGTGTTTGGTAATTGTACTTCAGGCTTTCTCCATGGTGAGAAATAGAGACTTGTCCAGTGCCAATATGTATGGAACATTATTTTGAGCTAAATGTGAATTTAATGTTTATTTTAGAATCTACTTGCAATATTCTAAAATAAAACATGTAGGAATGGAGCCATTGGGGAAATATGTTAATAGATGTTCTTCTTCTATAGGATCTGTAATTCCCATATGACAGCTATCAGTCAATATAACAGTTCTGAGGTGTTTCATGAGATTGTGTTAAATATGTGCAATTAGTAGCAACTACTGACTGGAAAGATATTTTCCAAAATTAGAAAAGAGAAAATCAAATGCTAGTACAAAAGACAGAAATTTTATGGTCATTGTTATTGCTTTAATGTTTTAAAGTGATGGAATCAGAGTGTTAAGATAGGTAACATTTTTGTACATCTTTAGTTTAAGGATGCTTGATGTTCCCTCGTTAGGAGGAAAACCATATTAGTTTATAGTAACTTCCAGCAATGCCTTTCTGGATTCTATGTATGACAAATGGGACATTTGAGCAGAAGAATTATTGTGCACAAGTTTAACTTCAGGAGTCTAAGCAAGGACAAAGCAATATCAGAGCCTTTGACCCGCCTAGGATACCCTAGTGCAGACCTCATGTTTACTACATTGGAAAAACAAGACTTTAATAACATGATTGCATGAATGACTGCTGAACTCACATCAAAAGGTTTCAGGCTATCTCAAAAGGTTTCAACAAATGCTGCGGGTGTTTAAATACATGACAATTATTAATTGATAAGGTGCTTGTAGGCTGTCTCACATGTTCTCTGCATTTGCATAACCAAACTATCTTCCTCTCCCTCTCCTTGCCTCATCCAAAATTAAATCCTACAACAGTCCAGCCACTCTATGCATCTGGTGAAATGAACTGCAATAAAGGGCTGATGTCCTATATTAAAATGTGTTAGTCAGAAAAGATGTTCTCACATTCTTTCTAATTATTCGACTTTCTCTTATGAGTGACTCAAAAGATGGTACAAACTAACCAAGAATGGACAGATACAGGATGAATATCTGAAATGATATGTTTGCATTTCTTCCCCACAAGTTGAAGGTCTTTTCATGTTGTGCTGAACTATCTTCTATGGCAATTTCCCCAGATTGTGTTGTTCTGTACCAATCCAGTCTATTTCTTTTTATTTTCTCTTAATTCAGTCTGTTACAGCTTCTACCCATCTTGAAGTGCTGCTTTCCTGAATTTTGCCTCACTTATGGGGTGGTTGAAGATAAAAGTATTGTCTTAGATTTGGGTGAAAAAAAATAGGAGTACTAGGGATAGGAATATTTGTAAAAATAATTCCTTGAGTTTCAACTCAACTTCAAGTGATTGCATAAATTCATCCATGTAGTTTTCTTGATTAAACAAGGTTGAGCCAAGTTAGGACTTGGAGGGGAAATTACAAGAAAATTCTTGAGGTGTAAGCTAGACTAGAAATTCAAAAATTATATCCTCAAAGAAGCTAAAGCACTAGAATGAACATTTCTTTTATGGAGTGCCAGAAGTTAATTGATCTGGATAGATATCAACTGAAGGTGAGGTTTTGAGGCTCACATCCTATTTCTGTTTATAGTTTTTTATCAAATCACAGATCTCCCATACAGTTAAGGAGCTTGTTTCCAGCTATGGCCAACTAAATGTCTCTGAGAAGTTATTGTTTGTTTTTAACATTCTTCTTTTGGACTCTACTGACCATGAACATCAAAGTTCTGCTTGGCTATCATGACAATGCACTTTGAACTTTGATGTTCAAAAGCAGTAGAGTCCCAAAAGAGAGAAGTTAAGGACAAACAGATAAAATGACAATGACAAATGCAATATGCACATGTGTCAAAAAGGCCTTGTTTGATAGAGCTCAAAGGTCTTGTAGGAATGACCCAAGAGAATGCAGTAGAATTTGATTCAGGCACATGGTTTGAAATCATCCATTGCCACTGCCTCTGAGATCCACCCACTTTCATTCCCCTTTGATTCCTATAAATCCTATTCAATTGTGGGAGTTGTAGTCCACCTGGAGAATATCAAGTTGGAGGATGCGGTTATGCAGGAATAGAGAGTAGAACGTGGTTCCCAGAATATGGTCTGTGACTGAAAGTGCTGAGGGCGCGATGTAATCGTCTCTGCAAATCAAGATGAGCTAGCTGGCCAATGAAGCACGTCTGGCATTTTATTTCTCATATTGTTTGGAAATAGGGATTCAGCTGAGTGCATTCAGCAAATAAAGATCAAATAACCTGCTGTGAATAATGTTTTAAACCCGGGTTCCTATCAGGATCTCGTTATAAGCCCATATACTCCATTGGATAAAAAAAAATAAGTTACACATGGCTGGAGGCAGTATTGCTTTCTATGGAAGATGAAATCCATTTTGAAATCTAAAATGTTTAGCGGGCAGGAGGCTGTATTTTTTTTAATGTTTGAGCTGTATGAAAGTACACTGACTGAGTAAATCTAGGAGATTTTAGCAATGTTTCATCTGGGTCATGCTGGGATCTGGGGAGTTGGCTGGGAAAAAAAAGAGAAAGATAGTACTACTGGGAGAAGAAAGGGGAAAACTATCCAATGAAGAAATAAGAGTTCCTAGTCCCTAAGTTACTGTGAAAATGAAATTAACTCTTGTTCCAACTCTTGGTTGTCACAAGCCAGGCAATTGGTCTTGCAGAACTGCCTGTATTAAAGCACGTAGGAACTTAGACTACTGTAAGAGATATCTCTGGGTGGGCCCCCTGCTTGTGGCAAATACTTAAACACACTCAAAGCTACATTTTAAAGTTCTTTAACAGAAAAGGAAAAATTAAAAAAAATCATTAATAATGACATGGGAAATTTGGAGTGGAAAAGATAATGGAAGACTGAAGGGGCCTGTGGGTGTCCCATCACTTGAATTAACCACATTGGTGGAGATGGTTTGCTGGGGTCTTTCATGCCAATTTGCTCCCATAACAAGAAGACAAAAGGAATTTCAAAGGAAATTCAAAAGAAATGGTTAATGAAGTAATGATTGGATCATTTATGTTAAGGATGTAAAACATGTGGAAATGTAATGCAAGGATACCTATGTTCCACACAGTATTCCTCAAGGATATGTAATAGAAGCAGACATTATTATATTTTATACAAAAGAAAAACATGTACTGCTTTTGGTCAACATTAGAGCTTCTTCTCAGCCTTATTATGCACGAAGCCAGCATGACCTGGGCCAGGTATGAATTCCCAGTTAGCCATGAATCCTGGGGAATAATCTTTGCAGCCCTTCCTATTGCAACAGCCTCACCTCTCTCAGAAATTAGTGGGGGTAATAGTGGAACCCTGGAACAAAGATTAAATACAAATGGAAGAAATTAATAAATGGAATTAATGGCTGTAAAAATGTGACATTTTTCAGTATTAATGAATCTGGAATACAACTGAATAGTCTTCCAGTGACGCCTAGTTAGATACTGTTGCAGAGCAAACTAGTGCCTAGGTCACTTGCTTGGAGATTTCCCAGTTTCTCCTAGGTTTATATCTCCAGGATTGTAATTTATGTACTTTTCTTGCTCCTTTATGTGGCTGCCGAAACAGAACTGCAAGTATCATCCTTAACCTCTGAGTAACCCACATGCTTCTTTAAAGCCAACATGAATCGAAGGCCTTGAAGAGAACTTAAAGGTAAAGGTAAAGGTTCCCCCGCACATGCGTGCTAGTCGTTTCCGACTCATACCTATTTTGTTGTTGTTGCTGCTGCTGCTGATGGTGTTTAAGGTATATTTCTGGCTAGAGCACCTGCTTTAGAGGAGAGATGGAAAAAATTTCTCTCTTTGGATATATGTTTAATAATACCCATTAATTCAACATGTTATATTGCCTTTGTTTGCCATTAGAGTTGGACAGAAGATGACTTAATGTTTATTGTCGGTACAAATGTAATGGCAAGATTCACTCCAGATAAATATTACCCCCCGTTGATAGGGCTCGCAACTTGGGAGTCCTCCTGGATTCACGGCTCAGTTTGGAAGATCATATAGGAGCCATGACCAGGGGGGCTTTTGCCCAGATTCGCCTGGTGCAGCAGTTGCGTCCCTATCTGGACCGAGATGCTCTATGTACAGTCACTCATGCGCTCGTGACCTCCCGGTTAGACTACTGCAATGCCCTCTACATGGGGCTGCCCTTGAGGACCACCCGAAGGCTTCAACTGGTGCAGAATTCAGCCGCACGAGTTTTGATGGGAGCTTCCCGATACTCCCGTCGAGGACGTCTCCATGGTCATGTGGCCGGCATGACTAGACGCCAAAGGCACATGGAACGCTGTTACCTTCCCACCGTAGTGGTCCCTATTTTTCTACTTGCATTTTTACGTGCTTTCGAACTGCTAGGTTGGCAGAAGCTGGGACGAGTAACAGGCGCTCACTCTGTTACGCGGCACTCGGGATTCGACCCGCCAAACTGCCGACCTTCTGATCGACAAGCTCAGCATCCTAACCCACTGAGCCACCACGTCCCTGGTTGAAGAGAACTTACTGTTTGCCAAATATATATATATGCAAATTTAGATACAAATGGGGAAACATCTTACTTAATTATGCCAAGGAATTGTTTTGTCTGCATTCTAATATATCACTGGGTGGAAAACGCTTGAAAAAAACCTTGAAATACATTGCACCCAATAATATTTTAGCACTTCATATTTAACAACCAATATTCAAAGCATTTGATTAAGAATATTCCAGTCTAGATCTTCCTAACTGAGAAAAGATGACAATCAAGGGAAAGTGCCATCCTGAAAAGAATACAATTTCTCTATGCTGCTGCCAGATCTCACTGCCTCTCTGCCTCTGTCTCTGTCTCTCTCTCTCTCTGAATATAACATTGCTGTGTGAATTGATAGCCGTTCTCACAGATATTTTTAAACTGAAGTTCATGGACCATCTTATTAGTCACCTACTGCACTCTTTGCTCAACCCACAACTGCTGTCCTTGCCCTTCTAGCCTTGACAGTGAATCAACTGCTAGGGTTGGCTATTTCTCACTGTGAAATAGCTGAGCCATTCTTTTGGAGAAATACATTAGAAATCTTTGACAGCAAAAGACATCTTCCAATAACCATTCATGTTTCAGATCTTTTAGTATTTTGACACCATACTTTCAAATGTAGAAACAGGAGGCCACAGAAATCCAGATATTTATTTATTTATTTATTTATTTATTTATTTATTTATTTATTTATTTATTTATTTATTTATTTATTTTATTGTATTTGTATACCGCCCTATTCCCGTAGGACTCAGGGCGGTTTACAGGGCAGCTAAAACCATGAATACAAAAAATTAAAAACAAATAAAACAATTAAATTAAATTCAAGCCCCAAGAGTAAATCTAAAACCCAGTTAAATTAACAACCCCACAGTCTGGACCAAACAGATCAAAGAGCCAAGTTTTCAGGTCCCAGCGAAATGAGCGAAGGTCGGGGGCAGTCCTAAGTTCTGTGGGTAGTTGGTTCCATAGGGCAGGCGCACCCACAGAGAACACCCTTCCCCTGGGAATAACCCGCCGGCATTCATTAACTGGCAGTACCCTGAGAAGGCCCTCCCTGTGGGGGCGCACAGGACGATGGGAAGATGATGCTGGCAGCAGGTGTTCCCTTAGATAGTCCAGACCCAAGCCATTTAGGGCTTTATAGGTCATTACCAGCACCTTGAATCTCACCCGGAGGGCAACCAGAAGCCAATGCAGCGCACGGAGAAGAGGTGTTACACGGGAGTATCGGGAAGCTCCCATCAAAACTCGTGCGGCTGAATTCTGCACCAGTTGAAGCCTTCGGGTGGTCCTCAAGGGCAGCCCCATGTAGAGGGCATTGCAGTAGTCTAACCGGGAGGTCACGAGCGCATGAGTGACTGTACATAGAGCATCTCGGTCCAGATAGGGACGCAACTGCTGCACCAGGCGAATCTGGGCAAAAGCCCCCCTGGTCATGGCTCCTATATGATCTTCCAAACTGAGCCGTGAATCCAGGAGGACTCCCAAGTTGCGAGCCCTATCAACGGGGGGTAATATTTATCTGGAGTGAATCTTGCCATTACATTTGTACCGACAATAAACATTAAGTCATCTTCTGTCCAACTCTAATGGCAAACAAAGGCAATATAACATGTTGAATTAATGGGTATTATTAAACATATATCCAAAGAGAGAAATTTTTTCCATCTCTCCTCTAAAGCAGGTGCTCTAGCCAGAAATATACCTTAAACACCATCAGCAGCAGCAGCAACAACAACAAAATAGGTATGTGCCATATTAATGTATTGGGAGTAAAATATAACCCACTCCAAATTTTTAGTCAGATAAAGAAGGGGAGCTGGTATATATCTGTCAACAATAAAGTTGGCATAGTTGCACTAAACATGCAACCCCCCCCAACTCTGTGCTTTTAAAGTTGCTAGTTGCCATGGTGCATTATAATCTTGCTAATGTCACTTGATAATTGGAAATGGAAATAATCCAATAGAGACTATTTGACAAAGCAGAGCTGATGTAGAAATTTCTGTCCAGATGACTCAACCATAAGGGGAGGGGACCTTCATTGGCTCTTCATCACAAAATACATCTTCCCACAGGCTTCTAAAAGGGTAAAGTGGGGCTAGTGTAACTGTGTTTTTCTGCTAATTAAAGATTGTTCTGTTACATCCACATTCTGTAGTGTAGATAATTCCTGTTGACAACATCACCAACTGCCATGTTAGATTGCTTACTGAAATCCCTAGTCCAGCAACATTCAAAACACAAAGTCCTTCAAGTCAACAAAGCAATGAGCTAATCATGCGGTTTCCTCTCAAATGTCACTCCCTTCAAGATTCCAGCCATTGTGTTTGTTGTATAGTGGCTTCTTTGGAAGCAGGAGGCAAGACGAGAGGGTTCAAACAGGAACATTGCTTTATTGAAGTAACAGGAACAGAACTGAATCAGAGTTCACGTGAGTCAGATTGACTTGAGTCCCTTTGGCTGGCCATTCCAGGTCGGCCCAGACCAAAGTCCAAAGAAGAAGCAGAGTTAGCACAATGGCTGTCTTGTTCGGGTTGACTTTCCCCATCAGGGGACCCATGTTGCACTCCTGAGCTTTGCCCATCTATGACCACCTCCCCGTTGTACTGACTGGTTGAGTCCTCAGAGCGTGTGAACTGCCTTGCTTGGCTGCCGGTTTCTGGCTCTATTTGCAGACCTGCCATGAGGTCCTCGCTTAGTGGCCATTCTGCAAAACGCTTCTGCAGCTGATCAATATGGCGGTGAATGACTCTATCCAGAATCCCCCCCCCCTATCCAGAGTCACCTCATAGGAAAGAGGTCCTGAAATTTTGACAATTTTACCCGGCACCCTGGGCCCACACTCCATCACCCACTTGCAACCCCCTTGGAGCCTCTGGGTGAGAGCTGACTGCCGCCACCTGGTCAGGATGCAACCTGTCGAGTTTTGTAATGAGCCTTCTTCCCCAGTGAAGCTCTGCTGGGCTCTTGCTTGTTGCTGTACAAGGCATAGTGTGTAAAGCAAGAAATCAGCCAGCCGATGGGGCCAATCTCCGATCAATATGCACTTGAGTGACTCCTTTGTTGTGTGCACCATGCGTTCGGCCTGCCCATTAGTCAAAAGGTGAAAGGGAGCCAATGTTGCATGACTTATGAGGTTAGTCCTCAAGAAGGACTAACTCTGCCACTGTGAACTGGGCCCCATTGTCCGAGACTACGATGTCCGGTAGCCCGTGAGTGACAAAGAGCTTTCTAAGCACCTGGATGGTCCTAGCAGTAGTCATAGTTGCAATTGGAATTACTTCCAACCATTTAGAGTGGCTGTCGACCACTATCTAAAACAGCTGTCCCTGAAAAGGTCCAGCAAAGTCAATGTGAATTGTTGACCACGGTGTATGAGTTTCCTTCCATCTGTGGACAGGAGCATGTGGCATTTCTGGTCTGGACTGTTGACACGTGTAACACCCGTGTACTTGGGCCTCAATAGCCTTATCTAACCCTGGCCACCATAGGTAGCTTCATGCCAATGACTTCATCCGGACTATGCCCAGATATCCCTCATGCAGAGACTGAAGTACACGGTTCCTTAATGAATTGGGGACAATAACCCTGCTCCCCATAAGATGCAACCCTTGTGAGCTGAAAGCTTGTGTCTATGTGTGAAGTAGCTCTGGAACTTGGTCCAGGGTTGTTTTCCAGCCACCCTGTGTGAATCCATGACAAGACTCTGCTTAAAACCTTGTCTGCAGCAGTTTCTGCAGCCACATCCCCAGCATGGAGGGGAAATTCAGGCAAATAGTGAACTGACAAAATGCGAGCTGCTGGAGCTGGAGCTGGCTCTACCTGTGGCAATGACAACCTGCTGAGGCTGTCTATGTGGCCCATGTTTTTGTTGGGTTTGTGAATCAGCCTGTAGTGTAGGCTGACATAAAGATGGACCATCTAAACATCCTAGGGGACAGTATTTGAGGCATCTGCCTATCTGTAGTAAATAACCCCAACAATGGCTTATGGCCAATGTAGACCGTGAATTCCCTGCCATACAAGTAATCATGGAATTTCTTCACCCCGGCCACAATGGCCAAGGCCTCTTTGTCAATTTCAGCGTAATTGCACTCAGCTGAGGACAATGTCCTTGAATAATATGCAATGTGGACTTGAGTCCCATCACTTGACAAATGGCTTAGAACAGCCCCCACCCCATAAGGGGATGTGTCACACACAGTGCATACAGGCAATGATTCTTTAAAGTGCGTAAGCACTGAATTGGAAGACAGCAGTGATTTTACTGCCTTACAGCTATTTCTCCAGGGAAATGATGCATACAGCTGAACCAGTGTCCAGTTCCATCTTGCAAGGAATGTCTTGCAGCTTGACATGAAGCCAAAGTTTGGGCTTAAGGGGATGGTGAGCTCCTGTGCAGCAAACGCTCCAGTGGCTGGAGCAAAACCCTACACTATGCTGCCCCAGGGCCCCGGTACTCTCCTGATTGGAATGTCCGATCGGCAGTCCTTCTGGTGACCTCTGCAGACTGATGCGATGTGGCTGGTTTTCCCGCAGGCCCAACACGTGGCTGTCCGGAACCTGCAGTCTGCTCATTGGCAGCAGCCACCACAGCCCAAACACCAAGGGAAGAGAACTGCCTTGTAAGGAGTCTTCAATTCCTTGTCATGGTGCCAACTTCGTGCTTGGAGTCGACATCTTCTGGAAGTTCGGCATCCTCATGGTGGATGGCCTTCTCATGCTGAATGCTTTTGGTGGGCTGCATGGCCTTCATGGCTCCAGTGGCGGCTTCATCCGCCATGACTTTTTTTAAGGCTTCCTGGAGTGAGAGAGTCTCTTTTGCAAAAAGTTTCTATTGCAGCTCTCTGCTCGATAGTCCACAGATGAGTCGGTCTCGAAGCCTTTCTTCTAAGTCTGAAAATTGGCACAGGCGCAAAGCTTGGCTCAACACTGCAATGAATTCCATGACCATCTCTCCAGGTTGTTGAACTCATTGTTTGAAGGCATGCCTCCACACGATCACTGACAGCTTGGGCTGGAAATGGTCGCCGAGCCATTTCTTCAGGTCTGCGAAAGTAATGGACTGCGGCTGTGCCAGTGCAACTAAGGTCTCCGCAATGTCGAATGTTGCAGGCCCACAGACACAGAGGAGTGTTGTGGCCTTCAGGCCATCTTCATTGACTTGGTTGGCACGGAGGTAGTTTTCTACTCTTGAGATGTAGAATGACCATCTCTCTGGGTGAGTAACATCAAATTCCTCAAACTTTCCAACTTTCACCACCTTCAGGAAGTCTTCACAGCTCAGGTCTCTTGTTTCCTCTTCCTGCTCCTTCTGTAGGCCCTGGGACTGGTCCGCAGGGTGGGGTGATCACTAGCATGGCTTGCTAGGCCAACCGAGGGTGGGGGAATGCATTCCCTGCCAGGTGCTTTGCTCCCCCTAGTGTCTTTCAGCTCTTCTGAAGAAGAAGGATCCCACCTTCATCGCCAGTGTTGTGTAGTGGGTTCTTTGGAAGCAGGAGGTGAGATGAGAGGGTTCAAACAGGAACATTGCTTTATTGAAATAACAGGAACAGAACTGAATCAGAGGCTTCTGCACAGCTATTTATATGGTTGGCCAGTAGGTACAGCCACTAGGTTTAAAGGAACCCATTCCCGCCCCAAATTATCCAATGATCTTCTTGGAGACTGCATGTCTGGCTAGTCAGTGACCGTTACACAGACACCTCAATTGAGCAACCTGAAGCAGCATTCAAACGACATGTGAAAACAGTTCAAGTAAAATCCCAATACATTACAGTGTTATTCCAGCAAGCAATCTTATGTAAAAATGACACATACAGAATAGATTCAAGCACATGCTATATGAAGAAGCATGACTCCTGAACAATAATGAGTCCTGAGTCAATTTATATACTGCCCTGAGTCCTTCGGGAAAAGGGCAGTATATAAATTGAATTAAATAAATAAATTAAATAAATAATGTGATTAACACTAGACTGATTATTTATATGCATAAATTGGTAAAGGAGTAGGCACACACAGCAATTTAGCCCCTCACTCAGTCCCTTTGACTCCTCCTTAAAGGATTTTTTTTTCCAGTAGAAAAAAGGGAAAATGAAGATCTACCCCTAATAACTACTTGGGAGACAGAGGCTAAATGGTCACCTATGCAATGGAAATAGAATTGAAAATAAATTAGAATTTTGTTCAAGATCATTTTCATAAAGAAGAAAATAATGAACGAGAGATTTATTTATTTTTAAATCAAGCATGGCAGAAATAAAAGTGACAAATTTGTCTGTTGGAATCTGTTGCCTATGCAAACCTCCGGGATGTCCCCCCCGCCCATACACACACACACACACATTTTTTTTTTCCATTACCCAACTGTTTCGTCGTATTCTCCATCTGACACACAATATTCCATGTCTCGGTCCCCACATTTTTTATTTAATTCTATTTTTGTTTTCCCCAGACATAGTGATATTCTTGTCTAATTTCTCGGGGCCTCTACTCATATAGCTCCATTGTCAATCCCAGCCACTAGCTGACTTCTCTGATAGAGGGTCTGATGTCTATCTGGATAACAATCACACTAAGAGAATTTTTACCACTTTCCATCACTGAACAGGTATGAATGTGGATGAAGAGCCTTCGCAGTATTCCTTAACAGTAGCTACCTTGAAACGAATTGTATTTCCTGAGCCATTTTCTCCCTGAATTTGTCTGTAGAAAATGTGCAATTTTTGTTAGATTTATAACTTGTGTATTGTTCAGGAGCTCAAGGTGGCAGACATAGTGCACTTTCTTCCCATTTGTCCTCATACCAGCATTCTTGTAAAGCAAGTTGGATAGAGAAAAGTGACTAGTCCAGAGTCATTCAGTGACTATCCATGGTTGAGGCTGTCTGGGTATGGGTCTCCCCACTCCTAATCCCCGACTTTAATCAGTATACTACATTGGCAGATACAATATCCAGACCACCACATTTTAATGCAAGGACTATTAAGCATATATTTTAAAGTTTTGTTCTTCCTATGCTACTTCATCTTACACTGCAAAAAGGGTGAGAAGCAGACATTCCAATAAGCTTTAAATCAAGTAACCCTTTTTCACTGCAAAAAATCTGAACATTATACTCTCAGGCAACTTCAGGTATCAGCATGCTAACCTTTTCCTAGGGATTAATTCCTCCCACTTGAAAACCGTTAACTGGATTGCCACACACCGAAGAATCCTATTTGTTTATTCTGTTTGTATTGATAATTACTAGGCAATTGGTTAACCTTTCTTTACAGAATACAGAAGCCCTTCCGTGAATTCTCAAATATTTAACCATTGTACTAATTGGCTTTTGATCATTGAACTAATAGTACAAAGGACACAAAATGGTAGAAACAACAGGACGGAGTAAAATATGTAGCAACATAAAACATAATAAAGAACTAATTACATAGCATAATATTACCAGGAATGGATGAACATAGATAGGTGAACTCTATGAAATCAATACAGTACAGAGTTGTCAGTTTGTTGATTCAGATGGCACTTACATTGTGATACAAATTCTATAACACACCCACCCCACAATAAAATGGTGCAATCTCTCCTTAAAATAGTACATGTTTTCCGTATTAAAAAAGTAAATGTTTTTCTTGAGATTAATGATACTCCAAAATCTATCTACCACATTTTAAAATCTTGGAGGAGGGAGCTTCTAAGTTGTTTGGAACTTCTCTGGAGATGTTTATCTATAGTTTGAGAACTCCTAATAAATGAAATGCACACATATATTTTAATGAAATCTGAGTTGGATCTAAGGAACCATAAATACATTAAAAGTGCAAAATTCTTGTTCTAAAAGAAACATGCTTTCTTATTTTCGTGTTGATGTTTTGCCTACTTTGGAGGATGAATGCAGCATGATAGCAAGAAGGAATACAAATACATCTTTACCATTAGTTCCGAAGCTTGTATATAAATGTCATGAGTGTAAAGAAAAGCAGAAGATGGAATGAATGACCCTAACCTAACCCTTGGGCCTCAAATATTTGAAGGGCCCCAATCCCAAAGAGGTCTCCAGTAGAATCTTTCTTCCACACCCTTTCACACTGATTTCACTGTAGTCCTACTTTCAAGAATAGCTTCCAGATTTAAAATGGAAGAATCATCCCAGTCTGCATATTTCTAAGCATTCTATATTGTATATGCATTAATTTGTTAATTAAGAAATAAACCACATTTGTGTGTATTTTAATGTATATTTAACACCTCTAAATTATGTCATCCTTCCTCTTCCTATCCTTTTAATGAATATGCTTTATTGAATGTTTGTCATTGTTTTTATGTTCTGTTGTATAAAATGTTTCCTTTCTTCACAATGATTGGAGATACGCACTAATTGAAATAGCTGGACCATTTTGGAGAATTTATGTCTTTCTCTGAGGCACACCAATCTCATTCCTTTCTCAAAAGAACTTCCTAAACTCTTGTGAGAACTTTGATACTTCAGGTGCCTGGAGAAATGGAAACAGTTTGTGATTGTTGTTGTTGTTAGCTGCGAAGTTGTGTCCGACCCATCGTGACCCTATGGACAACATTCCTCCAGGCCTTCCTGTCTTCTACCATCTTCTGGAGTCCATTTAAGCTCACACCTACTGCTTCAGTGACTCCATCCAGCCACCTCATTCTCTGTCGTCCCCTTCTTCTATTGCCCTCGATCTTTCCCAGCATTAGGCTCTTCTCCAGTGAGTCCTTCCTTCTCATTAGGTGGCCAAAGTATTTGAGTTTTAGCTTCAGGATCTGGCCTTCTAAAGAGCAGTCAGGATTGATCTCCTCTAGGACTGACCGGTTTGATCGCCTTGCAGTCCAAGGGACTCGCAGGAGTCTTCTCCAGCACCATAGTTCAAAGACCTCAATTCTTTGGCGCTCAGCCTTTCTTATGGTCCAACTTTCACTGCCATACATTGCAACTGGGAAGACCATAGCTTTGTCTATACGCACTTTGTGCTTACTTTTCCATATATAACTTATTTCTTTCTACCATTTTGCACTTCATCTCTGTTTATTAGATTTTGGTTTGGAATAGTTTTGTGTTTAGTTCTCTTAATAGTTTCTTTGTATTAAGAATCTATAGTCATATGCTTCATTGTTTCACCTCTCTGGATTGTCTTTGCAATGTGTGGGTCTCTTAATTTGTACTATCTGCTGTTGTGCACATACTCTTCTACAGATGCCAACACAATGCTGTGATTATTCCAGTGTATAGTAATGAACTATTAATAAAGTTTAATAATAATTGCCCATCATCATCATAAAACTATGGTAGGATGTTGGCAAGTCATAGGAAACAAAACTAGAGATGAAAGAAGCAGAACTGCTGTTGGCGTAACCAGTTACTTTCTTCTCCAAATGTCAGACACTCACCTTTTGAGGGCAAAGGTAGCATATAGAGGTAGATAGTGTAGCTTCAGCCTAATTCTGAGGCTGCTAATTTTACATTATTAACTGTTCAGTTTCCAATGATTGAAGTAGCAGAGAAGCATTTGTAATTACTTCATTCATTCATATAAGGTATTATGCTGATTGCCAAAATATAATTTGAACATAACCTTATGTACATCTATAGCTAACAACATCTAAAGAAGTTCCAGTGATAATTAAGTTTCATTATCCTTGTTAATGCTAATTCAAACAAATCATTATTTAATTTCATATAGGAATGTGCAATGGTCATATCTTCTTCAAGGGAGAGAGGAGGGGAGTGCAAAAGAGGGGAGAGGAGGGGAAGGAAGAGAGGGAGGGGGGAAGAGAGAAGAGAAGAGAAGAGAAGAGAAGAGAAGAGAAGAGAAGAGAAGAGAAGAGAAGAGAAGAGAAGAGAAGAGAAGAGAAGAGAAGAGAAGAGAAGAGAAGAGAAGAGAAGAGAAACAAAATAGTAAAGACTGGTGTGTTTATCTGATTTTCTGGAGAGTTTGAGTTCTCTATATGTGTGTGAGACTGAGTGACATAAAAAAGTAGGTGAAGGTTGATACAGGAAAAAGACAAAATGACAAAATGGGGGTTTCTTCTAGCAAATGATGAAGCCTGCCTAAGAATAAATGCTCTATATTTGAAGAGCCACTCAGCTGCCCACCATTTTATCTTTTTTGATCTGACAGTTTCTCCCTTTTTTACAAGAGAGCTTCAGACAATCACTGTTGGAGGGTTTTTCTCCCTGCTCTCTCTTGTTGAAAAGATGCAATATTTTAGGCTCAAAGTGTCCCACTCTAATCAGCTAATTAAGCCATAACACCTGCAAAGGGTTCCTGAGCCTTTAAATGGTCTCTCAGTCTGGTTCAGTAGGAATCACAATCATGGGGAAAACTGCTGACCTCACAGTTGTGCAGAAAACCATCATTGACACCCTCCATAAGGAGGGAAAGCCTCAAAGGTAATTGCAAAAGAAGTTGGATGTTCCCAAAGTGCTGTATCAAAGCACATTAATAGAAAGTTATGTGGAAGGGAAAAGTGTGAAAGAAAAAGGTGCACAAGCAGCAGGGATGACCGCAGCCTGGAGAGGATTGTCAGAAAAAGGCCATTCAAAAGTGTTGGGGACTTTCACAAGGAGTGGACTGAGGCTGGAGTCAGTGCATCAAGAGCCACCACACACAGACGGATCCTGGACATGGGCTTCAAATGTCATATTCCTCTTGTCAAGCTGCTCCTGAACAACAAACAACGTCAGAAGCGTCTTACCTGGGCTAAAGAAAAACAGACCTGGTCTGTTGCTCAGTGGTCCAAAGTCCTCTTTTCTGATGAAAGCAACTTTTGCATCTCATTTCGAAACCAAGGACCCAGAGTCTGGAGGAAGAATGGAGAGGCACACACTGCAAGATGCTTGAAGTCCAGTGTGAAGTTTCCACAATCTGTGTTGATTTGGGGAGCCATGTCATCTGCTGGTGTTGGTCCACTGTGCTTCATTAAGTCCAAGGTCAATACAGCCGTCTACCAGGAGATTTTGGAGCACTTCACGCTTCCTTCCGCTGACGAGCTTTTTGAGGATGCTGACTTCATTTTCCAGCAGGACTTGGCACCTGCCCACACTGCCAAAAGCACCAAAACCTGGTTCAGTGACCATGGGATTACTGTGCTTGATTGGCCAGCAAACTCTCCTGACCTGAACCCCATAGAGAATCTATGGGGCATTGCCAAGAGAAAGATGAGAGACATGAGACCGGACAATGCAGAAGAGCTGAAGGCCGTTATTGAAGCATCCTGGTCTTCCATAACACCTCAGCAGTGCCACAGGCTGATAGCTTCCATGCCACACCACATTGAGGCAGTAATTGCTGCAAAAAGGGCCCAAACCAAGTACTATGTACATATGCATGCTTATACTTTTCAAAGGTCTGATATTGTTCTATGTACACTCCTTGTTTTATTGATTGCATGTAATATTCTAATTTTCTGAGATTGTGGATTTGGGGTTTTCATGAGCTGTACGCCATAATCATCACAATTATGACAAATCACAGCTTCAACTATCTTGCTTTGCATGTAATGAGTCTATCTCTTATATTAGTTTCTCCTTTTAAGTTGCATTACTGAAATAAATGAACTTTTGCACAATATTCTAATTTTTCAGGTTTCACCTGTATCTGTTATGCAGGAACACAGCGAAAGCTTTGGGTTTATGGTTCACAGCTCTCACCGTGCCAGATCTTATGGTTGTCCACACTGCCCTTCTCCTGCAGGATCTTTGCAGTAGAGGGGGCTGATAGTACGGAGGCTCAGTAGAGTAGAAAGGCTGAGCTGAACACCTAATTTCTGCCTGAAGAGCACAGATTACAGACCCTAGATAAATAATCTGTCCTTGTAGACTAGTGATTTGTGTACAGATAGGACATTTTCCCAGTTTGAAAAGAGTGCTGCGAAAGACAGCTGCAAAACAAGTGTTGCACTGAACTAAGCCAGACATGCTGAGATGAAAGGAATCTCAGATGCACTTGTCCTGAATGTACCACCACTATATTTGATTTTTAGTTATGCTCCTCACCCACTTTAACTCACAGTATTGTAGCTTTTCCCAGCAGCCTCTGGCAGTTTAAAAACAAAGAGGGTCCAATCAGCAAGGGCTTAGCTACTATGTTCCTCACCCACCTTAACTCACAGTATTGACTAGATGACCTCCAAGGTCCCTTCCAACATCATCATCATCATCATCATCATCATCATCATCATCATTATTATTATTATTATTATTATTATTATTATTATTATTATTATTATTATTATTATTATTATTATTATTACAAATGTCCTGTTTTCCAAACAGAAATGTGTGCTGTAGGGAGAGATTTCACGGAGCTATAGACCCCTGCAGAAAAATGACTTATCAGAAGTCAGCAAGTATTTGTTAAGAATAAGTCTCACTAGACAAAGTTTATCTCAGTTTTCAATTAAGTATCCTGTTGAAGACTATAGACTTGATTAAATTTGGATTGAATGGTTCTATACAATACTTGTTATTAATGCTTTGGATGAAGAGGTGGAAAAAAAGCATATCAATTTTCTATCTTCCCATAAAACTGGGAAGACAGAAATAAAATTCAAGGCAAACTTAATAGGCTAAAGAAATAGGCTGAAAATAACAATGAGTTTTGGCAAAGACAAATGCCTTCATTTATGAAACAACAATCAAATGCACAAATATAACATAAGGAACACTTGGCTTAGTGGTAGTACCTGTGAAAAAGAGCTTGGAATAGGAGTTGCAAATGAATCAGTTGTGTGATCTGGCTACCAAAAGGGAATTGTACTTCAAACTGAATTAATCAAAATATATTTTTATAATTACTGAGAAGAATAGTTCCACTTTATTCTGCATTATTCTGCCCCCATATTGACGATTACCTTCTGCCAGGCATAATATTCTAAGATATATTCAAATAAAACAAAATCAGAGAAGAGCAGTGAGGATGATCAGGGAACCAGGAACTAAATTCCTATAAAGACAGATTGAAGAATGTCATAGGTATGTTTGATCTGAGAAAAAGAAATGGTAGAGAAGGGATATCATAGCACACTTCAAAGAGGGGATCAAGGCCTGTTTTTAATCCCAGTGGGAAGGACACCAAAAATGGTGTTAAATTACAGAAAACCAGAATCTGTTTCAAGCTTAGAAAAAAACCCACACACATCTAAACAATAAAAGCAGATTAATAGTGGAACCAAAAATCCAGAGAAAGTCTGAAGGTGCAGAGGAGCTATCCCCTTTTTTGGCTATTTTTAACTGGAGGCTGCATAACTATCTGTCATGAATAGTTTAATTTCTGTACTGAGCAGACGGCTGAATTGAATGTCCAAAGTGACACCTTCCAATTTCAAACTAATGTTCAGTCAGAAGTTGTATCTTAAATCCATTATTCCAATCCTTTAGTTGTAGTGGTAGAAAATAGGTCTTGACCTTACTTTAGATTATATCCCTTTAGATACTTGAAAACTGCTATGATATCTTCCTCAATTGTCTTTAAATTAAACATACTGTATGCAATTCTTATATCTCTGTTAGAAGGATTTAATTTCAAGTCCTTTGATCCTTCTAGCTGGCCTTCTGTGAATAATACTGAATAATACAGTTCCTTCTCTACTGTCCTTCTGTAAGATTGCATGCATAGAATCACCTTCATGCAGCATACAGTTTCTCTAAATATGAATGCATTCGAAAAGTCAATGGAACTGAGGTGTGGTTTTATTCTTGCATTTTTATTAGTGGTGTATGAATGTGTTTGTCTTTTTTCCAGTTTCTCCAAGAAGACTCTCTCCAATGGAAGGTTTGGCTACATGTGTTTCAGGAGCTGACATACCCCAGAAGAAAAGTGGAATAGCTAATTTTGCTTGAAGACAGAAATATGTCCCATAAAAAGAGTCAGAGACAGAAATATGTCCCATAAAATTACTGAGATGTTCTGGATAAATGGCATTAGAATTGGTGTGGTAGCAAGAGAATGGCAGATTTCCTCCCTGGTCTTAGTCTGATTTGGGTTATTTCTCCAATGACCCCAGTGTGATGTTTGACTATTCTCTAAATCCATTTCTTTCACTTGGTGACAACCTCACAGAGCCAGAGAAGAAACTGTCAGGTATCTGATATACAGTCTTCAATAATAGGAAATTTGATCATTAATTCCATAGACTCCCAGAAAAGGCAATAGAGAAGTGAGTGCCAGCTGCCAATGAAATACTGGGCCAACAGAATTATTGCTGATCTTAGTATTTCAGTCTTTGTACATCACTTGTTCCTCCCTCCCCTATGAAAAGGCTTTGAAAGATAATCAGTGAAAGGGATGCTGGATTGAACCATGTTTCAGACAAGATATCTTCCCTCCGCCCTCTTTTTTCCACAGCTGTTTGTAATAACTATGAGGAAATGGAGCTTTAAATATGGCATATACAGATCAACTTCTGAAGGCTGTCTTGGACTTTCTCATATCCTTTTATGTTTCGTGGATTTTAACATTTTCCCTTGCAATCTCGCCTATATATATAGTATCTTAAGTACATTGTAATTTTGCCACCCAGGGAAGAGCCAAGAAATGTTGCCAAGACATGTCCACACCATGTTCAATGGGTTTGATTTTCCCTTTAAAAGTGCACTGGGATGGGCATCTACACTAACCAGATTTGAACCACTGTTTTGGGATGTCTACATCCTGAACCACTTAATAGTTAGCTTGATACTACAGAGATTTTGAAAATACTCTTTGAGAAATAATTACTGTTAAGGGATGAACAACAATCATCTCTCAGATGTTAACTATGCATAAAATCACAAAAGGTCCCTTTGGGTATCCAACTTATTCAATAAAAATGCAAATGTGAGTCCTTTTCAAGCTCTTACTAGCTCTTCTTCCATAGAGCTACACAAGCTTTCTTCTAACGGAGAAGGGATGGTCTGGCAGAGAATTTCCATCTCAGCATCTTCATCAAGTCATGTTCTACACCGATTTGGTCTGGATATAAATTCTCCAGATCAATTCTATTAACTTCTACTGTGTCTTGCCTTCTTTATCTAATCTTTTCAGCCTATTGTATTGTCTCCTGGCTGCTTGCCTACCTTTCCATCTGCTGTATCTTTGTGTTAGGGCTCCAACCTCCCTTCTTCTGATGTGATTTTGACCTGTCAGTGGTTCCCATGATCTAGCAATCATATGGAAAGCTGGGATGATTATTAAGCCCACCCAGCTAAGAACTTCTGGAAACAATTATTACTTAGTTGCTTGTGGTGTGTGTTTAAAATGTGCCTCCTATCACTCCTAAAATAGTCTAAATCAGCTCACCACAAACAGTAAAAAAAGCAGCAACAGTAACATCCAATTAACAAGTGTTTAAAAAATACAATTAAAACATCACAGAAACACTGAGGCAAAACCTGTTCCATAAAAATGTAAGTGTGCATTTCATAAAAACAATATCAGAAACATCAACACCAGCATACCGTAATTATCACATTGTGTTTTCTACAAAAGTGTATTCTCCACATGTATTTTCTATTTGTGTTCTTCAACAACTAATACGGAAAAATAAATACTCCCTGATATAACTGGAACCATGGATCCTTTCTCCTCTGAGAAATTAGAGCACCTCCACTTACTGTTCAGATTGGTGGATACCATTGGAACAAATTTATTATGTCATTGTTCTCTGATTGAGAAAGTCTTTTCTTTTATGAATATTGAACCTTCTACCTTCATTAGATGGTCTCAAATTCTAATATTATTGGAGAAGTTCCTTTGTATCTATCTGAAAGCACTTTGCTTCTTTCCTGTTTACTTCCTCTATCCCTACCCTGCCTCTCCCCAATCATAAATAAATGGGAGTATATTTTAGTGTACTTAATACAGTATATACTATGTAATTTAGAGTTGAATATATTTGACTTATCACCATTAAAAAACAAAAAACCTCCAAACTCTCCACTGGGAGCCAATTGAAACATCAGCAGTCTCTCTGAACTCTACCACATTCCAATGACTCCAGAAATTCTATGTACCCGTTAAATATTTGTGTAAACAGAAGAGGCTTGGTGCTCTCAAGTTCTGCTGGGCAAGTTGGCCCAGCACAAATGCTATCAAAAGCCTTTAAGAGATATGACAAACCAATGGATATACTTGGCAGGTTCCCATGAAGATCATCAACCAGGTAATCAGATCCATTCCTTTTAGCAGGGCTGGGCCTGAAAAGGGATTGAAATTCATCTCGAACTGTACCATCTCCAAATATCTCTAATTATCCCAACATACTTTAAGCTGTCCAGAATCACTTTGAACAGCATGAAGGGTGGCATACAAATTTAATAATAAATAAATGAAGTTGAGAAGCCACCATGAGTATTTTGTTACAAGGTGAATTTTTTTACCTCTTTCCACCTGAAATAAAACACTAACCAATAACTTAACTTTAGATCTATTATGAAAAGTGTGAATTTTCCTTGGACAAATCTCAGGGAGAAAGAGAGAGCTGGAGGGAACTTGCCTTAAATAACTCAATAAGAGGCTTGACAAACAGTTTTGCAATTCTTCCAGAATCCCTGCAGAAGCCTCCAGTTCTTTGAGGAAGGCCATTAACATTTGTTTAGTTATTTTCAGGCAGAAATTGGCAAACTTTAATCTGAGAAATTTTCTGTAATTTATTGACACTTACAGATCTTTTTTTTTCCCCTGCAGAATCACTGCTGTTTTTAATTAGCACAAATTAATCAATAGCAGAGGCCATGCTGAGTTCCATTCAAATCCAGGTGCCAATTGCCAGTTGCATGCTAAACATAACAAAAAGTGAAAACGAACATTTGAGATGAAGCTTTTAGGAGACGTGATTTCTCAACAAGGCAAACATATTAAACAAGATGATGTGGAAACCTGAAGAAACTGCTCAACATGCTGCAGACTGCAGTTGTCATTTTCATTACATTTTACTTTTGGATGTCACTACACATTTGGATGCTGTTCCAAGATAAGAGGAAAGAGGGATACTATTTCACTTTTTGGGGTGAAATATTGATCGTTACATTAGATTTGGCAGTTGAGATATGAGGGATAAAAAGACCATTTCACTCAATCAGTTTGTACATACTTCATTCAAATCAAAATATTTTATTATGATCACTGAGCAGAAAATGCATACCTCATTTTTTTTTGTTCTCCAGCATTGATTCCACTGGGCTCATGGCAACCCATCATCTGACATGCCTATAATCCCAATCAATGAGTAAAGAACCGGAAAATAGTTCTGACTGCCATTTTATTGTTTTGTTGTTGTTGTTGTTAGTTGCGAAGTTGTGTCCGACCCATCGCGACCCTATGGACAATGTTCCTCCAGGCCTTCCTGTCCTCTACCATCTTCTGGAGTCCATCTAAGCTCACGCCTACTGCTTCAGTGACTCCATCCAGCCACCTCATTCTCTGTCATCCCCTTCTTCTATTGCCCTCAATCTTTCCCAGCATTAGGCTCTTCTCCAGTGAGTCCTTCCTTCTCATTAGGTGGCCAAAATATTTGAGTTTCAACTTCAGGATCTGGCCTTCTAAAGAGCAGTCAGCTTTGATCTCCTCTAGGACTGACCGGTTTGATCGCCTTGCAGTCCAAGGGACTCGCAGGAGTCTTCTCCAGCACCATAGTTCAAAGGCCTCAATTCTTTGGCGCTCTCCTTTATCCTTATATATTATTGTAGTTTTTTTAATGTTGCTTGTGAACCACACAGTCGCATTGGGAGTTAGTATATTATTATTATTATTATTATTATTATTATTATTATTATTATTATTAATAATAATAATAATAATAATAATAATAATAATAATAATAATAATAATAATAATAATAATAATAATAATAATAATAATAATAATAATAATAATAATAAATGATAATAACAAGATGGCTTAGATGCCTAGTCACTTTTTCTTCTGGTGGTGGTGTCCCATATTCCCTAAGGTAAAATGTTACCTGATGAACCAAAACCTGTGTGAATAACCTGAGGTTCAGCCTCAACAAGATGAAGTCCTGCTGTTCAGTAAACAATCTGACCTGAGAATAGGAGTAAAAACTATTTGCAAGCTCACATACTATATTGAGCTGAAAGGAAAATTGGGTTTTGTAGTATAACAGATTTATTTCATCTATTTTTTTTTCTGAGAACCTATCTTAAATTCAGATTTTTTTTTCTCAGATAAATATAGTATATGAGACCCACTTTGGTGTAGTGATTAAGGTATTGGGCTAGATACTAGGAGACTATGAGTTCTAGTCTCACATCAGACATGAAGCCAGCTGAGTGACTTTGGGCCAGCTACTCTTGCTCTCTCTTAACCTTAGGAAGCAATAAAAGACAAAGCTGCTTCAGAAAATCTTCCTAAGGAAACTGCAGGGACTTGTCCATATAGTTGCCAGGAATCAATACTAACTAGAAAGCACAAGACAAAACAAAACAATATAGCTTGTGGAAGAGAGAAAGCATTCTTGGATCTGGGTGCAGCTCCTGGAAGTTAGAGGGTAACAACCAGGAAGGGCTTATCTAGATATGCCTTGAATATTTTTTATCTTCAAAGTTCTAAACAATTTGTTGTCCAGATACCTCTTCTGGTAACACATCATCTTCATCAGATGACTAAATAACCAATCTCAGAAAGCAACACGTTAAGTATTAGAGAAGGAAGAGCCACTCTGTATTCTACATGTATTTTAGCAATAGCAATAGCACTTAGACTTATATACTGTGTTTCCCTGAAAATTAGAGCCAGCTGGAATATAAGCCCTGGCCTGATTTTTCAGGATGCTTGTAATATAAGCAACCCCAAAATAATCCCCAGTTAAGATCATCAGACAGACAGACAGACAGACAGACAGACAGACAGACAGATGTGTTTAGTACTGTATTTCCCTAAAATACATGAAGGCTACTGCTAAGCTTGTAAGCCGCCCTGAGTCTTCAGAGAAGGGCGGGATATAAATGGAATTAAAATAAAATATAAAATAAGACCTAACCAGAAAATAAGCCCTAATGTGTCTTTTGTAGCAAAAATGAATATAAGATCCAGTCTTATTTTCAGGGAAACATGGTACCACTTCACAGTGCTTTACAGCCCTCTCTAAGCAGTTTTACAGAGCCAGCATATTGCTGCCAACAATCTGGGTCCTCATTTTACTAGCCTCAGAAGGATGGAAGGCTGAGTCAACCTTGAGCCTGGTGGGACTCGAACTGCCAAACTGCTGGCAGTCAGCAGTCAGAAGAATTAGCCTGCAGTGCTGTTTTCTAACCACTGCAACACCATGGCTCTTTGTTACTTTGTCCTATGGCTTTTGAAATACATGGCATGCTGGTAAATTGTTCATACATGAGAAAGCTTAATTTCATGACTATATACAATGTTTGACTTAGAGTAGGAAGCGCCAAGCTCCAATCTTTTGGAGAAAATATGAACATTGTGGAAAAGGTTCTTTCCCCACATCCAAGATAAGAAGCTACATTAATACAGTACTGTGATTAGACACTGGTTAGATAAGGGGCTAAGCAGTTAATTCAATTTGTCCAATGGTAGGAGCAGTTCTGATGGACAAAGATACCTTTGAAAAAATGATTCTGACAGTCTATTAGTTACATGAGAAAGACTGTACAGAACAAAATTTACAAGCATCAAGCCTGAATCTTAACTCCTTGCAGCCTTGCTTCCAAAATATCATAATTCCTAGTAACTCATAATTTGATGGAGAAACATGTCAATTTTGTAAATGTAGGTGTTCAAGGAATGCAGACTTACAGTACCTTCAGAAGCTAACACTAACCAGAGAAGATGGGAGAAAAATCACTTAGTGTCATTGGAGGGAGGCTGTTAGCAAGAAGATATTGCTATTCCTTGGAATCAAATGAAAACAATACAAACTTTTGAAGCAAATCTCCAAGAGGCTGCCACACAAATTAGCCTCTCCTTAATGTTATAAGCAGACTGACCAAGAATTTATCCTTCTCCTTGGATATCTCATGAACCATCATAACTAAAGAAGGAAAAAGGTTAGAGGGTTTCTTACCTGCAGCCTATTTACTTTTGAAAGACATAATAGATTAGTCAGCCTCATTCTTAAGATCTTGACAGATTAACATAGTTATGGGTTTTCCTGCCATAGTAAATAAGCCAAAAGGAACAGAACACATTTTCCCAAAATAAGTTGTTTCAGAAAATGTGTAAATGATGCTGACTTTGAAGCTCAGGGTTGGAATGCTAATTGTTCAATCTCTGCTATTTTTTTCTCCATTCTGAAGGAGAAATCTTCTACTCCCAGGACAGCACTGACCAGGTGCAGAACTTTTGTTCTTGCCACTCAGAGTAGCATTATTGTCAGTATTGATAATATTCCAATATAGCTTTGCTGAGATGTTTGCATTTGTAAAAGTTCTCTCAAACAAGGATGGGTAAACTAAAAAGCAAGGCTGCTATTCTATGGATGCCTGCTTCTACATAAGCCCCATCAAGCACAGCTGGAAGTTTAACAGCATAAATATGTACTGTATATAGGACACACTAAGTACTTTAATGTCTGCTGCATCTGCATGTATTTTTGCCTAAAATATAATACTAATTTTTGTGAACACTTCATGAGACAGGGAAAAAAAATCTTACCCAGGCTTCAATTGGATGGATTGTGGCAGTCTTGGTCTAAGACACCTGGAAGGTGACAAGTTGGAGACCACTCTCTATTGATTGATTCTATTCATTAGGTGCATCAAGTGGCTTTTGATTCCTAGGAACCATATAGATTTCCTCCATGCCAATCTATTCATAACCTGTTCTTTCCTTTCTCCAGTAGTGTACTCATCACAATCGTAACCGAGACCATCCATCTTCCTGTTGCTTATCCTCCTCTTCTCTTTCCTTCTACCTCTTCCAACATTAGAGCCTTTTCCAGAGAGCTAGGTCTTTGCCTAACATGTTCAAAGTAGGATAATTTGAGCTTAATTGTTTGTATCTCAAGTGAGAACTCCGGATTGATTTATTCAGTGATCCACTGGTTTGTTTTCTTAGCTGTCCGCAGTGTCCACAATGTTCTAAAGAGTCTTCTCCAGCACCAAAATTCAAAGGCCTCAATACTCTTCCTCTCCTGCTTCTTTGAAAAATCCAATGTTCACTTCCATGGAGAGTCACAGAGAATACTTGTATGATTCTGATCTTTGCAGGTATTTTGCAGACACTTTAGAACATTTAAATATCTCTTCCAAGTTCTTAATAGATGCTCTATCACATACTAGACTGTGGAGCATATTTTGATCATTCCATTTTTATCTTTCCTGAAATATAGGGAGATATGATGCTATTTATTGATATTTCTATGTCACATCAATCAAAACAATTCAGTGGATTATATAAATAGAGAAACCAAATTAAAATATCCCTAGCAGAATAAAACAACTACAAAAGTGATAGAAAAATAAACAAATATGAACAACAAATAAAAAAAAACAACAATTAAAATGGCAATATTTGTATGTTGGAAAGCTCTCCAAAACAATTTGATCTTCCAAAAGACCAACAAAGAGGGAAGCAGTTTGATTCACACAGATTAGAATCTATTCTACAATATCAGCATTGCTACCAAGAAGCATTGGCCTCTTGCCTCAATTCCTAAAGCCACCCCAAAGTGCAGGGTGTGCAGAAGTTTCTTTGAGGTATATCTAATTGGATACTGATGGGAGTAAGGTAGGAGGTGATGAATATACCCAACTGCTAGGCCTAGAGGGCATTGCCACCCTGCACTTTGATTATGCCCCAGTGTTCTAGAATCTAAAGCACATACAGTCCAGCACATCTTAACAACTGAACCTTATGTTTGTTTAGGGACTGGCTATTAGCCATATTACTTGTTATAGTTATTGCATTGATGCAACAAAGGCAAATATGATACGCCTTTTTCACCCTTCTCCCATTCTGATTCCAATTCACTCATCCAATGTTGTTTGGTATCATAGATTGGTTGAGAGAAGGAATATTATGATCCAACGTAGATGTCCCATTTATCATTATGCAATTGTACATTAGGTGGTCCCATGCTCTTTCTTGATTTCTTCTAAGGACTGCCAAGCAAAGGCACATTGAGGGAACAATTTCCAAGGGACTTTTCCAGATTTGCAAGTGTAGTCAGAAGGCTTGAAGAGTGAAGGAAAAATGTGTAATGGAATAGAACCTCAGCAGTGCCACCCTCTATTACAAAAAGAAAGTTTAATGTATTATCAAGAATCTGGAACAAAAGGTTAAAAACAGGAAGTGTTTTATGGAAGAAGAAAAGTTAGGAACTTGTCAGGCCCAGTTTGTGGCCCTGTTTTAGTTTCCACCACTACAGTTCCATGAATTCAAAGCTCAGTTCCCCATTCTGGAACAACTATGTTGTTGTTAAGATAGGACACACTATCAGCCAAATCTAACTCAAAGTGGTTAACATATCTATTCCTAGTGCCCTTTGTTTTATCCACCAAAACCCAGTGAGGTAGGTTGGGCTGAGGGGGAGTGACTGGCCCCAAACCAAGTGGCTTCTTCCTATCTATCAGCTTTTCATTCATCTTACCCAACTCTTCATCCAGCTGGCTTACCTCATAATTCATTATCTCTGTTCAGTCATTATGGGGCAAAAGGGGGCACCCACTATTTGGTTTCCATTCTAACTCATTCTATCTGCTGCATCATGAATGCATGTGCAATAATCACCAAGGTTCAACATTTTTGCTTTCCATTACCTGCCTTTGGCTGATAATGATGTATGAAGCAGGGAGAGAAGAGATAGCTTGATTTTGATAGGCTAGGTGTTGACCCTGCTGGGCTTAGTGTAGCATGAAACTAGTTTTGACTAGTAAACTGAATAAATATGCCCAGAAATATGCAGAGGGGTAATATATATGCAACACCAAGGTGCCATTTTTATGAAATGATTCACCAGAGGGTTAAGCAGGAGCCAAGCACATTTACTCAATGATGAGTTTCAACTGAAAAAAAGGAAGCCTTTCACAGCCTAATCCCCCCTCACAACTGGCAGCCTCCTTTGCTCTGCCCTCCCAGTGACAATAGGGAGCATCAGTTGGAAAGATCAGCCTTTGCAGATATTCAAGTCATGCTGCCCAAAGCTGGGCCAGTGGAGGTAGGGCTGGGGGTGTGAGCTGTGAACATAAGCTTATTAGAATTCCTAAGGAGTGGGAACCTGGATTGTGACCAATCATACTTTACCCTCCGCGTAGGCAGCCAGCAAGATCAATTCTCAAAGCAGCTTAACGGGTGTGATAATTCTCATTTCATTTTCCTTCAGAAAACAGCACTGACGTTTTCAGACAGACTGCTAAACTTTCGCTTTGACAATTCACATTGGAAAATGTTTCCAAAATGTTTGGATTTGATCTCCCTTTTTTTCACTCTGCCTTTCATTTTAATGTGTGTGTGTGTGTGTGTGTGTGTGTGTAGTAGTAGTAGTAGTAGTAGTAGTAGTAGTAGATCTCTCTCTTACCTGCAAAGAAAGAGAGGGGAGGGGGAGGGAGGATAGGAAAGCCACAGAGATTTTTTCGAGATATTGTCTTTATTCATACGGTAAAAGAAATGGAATAGAAACAGGAATGCATGTACTAGCCAGATCTCCAGCTTATAGGGAAAAGTAAAGTATCGTAAAAAAAGATGAGCTTATGTAGAGGCAGAGGGAAGTTAGCAGCAAAGGGAAAAGGGGATGAGTCCACAGCAGCTGAAAGTAGCCAATAGAAGCTGGACAGATTCAAGCCCTGCCACAATCACCACTGAAGCAATATAAAGCATGCATAGAGCAAGCCTAGAAGATGAAAATACGGATATCCCATGACTTATGACCATTTGTTAGTGACCATTTGCGGTTCCAACAGCACTGGAAAAAAAGTGACTTACAGCAGGCCTCACACTGATGTCCATTGCAGCATCCCCACAGTCACATGACCAAATTTCAGCTGCTTGGCAACTAGCATGTATTTATGTATTTATTTATTTATTTATTTAATTTAATTTAATTTCTATACCGCCCTTCTCCCGAAGGACTCAGGGCGGTGTGCAGGGCAATAAAAATACAATAAAAATACAATATACAAAAGTTAAAAATAAGATTAAATAGAACTAGCCCATTACAATAAATAATTAAAAATTACTAATTAAAATACCCCAGACCCATTAGACAAGGCCGGCTTGTTCAAATAGGTAGGTTTTCAGATCACGGCGGAAAGAGCGAAAGTCAGGAGCCATCCGGAGCTCAACCGGTAATTGATTCCATAGGTCTGGCGCGCCCACAGAGAATGCTCTCCCCCTGGGGGCTGCCAGGTGGCACTCTCTGACCGGCGGCACCCTGAGGAGGCTCTCTCTGTGGGAGCACACAGGACGAAGGGAAGTTGACACCGGCAGCAGGTGCTCCCGTAAGTAATCCGGACCCACGCCGGACCCATTTATGACAGTTACAGAGTCCTGGGGTCCCGTGATTGCTATTTGCAACTTTCCCAGCTGGCTTCCGACAAGCAGAGCCACTTTCACTTAACAAAAATGGGTTTCACTTAATGATCATGGTAATTTGCTTAACAGCTACAGCAAAAATGGTCATAAAATTGGGTGCAACTCGTTTAACAACCACTTTGCATAGCAGTGGCCGTTCCAGTCCCAATTGTTGTAAGTCAAGGGTTCCCTGTACTGTTTCCACATTGGACAAAAAAAACCAACAACCCCAAAGTCAACAGGCTTGGTGATAGGATAGGGAGGAGAGAAAGGCTGTATCATTTGGTGCTTCAGGAACAATTAGGCAGGCACCTCCGGCCAAAATTAAGGTCTACCTTCATAGTTATATCTTACATTTCAGACACCCATTTTACCCAAGTTTATATCTAACAAAGGGAATATATCTCTAAAATAATATATCCTTAGATTATTTTATAGCCATCTTTATTATTACATACTAAGTCATATCATATCTGGGTTGCAAAAATCTGACTGATCATTAAAACGTACATAAATCTCTAGCCAATTATTGCCATCCTGTGGTCATTCAGGTATGTGCAACAATGGCATGATATGGTATGCCTAGAAATATACATTTTAGATAATATATATAGGATATTGTTTAATTAAGGGACGCGGTGGCTCAGTGGGTTAGGAGGCTGAGCTTGTCGATCAGATCGGCAGTTTGGCAGGTTGAATCCTGAGTGCCACGTAACAAAGTGAGCGCCTGTTACTCGTCCCAGTTTCTGCCAACTTAGCAGTTCGAAAGCACGTAAAAATGCAAGTAGAAAAATAGGGACCACTATGGTGGGAAGGTAACAGTGTTCCATGTGCCTTTGGCATCTAGTCATGTTGGCCACATGACCACGGAGACATCCTCAGACAAGCGCTGGCTCTTTGGCTTTGAAACAGAGATGAGCACCGGCCCCTAGAGTTGGAAACGACTAGCACGCATGTGCAGGGGAACCTTTACCTTTACCTTTATTATTTAATTGTTCAACAATATATTAGTCTCTTTCTTGCTAATTTTAATTTTACCTGTGAATCTTTCTAGAACTTCTGCTTATGGGATTATATTTGCATTAGGGCAGAGTTCCTTTACTTTGTTTACTTTCTAATCTGAGCGCATACCAGCAGGTTATTAGGATCAAGGCTCACCAATTGGACAGATTCAATCTTCATAAACCTCCTCCAATTCTTCTTGGTATCCCATGATTTTTTTCCATCAGGAACGTACTGACAAGGCTTCATTGCTGCAGTGGCTCGTTCTGCAGCCTGTATTGGCTGCTCCAAAGGTGCATGGCTTATCTTTTGAAATCCAGTCCATGTCTGGAAGACGAATTTTGTGCTGACAGACACAAAGTTTTATAATAGAATGCTTTGCATCAGTCACTCTAATTTCCTTGGGAGGCCAGGTTTTACACAATAAGAGTGACAACTGATGAAGGGTGGTTTGACCACTACACTTACTGTTGCCTGTGTTTTGATTGGTTTTTATGTGTTTTTATGATGTTTTTATCATGTAAACTGCTAAGGGTCCTGTTGTGTAGTGAGTTCTTTGGAGGCAGGAAGCAAGATGAGAGATTGCAAACAGGAACATTGCTTTATTGAGGAAAACAGGAACAGAATTGAAACAGATGCTTCTGTACAGCTACTTATATAGTTGGCCACTAGGCGGCAGCCAATAGGTTTAAAGGAACCAATTCCCACCCCAAATCCTTCAATGATCTTCTTGGAAACAGCTTGTCTGGCAACTCAGTGACTATTACACAGACACACCAATTGAGCAACCTTAAGCAGCATTCAAAAGACATGTGAAAGCAATTCAAGTAAATCCCAATACATTACACCCCTCCCCCCTAGAATGTACAGACACATTATTAAGATTATTTAAGAATAAAGTCTTGTAGATATGGTGGTGGTTTGCACAACCTTGCAGACCACCTGGGGGATCCAGGCAACTCCCGGTCCACCAGCTTGCCCACCGGGCTGGGTAGACCAGGACTCATGAGTTCACGAGAGTCAGATCGACTCGAGTCCCTTTAGCTGGCCATTCCACGTCAGCCCAAACTAAAGTCCAGTGAAGAAGCAGAGTTAGCACAATTGCTGCATTCTTCTGGTTGACTTTCCCCATGAGGAGACCCATGTTGCACTCCCGGACTGTGTCTGTCTATGACCACCTCCCCAGTGTACTGACTGCATGAATCCTCAGAGCATGTGAACTGCTTTGTTACGTTGCTGGTTTCTGGCTCTAGGAGTGGACCCATCGTGAGGTCCTCACTTTGTGGCTGTTCTGCAAAATGCTCCCGCAGCTGATCAATATGGCAGCAAACGACTCGCCCCCCCATCCAGAGCCACCTCATACGAGGGGTGAGAGGGAGTCAATGTTGCATGACTTATGAGGTTAGTCCTCAAGAAGGCTTGAAACTCTGCCACTGTGAACTGGGCCCCATTGGCCAAGACTATGACATCCAGCAGCCTGTGTATGGCAAAAAGCTTTCTAAGCACCTGAATGGTCCTATTGGTAGTCATAGTTGCAATTGGAATTACTTCCAATCATTTGGAGTAGCTGACAACCACTATCAAAAACAGCTGTCCCTGAAAGGGCCCAGCGAAGTCAATGTGAATTGTTGACCATGGTGTATGAGTTTCCTTCCATCTGTGGACAGGAGCATGTGGCATTTCTGGTCTGGACTGTTGATACCTGTAACACCCATGTACTTGGGCCTCGATAGCCTTATCTAACCCTGGCCACCATAGGTAGCTTTGTGCCAATGTCTTCATCCAGACTATGCCTGGATGTCCCTCATGCAGAGACTGAAGTAAACAGTTCCTTAATGAAATGGGGACAATAACCCTGGTCCCCCATAAAATCCAGCCTTTGTGAGCTGAAAGCTCGTGTCTACGTGTGAAGTAGCTCTGGAACTCAGGTCCAGGGCTATTTTCAAGCCACCCAGTGTGAATCCATGCCAAAACCCTACTTAAAACCTTGTCTGCAGCGGTTTCTGCAGCCACATCCCCAGCATGGAGGGGGATTTCAGGCAAATCCTGAATTGACAAAATGTGAGCTACTGGCTCTACCTGTGGCAATGGCAACCTGCTAAGGCCGTCTGTGTGGCCCATGTCTTTGCCGAGTTTGTGAACCAGCCTGTAGCTGTAAAGGTAAAGGTAAACATTCCCCCACAAATGCGTGCTAGTCGTTTCTGACTCTAGGTGCTCATCTCCGTTTCAAAGTCAAAGAGCTAGCGCTTGTCCGACGACATCTCCGTGGTCATGTGGCTGGCATGACTAGATGCCAAATGCACACGAAACGTTGTTACCTTCCCACCATAGTGGTCCCTATTTTTCTACTTGCATTTTTACGTGCTTTCGAACTTCTAGGTTGGCAGAAGCTGGGACGAGTAACAGGCACTCACTCTGCTATGCGGCACTTGGGATTCGACCTGCCAAACTGCCGACCTTCTGATCGACAAGCTCAGCCTCCTAACCCACTGAGCCACCACGTCCCACCGCATAGCTACAGGCTGACATAAAAATGAACCACCTAAACATCCTAGGGGACAGTATTTAAGGCGTCTGCTTCTCTGTAGTAAATAACCCCAACAGTGGCTTGTGGTCAGTGAAGACCATGAATTCCCTGCCATGCAAGTAATCATGGTTCTTCATCCCGGCCACAATGGCCAAGGCCTCTTTGTCAATCTAAGCATAATTGCACTCAGCTGAGGACAATGTCCTTGAATAATAGGCAATGGGGACTTGAGTCCCATCACTTGACAAATGGCTTAGAACTGCCCCTGCCCCATAAGGGGATGTGTCACATGCAGTGCATACAGGCAATGATTCTTTAAAGTGCATAAGCACTGAATTGGAAGACAGCAGTGATTTTACTGCCTTATAGCTGTTTTCATGAACCTTGGTCCACTTCCATGAGGTGTTTTTGTCTAAGAGCTGGTGTAACGGCTCTGCCACTGCGACCTTGTTAGGAAGGAATGCATGGTAAAAATTAAGAAGACCCAGGAATGCCTGAAGCTCTCCTTTTGACCTGGGGCTAGGTGCCAGCTGAATGGCCTTCAGCTTGGACTCGGCAGGGTGGATGCCTTCAGCATCAATATGGAAACCCAGGAACTCAGTGGAAGGGACCCCAGTTTTACATTTGTTCCTTTTTAATTTAAGTCCCGCTGTGCAGAACTGTTGAAAGACAGCTTTGAGCCTCCTTTCAAGCACCTTAGTGGACTCAAAATAGGGGCAAACCCCTGGAGTGCCCTTGAGCATACGCTCCTTAACTTCTTGAAAAATTCCAGGAGCTATGCTAACCCCAAATTGGAGGCATTTGACTTTAAAAGCCTCTCTGTGTATCACAATGGTTTGTGCAGCCACTGTGGCCTGATCCACAGGTAACTGCTGATAGGTCTGTGCCAAATTTAATTTAGCAAACACGGTCCTCCCTTGCAGTGATGCCAAGATATGGCTAACGACTGGCACCGGGTATGTGTGCTGCTTAAGTGCCCTATTTATGGTGCACTTGTAATCAGTCCAAATTCTGACCTCCCCATTCACCTTAAGTGGTGTGACAATTGGGGTTTCCCATTCACCCCCATCTACGGGCTGTAGTACCCCCTAACTAACTAGCTTGTCCAGCTCTGCATGAATTTTATGTTTTAGCACAAATAGCACTCTACAGGGTTTGATCCTAATAGGTGTTATGGCAGGATCAAGTTTAAAGGCTACTGGAGGACCCTTGTACTCTCCCAGGCTTGTGTCAAAAATGTCCATGAAGTCCTCGCATACTGACGCCAAGTTTGCCGCTTGTTTCCAGTGGATCCAGGTTACTTGAATGCCCAGAGCATCAACCCAATCAAGCCCTATTAAGCTCGTTCTCTGGCCCTCCACCACAATCACATATAGGACCCCTCAAAACCCCTTGAATTTGACAGCCAAAGTGGCATCACCTTTGACGGCTACTCAGGAATTCTGGAAGTCAGTCAGGATGATGTCAGATGGCCTAAGCTTGGCCACTTCTTGCTGCAGTTGCACAGGAACTGAAAAGTCTCCAGGGAAATGATCGATAGAGCTGAATCACTGTCCAGTTCCATCTTGCAAGGAAGGTCTTGCAGCTCGACTTGAAGCTGAAGTTTGGGCTTAAGGAGATGGCAAGCTCCCGTGCGGCAAACACTCCAACAACTGGAGCAAAAACCTACATTAAGCTGCCCTGGGGCCCTGGTATCTCTCCTGATAGGATCGTCCAATTGGCCGTCCTTCTGGTGACCTCTGCAGACTGATGCGATGTTTTCCCGCAGGCCCGACACATGGCTGTCCAGAACTGGCAGTCAGTTTGTTGGTGGCAACTGCCACAGCCCAAACACTGAGGGAAAGAAACTGCCTTGTAAGGAGGCTGCAGTCCCTTGTTGTGGTGCCATTGGATCTTGTCAACTTCGTGGTCAAAGTTGATGTTTTCAGGAAGCTCGGCGTCCTCATGGTGGATGGCTTCCTCATGAGGAGATTTTGGCAGGCCACAAGGCCTTCATGGCTCTGGCAGCAGCTTCATCTGCCATGACTTCTTTTAAGGCTTCCTGGAGTGAGAGGGTCTCTTTTGCAAAAAAATTCTGTTGCAACTCTCTGCTCTGTAGTCCACAGACAAGTCAGTCTTGAAGCCTTTCTTCCAAGTCCGAAAATTGCCACAGGCGCGAAGCTTGTCTCAACACCATGATGAATTTGGTGGCCGTCTCTCCTGGTTGTTGAACTCCTTCTCTGAAGGCATGCCTCCACACGATCACTGACAGCTTGGGCTGGAAGTGATTGCCGAGCTGCTTCTTAAGGTCCACGTAAGTAACAGACTCCAGCTGCGCCTGTGCAACTAAGTTCTCTGTGATGTCGAATGTTGCAGGCCCGCAGACACAGGGGAGTGTTGCGGCGTTCAGGACATTTTCGGTGACGTAGTTGGTGCAGAAGTAGTTTTCTACTCTTGAGATGCAAGATGACCATCTCTCTGGGTGAGTAACATCAAATTCCTCAAGCTTTCTGACTTTCACCATCTTCGTGAACTCTTCATGGCTCAAGCGGCTCCTTTCCTCATCCTGCTTCTTCCGTAGGCTCTGGGACTGGTCTGCAGGGCAGTGTGGTCACTAGCGTGGCTTGTTAGGACAACCGAGGCAGGGGGGAATGTGGTCCTTGCCAGGCTCTTTTGCTGGCCTCACCCACTAGTGACTTTCAGCTCTTCTGAAGAAGCAGGATCCCACCCTCATCGCTAGTGTTGTGTACTGAGTTTTTTGGAGGCAGGAAGCAAGAGAAGACGTTGCAAACAGGAACATTGCTTTATTGAGGCAAACAGGAACAGAACTGAAACAGAGGCTTCTGCACAGCTACCTATACAGTTGGCCACTAGGCGGCAGTCAATAGGTTTAAAGGAACCAATTCCCACCCCAAATCCTCCAATGATCTTCTTGGAGACAGCTTGTCTGTCAAGTCAGTGACCATTTCACAGACACACCAATTGAGCAACCTTAAGCAGCATTCAAAAGACATGTGAAAGCAGTTCAAGTGAATCCCAATACATTACAGGTCCATCAGCATAGAAAATGAATGAATGAATGAATGAATGAATGAATGAATGAATGAATGAATGAATGAATGAATGAACGAACAAATTAATGAATGACAGTTTGGGCTTAAAAATGTAGAAAGCTATATTTTCTTTTCATCCTTTCTTCTTTTAGTGTGCAAGTTGAAATCAGTTCCTAGAAAGTAAGATCCTTGTGCCAAAAAGCTAGAATACATATATAGTTTCTGATCAAAATGCTCTGTTTTGTCTATTCAAGAACAAACAACTAAATTATTATTACACAGCAACCCAGAGGAAGCAGGAGAGCAATGTAGCATTAAAGTCTTCATCTGTTTTGTACAATGAACAAGGAATTGACCATGATGCTTTAAATGGCTTCTTCCAATACTTTGATTTTATCATTCTATTATCCTTATCTGTGAAGTCTAAATATTGACTACTTTATTCTGAGATAAAAGCTTGAATCTGAAAACATTTAGAGTATGCTTAGCAAAGGATTGGAAGAGACAGTATTAAAGGCATGATCAATCTATTGCCTACCAGTTGCTTCCAATAAAACTCAACAGCACTATGCAGGTTTTTTTTTAACATTTAGGCAAGATGATGCAAGATGACATGAATAATTCACATAATTGACCATACCACAGATAAGATACAGAAGGTAATCAGATGGTAATCTTCTTTAATATAGCCATCTGATATAGTTACCCCAAAAATGGCTTAATATTTGGTCTCATCAAATACTCATAACTCAATATTCATTGAGAAGTGAAAGGGAAAAAATATCACTGCAACCAAATGCAGGAAATATCTTGCACATATGCATTATTATTATTATTATTATTATTATTATTATTATTATTATTATTATTATTATTATTATTATTATTATTCTCTATGTTCTTTTTTTCAAAATGTCATCTTGCTTGCTTGTTTTTATCCAACTGGCTGTAGTTGCCCACAGCATTACACTGATGGGAGTTTGTGATATTAGCTTATTAGGCTATGCATTGTTTGTCTAGCAAAATTGCACAAGTCACCGCAAATTAATATGACTAAATGGCAGCGAGGGTAAATGAGGTTGAATATAATTTGAATGCCTTTACAACAAATGATGAACATCTCAGAAATGAAGAGCTACTTTTCCATCCTCCATAAAATTAATAAGAAACCTGAAAGTCAGGCCCAACTAAAATAACAATTTTAAGGGTTTTTTAATAAACTAGACTCGAGTCATCCAATTTATTTATTTTTTGTCACTAATAGAAATGAAACCCGTGAGAAATGAGATTATATGGTGAAAATTTCTTGGGGATATGCAAACTGTGAAGCAACTTCAGAATCAATGAAAAGCAATAGATCAGTTTACATCATCTTCAAAGTTCCACAGGTTTTTTTTTTCTAGGCTCCTTTTTTCTTTTTTTAAAAATGAGAATAAAGGAAGATCTATTGACTGATTAACAGATCATAGCAGTACAATTCATTTAGCTAAAGGCTTTTGCACTGATGTTTATAGTTCTTTTCCGTTCAGATTTGAAATTTAAATCTCTCAAGTGTCTTTGACTGGGTTGATACATTATCTAAGCCATAATGTGGTTTCAGGGATGATGCTTAGTGTGTTTGATCTGGGTCTTATGAATTGGTTGTTATACTACATTGAAAAATCACTTTATGTTTCTTTGGCAGTCACAAAGCATATAACCAAAACAAAGCAGCAATGCCAGATTGTCTTTATTTGCTTCTCGGCTGTAGGATTTCAGTCTTTCTGCTAGACCACTGTACAATTTAGTGGAGCTCTTTTTCCTGACCATCTCTATGCCAGATATAAGAGATTGGAGTGGGAGATCTTATATTAAGCTGTTATTAAACAACTCTCAGACAGAAGCTTAGAGGCATCCACTTGGGAAAAAATCTGCTAGCAGAGTCAGAAAAGTAAAAATGCCTGGTACCGCTGAATAATCCAGGTCCCACCCCCTTTTTATGTATATAATGTGGGAAAAGAGGTGTGGCTTCAGTCATGGCCACCATATTTTATTTTATTTATTTATTTATATATCAAACTTAGGAATTGTCCCCCCATCTTATTGTCAGAATGACTTTCCTTGGCATCGATTCCCTTCAGACCACCACTTGCTCCATCATTAAAATTAAGAATAACCATTTTACTAATGAATCTTGTTACTTTCATTTGAGGACAACACTGATTTTGAAGGGAATACCATTCACTGAGGAGGAAATTTAATAAAATCACCACTATTGCTCTTCATTGCCGCAAAGGAAGATGAAGCTTTTTAGGGTCTTTCCCCCCTGATTCTTGGCAGCAGGGGCTGAAATCATATTTTGCAAGGGGGATAATATTTCCCTAGTACTGGAACATATACTAGGGTGGTAGTGGAAACCTGTTTCTAGAAATAATAATTATGACAACAATATTGGCGATTCAATAGTTGGTAACAATAATATTATTCTCAACCACCATCCTGTGATCTCCCTCCAGACATATTTCTAAACATCAAATATTGCAAGTTAATCTCTCCTCCAAAATTAAAAATTAGAAGGGGTGAGAACTGCTACTATGAGACTAAGGTATAACTGCTGCACCATAACATACTATTACTATTACATTGATGCTGGAAGCACCTACCAATGCTCTTACGGCTTGAAAGGATTAGACCGTGACATCACCATTGCCCGTGGAGGCTCCTTTCATGTCCCTGGTATTTTTCCATCAAAGTGGTACCTATTTATTTACTTACATTTGCTTGTACACCATAATCTAAAAATGGAGTAGGCAGTTATACCTTAGATGACAAAAGTCAGGAATCTTATCAAAAATATTGCTTCAAGAGGTACATTAAAAAGGAGACAAATCCTTAAGGATCAAGGTGGTCCTGAAGCCTGCCCATTCTTGGAGTCCTCCTAGATCTGGATCTGGTAGCTTTTGTCTTTCTAGCTGTTCTTTGGCAACCTATCTGAAAAGAACATACTGTAGGTAAGTGAGGTGTGTGTGTGTGTGTGTGTGTCTGTGTCTGTGTGTGTCTGTGTCTGTGTGAAAGAGAGAGGGAGAGAGGGAGGAAAGAAGGAAGGAAGGAAGGAAGAAAGAAAGAAAGAAAGAAAGAAAGAAAGAAAGAAAGAAAGAAAGAAAGAAAGAAAGAAAGAAAGAATATATTCTAACCAGTAAAGTTTTGCAGTGACATTGAATTCATTGTCTCAGTGTTCAGTCAAAACTGAATTTTATATATTCCTAATGATTTCCCAGCTGTTGACCAGGACTGAGTGTGCCATATGCTTCAGTTGCACATATCGGGAAAAGCCAGGTAGAGAGTGGGTGTTGGAGGAGGCTACAAGATCCCTGTGTCTTGACAGACTGCATGTGCATTAGTGAGTGACCATAATTGACCATGGGAGGATATGTTGTACTACTATTAGAGGTGTCCCACATATAATTAACAGGCAGAGTTTTGATTGGACTGTTGTGGCTATCACGTTGACCTTTTTTAAAAACATATTCTGCAGATACTCCTGATGAGACCTCTTACCTGCATTATCTGAAGACATTGTTGCCTAATTTACAGCTACAGTTTACTAGTTTGTAGATTGCATATTGGTTTGTAAGTTGTAGTTTATGGCTTGGAATGTAGTGTGTGCATAGCCAATTGTGTCTTGTTCAGTAAAGCATAGCTAAAAATAAAGCTGAAGGTTGCTTGATATGTCTTATTTCTCTTGATTGGAAAAGTTCTTAGATCCATTGCCTGAAAACCGGGAAATGCAGCTGTGATTTTTAGGAATGCTCTTTTGCTTTTAACAGTTACTTCAGCTGTAGCATTTAGAACCTGACATTTATTTTTCATATAGGACAAGCAAAGTTTAAAAGTTAATCTATTAGATCAGAACCTACCACAGATGTTCCCAGGCTAGTATACCTCCACAAATGTTAAGATTACCCTTCTTAGAATTTTTAGTCAATCTGGCCAAGAGCCATTCTTGATGGCACTTGGGAGAGAACAAATTTGGAAGGTAGTCAGTTGGGGGAGGGTGTCTAATAATTAAACAAATTAGGAATTATTAGTAAACAACTCTTGTAGATCAAGAAAGATTGGTTGCAATCAAGAAGATGCTATGAAAGAAAGAAAGAAAGAAAGAAAGAAAGAAAGAAAGAAAGAAAGAAAGAAAGAAAGAAAGAAAGAAAGAAAGAAAGAGGGAGGGAGGGAGGGAGGGAGGGAGGGAGGGAGGGAGGGAGGCCTGAAAACCAATATCTAGGCTGAGCCCATTCTCTGAGGAAGGAAGGTGTTTCTTGGGGGCCCCACAAAATCATCTCTGAGTCTTCAAAGTCACAATCACAATTATTTGCCAGTCTATGTACAATGTACAATGATACAGCATTTAAAATCCCACCAAACAATTGAGAGAAGCGCTAGCAGCTGCAAATTAATCAGTTTTCATTTTTAACAAGTAAACATTGATACACATAACCCATACAAACATAAGCTCTTCGGAGACAAGCTCTCTTTTTAAAGTGAGAATGGATCCTGAAAGAAAGAAAAAATTAAGAAACGGTTCTCCGAGGTACTATTTTTTTAAAAAAAAATAAACTAATTGTATGCTTGGTCCTCTCATTGTGCATCATTCTCTATTTTGCTCTGATGCCAACCAGTCGATCCCAAGATTCTAGTAAACAATAAAATATATCCTGGAAGCCTAAAGTCTGCCACCAATCCAGATTCCTGTGGTGAAGAAAAATAGCTATTTCAGCCAGTAACAATGGTGAATCATTTCACTGGGATTGAATTGAATTATGGCTGAGCAGGAGTCAGAATAGAAGCAGCTTGGCTGCTTCGTAATTTACCTTGAAAGGATTTTTTTTTCTTTTACACTCTTCAACCATTTTCTGTTCCACCTGGCAAAGAAAAATGTTAAAGAAATGGCAACCATTGCTACAAACTCATTTTCCATTTAGGAGAGTAAGTGAGAAAAAGCAAAAGAGGGATTGCTCCAGTAAGAGGTTTATTTAACATAATAGGCAACATTTATATTTTTGGTAAGCTGCAAGCCGTAAATTGAATGCTTAATGTAGTCCATAACACTGCAGAAATGCAACTTCAGAGTTAGCATAAAAATCAATTTCAGCTTTTATTTGGCTGCTGCATAGCAGTTTAAAACATAAACTGTAACAGAACTGTGGATAACATCCAAGCATCATAATACCCCTTTGCTCCAAGCAAATCAATAAAAAGGACCTTCCTGTATTTAAAAAACACTCTCTCACAGACGCATTTGGAAATACTTCCACAATCCCTAACATTGTTCCCTGATATTGATCATTTTGTTTTTTGAGCATAATATCTAAGAGGGAAAAAAATGTTTGCAGCATATGAGATGTGTTCATGGATTGAACCCCATGGCTCAAGGGAATCATCTCAAGGTCAATTCTTTAACCTCTTTCTCACTTCTCCATTAATAAAAGGAACACGTAACTGGCTACCCAAAATTTCCAACAGTTTGTTTATAGCACTGATGGGTAAAAATAAATAGGTCTAGAACAGACCTGGGCATGTTATAGCCTCTGGGACAGCCAAAGGGCTACATCTAGCCCGTTGGCGATCTCTGTCCAGCATGCATGAGTTCAATCAAATGTAGAAATCAGATATACATGTGGCCCCTTGGGGAAATTAATCGCCCACCCCTGGTTTAGAAAAAGGATGGAGTTCAGCTAATCATTTTTGCTTGCATGCCAGAGAAGCAAGGGGGAGAAACTTAGTATTAGCAGAAGTGAACCCTGACTAGGAACCTGTTCCCTGTATTCCCCTTTGTCTTAGGTGGGATTTCAGTCCTAAACATTATAGCCTAGTTCCTAGCTTTCCTTGATCTGACACTGCAAAATATGACAGTGATTGCAAGGGGGGAAAAAATCCAAAACATTGACCGTTCCTATTGAGAAAGGATCTTGTCAAAGGCATTCTCGCCCTTCTACTGTACAAAGGCAAGTATTCAGAAAGTTCACTTACTGCACCATATGGCACTTGAGTACAAAATATACTGTATTAGGAGGCTACCATTTTGTTCTTGCCAATTTTAGTGAACTTTTGTTGTGGTGCTATTGTTAAACTAATCGCATAAGAACTGCATGCCTTATTGTCCATTTTCAGAACTACTGCCGTATGACAGTAGGCATAGGCACCCTGAAGTCTCAGGGCTACCTATGACCCTCAAAACCCTCTATGTCTGTCCTCTCATTTATGATATAATTCTCCACAGATTGTATGCTTCATCTATAGTGAATTCCCCCACTCCTATGAAATGGGGTGTTACCAGCCAACGAAATTTTCCCTACTATCTTATAGAATAGCATGGTAATCAGGTTTTGCCAACCCATATTAGAATAGAGAATAGAGCTGGAAGAAACCATGGAGGTCTTCTAATCAAGCCCCCTGCTCGAGCAGGAGAACCTATACCATTTCAAACAAGTGACTGTCTAGCCCAGGGGTAGGCAACCTCGGCTCTTTTATGACTCATGGACTTCAACTCCCAGAATTCCTGAGTCAGGACTTCAACTCCCAGAATTCCTGAGTCAGCATAGCTGACTCAGGAATTCTGGGAGTTGAAGTCCATGAGTCATAAAAGAGCCGAGGTTGCCTACCCCTGGTCTAGCCTCTTCTTAAAAATCTCCAGGGATGGAGCACCCACAACTTCTGAAGGATTGAAGGAAAAAGGAGAAGGGGACAGCAGGGAATGAGATGGCTAGATGGTGTCATCAAGGCAATGAACATGAATTTGGGTAAACTCTAGGCAACAGTGGAGGACAGGATATCCTGGAATATTATGATCCATGGGATGGCAAAAGTGGACACAACTTAGTGACTGAACAACAACAAGCAGTTTTAATAAATCTATTACTGTTATTTGTTTGAGGCTTTGAAGATTATTTAAAGTATCATTGATTTTGTCTGCAGCCTTGAGTTCCCTGTCAGGGATCTAAGGAGTACATAAACGTTTAAATTAAATAAATGGAAATGCATTTGTCTGCAATATATGAGGTATTTGACATTTGAACATCTGACCTTTCTCAGGTCTACAGCTCCCTTTAAATATTGTTACAGACTGCATACAAAGTTCCCTCAGTGTCAGGATATGAATGGTGAAATAAACCTGAAATAAAAGCTACTCATGTTTCGGAACATGGTATATTGTCAACAATTTTGTTTAAGAACAGTTTTAAGATATGCTTAAGAGCCTTTTGGGTATAGTTAATGATTCACTTTCATACATGAAACACCTGCATAAGATCAGCCACTCACTCAAATCTCAAAATTCACTCAAGAATAGCTTCAAAAGTTGTGATTTGTTGTCCTCATGATCCCCATTAGTAGAAGAAACAGTGCTAGGAATGTATAAAACTTGATTTTGATCACCTTATTTTCCCAAATAAAACTCGGTTTTGCCTTAAGTGTCTTTTTAAAAATATTTTTCAGTATTCATGATTGCAAGTGATTTTCTCCTATGCTTTAATAACTATATTTACAAAAATAGACCATTTAGTGTACACTTTTCTTTGATACAGACATGTCTGTAAGTTTATTTTTACTTGAATCCATGCTGGAAAATTCTACCATTTGGGTTTTGTTATATGATTTCATTCTGATACTAATATAGGTTTGGAAAGTGTGAATTAAGTGGATCCAGATAAAATTCTACTATTTACAGTGACAGGGTTTTCTTCCAGAAGTATATTAGACTAAAGCAACTGTCTAATTATTTTTTAAGGAAAATTTGTACCTAACATAATGCATCTTTTTCTTTTTCCTTTAAAATGTGTGTGGAGAAAACTAATATCAAAAAAGAAAAAGCAAATCAAAGTTCAGTATCTCTTCTTCATTCTGAGCTTGGAAGAAGTGATAAGTCTCTGTCCATGTCAGTTTTTTTCCATGTCACTTATTCATACATAACATTGCTTAATTTGCAAATATTGTTTTTAATGGCCAGGAAATTCCATACTATTTTAATTTGTCTTTATCCTAAAATGCTTATTGCCATATGAAAAGTAAGGAAAAAGATATGAAAACAAAACATAAAAACACAAATATCTATCTATCTATCTATCTATCTATCTATCTATCTATCTATCATCTATCTACCTCTGGTATCTTGAAATCTACATGTTTGGTATGTAATTTAAAGTCCCATCAGGACTTTAAGCCATGTTTTCCTGTTCAAAACCTCATTAACCAACATGGACGGATCTACATAATACATGCAAATATCACTTCCATCCTTTCCGCTCCACCAAAATGAAGTTGATAGTCAACATCTTTTAAAGCTGTCTAAGTAAATATGAAAAATATTTTAAAGAATTGGTCTCATCTTAAAATAATCATTAACATAATTTTATTTAAATCTTTTCACTGACTTGACTTATTATAAGAGGCAATTTGGTGTAAAGGTTAAGACACCATGATATAAACTAGGAGACTATGAATTCTAGTTTAAGCACAAAGCCAGTTGAGTGAGTTTGGGCCACACACTTTCTCTCAGCCCTGGGAAGGAGACAATGGCAAACCACTTCTGAAACCTTGCCAAGAAAACTGCAGTCATCAGCAGTCAACAAGGACCTGAAGCACATCATCAATATCAATATCATCAAAGTTACTACAATCCTGATTGATTTTTGAGTTTTCACCAACACCCCATTTTCCCTATAAAACTTTCTCATGTGGAAAAAGTTTATATTCCACGAAACAATTAAAGACAATATAGGTGAAAAACTTCAATTAAGAAAATCCTTTTATTTTTGTACGTGAAAGAAATAAAGGAGAAATACTATAAGTGAAATCTTTTTTGAAAAAAAGAGAACTGAAAGAAAATTATGAGAAATCACAAATAGAAAAGGAGAAAAAGCACTGCAAACAGTAAGAAATACATTTTAAAAAAGATTTAAAAAGAAGCAAAAACTTAAAAAATAAATAAATAGAACAATAAATGTAACAGGGATTTGAAAATGAATCACAATGAAATTCAGTACAAGAACTCTGCAATCACCAGCCAAGAAAGCCCATCTCTTTCTGAAAAATATGAAAAAAAAAATTAAAACTTCTACTTCTTTTCTCATCCCAGAAAAAATAAGCTTTTCTGTAGCCTCTTAGATCATTAAACTTATTCACTCCAGGATCCTGAGATTAAAAAAAATCAGGATAAAAAAAACCAATAATCCCCTTGTATTTTGCTGCCAAATGAGCTTTACTGAATAGCTTGCCTTGTGAATGTTTTGCTTGCTTTGTGATATGAAACAAACATTATCTTTTTCTGCTTGTTGACATAAATGCAAGATGTGAAATTGTGCTCTAGATTTGAAAAATCTCACAAAAATATGACCAGGTTTCTATAAAGAATAGAAATGAAAGCCTAGATAGTGTTTCAAGTTAACACAAAGATCTCTTGTATAGATTACTATAAACTTACTTTGCTTATGGTTGTAAGTAATACTTTAAAATCATAAAAGTATCCCTATTAATTATATATTTATTTATTTATTTTTATTTTAATCCCATTTAATCCCACCCTTCTCCAAAGACTCAGGGCGGCTTACAATCTAAGCACAAATCAAATGTGCTTAGCAATAGCCTTCATTCTATGAATATGCCGGCTTATTAGGGCTTTCGCCCCCCACCCCAAGCGGCATTATTACAAAGTCAGCTTACTGCCCCCAACAATCTGGGTCCTCATTTTACCTACCTCGGAAGGATGGAAGGCTGAGTCAACCTTGAGCCTGGTGGGACTCGAACCTGCAATAATTGCAGGCAGCTGGTGTTACTTAAGGAGGCATTAAGTGCTATATGCTATAAGGTTTCACTGTTTATTCTCAATACTATTCTGATGTCTCTACCCCATTGCTTATTAGATTTTCGAATTGGATGACTCTTCTTTAATGTGACTCATGAAGGTTTTTGAGGTTTTTATCCCACTATTTTCTGTTTTAGAGAATCAAGTTGTTTGATTCATCTCCAAAAAGTCTGCTTTTGCCTCATCTCCTGAGTCATGGAAGGAATAATAATAATTGAGACAACCCATGTATTTATTTTTGACCAAGCATGTTTATGAAGTCCTTTTCAAATCTGTCTCAGATAAAGATTTCTCCAGCCACCCTACAATCATAGGAAAAGGTATGGCTGATTTAAAGAGTAGTAGGCATTTGCCAAGTTTATTCTCCTGCATACTCAAAACATCTTTCTGTGATTGAATCTGAAGCATCTGCCAGTTCTGATATTGTTGGTGTATCTTAAAAGTACTCAAACAGTGATTTTTCCTCTTTCAATGATATTTGGACCATTTCTTCTTTGTTCGTTTGTTTGCAGCTTTACCAGTGGTGGGATTCAAATATGTGAACAACTGGTTCTCTGTGTGGATACTACTTCCAGAAGTCTATTCTGGGCTTGGGCAGCAAAAACTTAGCTACCGGTTCTGCCGAACTGGTGCAAACTGGCTGAATCCCACCACTGGCTTTAACTCATTATATCAATACTTCTCAACCTTGGCAACTTTAAAATGTGTAGACATCAAGTCCCATAATTCCCCACTAAACAAGTCTGGAACTGAGATTCATATATCTTAAGGTTGCGAAGGCTGAGAAACACTGTGATATATCATTATAGCTGTTTGTGCCATTTATATCTATGTCATGTTAGCATCTCTATCATTTTAATGATGATGCTTCTAAAATGTTTTTATTCATATTTGTTCTTTGAACTATTTAGAAAACCCCTATGTATGAATCCATGCCTGTTTTTATCTACAAAAAAAGCTGGGCATTGTGTTTTCCCCACCCTCCTCAATTTATAAATTTATCAGAAGAAAAGAGAAAATAAAACTTAGCATCTTCTGTCACCAAGCATTCCATTTCTCTAATTAACATTCCCACTGACCCAGAGATAATTTTTTGTGCAAGTGACGCAAATAACCAGAAATAGAGCACTCTGATGTCTGCCTGTTTATAATAATGGCAGTTCCTTTTTTGTCATTGTGTGCTACTAAATTAATTATCCCCATTCCTAAAATTTGCATCAAATTCAGAGATCTTTCCTTTTAATTTATCTTTTGATGGTGAACAAGCCACAGAAAAATCTTTTCCACCTTCCTTATTGAATTTGGGATTTAAATCATCCAAACTAACAAGGTAGATATTTCTAAGGTATGAACAATCTGCTATTTAGCTATACCTCTTTGTTTTGGCCAAGAAAAAAATAATCCCAGTTCCAATCCACTAATATATGTTGATGGATATATTACATGCTTGTCTGTTATTTTTACATGCTCAGCCATTATGACTCCAAGTTAACCTTCATCTGAAAATAATAATGTCAACAATTATTATTAACTACATTAACAGTGACTTATAATAAAGAATCTGGCTGGAATTAAGGGAAAATATTCTAAGCAAATTCAAATTCATTGCAGAGTTCTTTGGTAAAATTGGAAAACTTCATTTAAGGCTAATATATGAGATAGCTGAGGAAAAAATGCATTTCATCGAGGTTGAGATAGCTGTGACAACCATGCTGATGAGATTTAAAACCCTTCTAGAGCAAATTAAATCAAAGAGAAAAGAATTATGCTACTGAACCACGGAACAGTCCTACTCCTTCCTCCCTTCATTCTCCACATTCAATCTTCATAGTAAATTAAGGCGTGCATATTTTCACATGTAATTCAGCAAGACTTACTTCTAAGTAGGCAGATTGCACAATTATTTTGGTGCACATCTACTTTGAAATACATGCCATTGAACTCAGCCAGAGACCTACAAAAGACCTATTCTTTCTTTTCCCTGCTGGTAATGGGTTGATTGATGGAAATCCAATCCAGGTTAGTGGCAGATGTTTTCTCATGTTGTTGTTTTTTTTAAATGTGCTGTTCACATTTTGAATATTTTTGTATATATTTCTGTACACAACCTGCATAAAGACACACAACTGACACTTTCCAACCATTATTCATTGGGAAAGAAGAAGTTCCTTGTATGACCATAAATAATTCATGGCAGAAATTGACCTCTGGACAGAGAAAAGAAAGATTTAGATGCACAATAGGAATGAGGGCTTTGGAGTTTGGGCTCCTTTGTTTGTATTTCAATTGCTGATGAGACATAAAGCTTGACCATGGGACGGCAAAATTTGGTTGACTTATTTTTGTTGACTTCAAGGTGGGAGGAATTTTCTCAAGTGGGGAATAGAAGCAGGAAGCCTCAGGAAGCAAACTCCCCTGAGGAGTCCTAAAACTCCCCAGAATTTGAGGCAAAGTGACAAAATACATCCATGAGATTTTTCCCGAACTTCTCTTCATCATCACCTAGAAGAATTTCTAGCCGAATTCTTTTTCATCAAAGATAGCTGGTAGAGGGAGAAGAAGAAGATTTTTCTAACCTGTGTTAAGTTTAATGACTTAGAATAAGGGGGTCTCCAAACTTGGCAACTTTACGACTTGTGGCTGGCTGAGGAATTCTGGAAGTTGAAGTCTACAAGTTGTAAAGTTGCCAAGTTTGGAGATTCCTGACTTAAGAGTGCCACAGGCCAATGCTATATGAAGGGCAAGAAATGGAATTTAAATGGTGATTCATACTGGTAGTCATAACCAGGCCCAGGATGCTGGGACAACTGCCTAAATATATCCCACTGGGACTGTAAAGCAATTAGCATACTTATCCTCCACCTTATCTGATTTAATAGGTCATGTTTTCGTTTATTATGTTTTTGCCCTCCCATATCTTTTTAACATTTACACAACGGCACAAGCTTTTGTGTTGACAATCCAAATGTGAAGTTTAGGGGCTCTGATACAAAAGAAGTTTTTGTCAGCAAAACAGTTGCAAACAACTAGGGTGGGTTGGGCAAATAAAGTTGTGAAATATCACAGTATAAACATGGAAAGATTCTGCTGAAACAATCAACTGCAAAATAAAGAAGGATCTTAAAAGCTAGTTTTTAAAGCCAAAGCTGAGCTGATAGATAGTATGTTATGGAAGGTGAATTCACACCTCTCCAAGTCTATGCTTTCACACCCAAAATTTACAGCTTGAAGGTTTACTTTGCTGCCAGGGCTAGATTATAACACCTACCAAATGAGTGCAGAGTATTCCTCCAGGGTTTTGGGATGAAATTGTCTATTTCATCTATTTCTCTTTGTAGATGAAATATGTAATTTTTTCTGCCCTGATCCCCTTTCTAGAGAACTATTTTACTATATCAATACCAGAAAACTAGTCTTTTGTCAGAGATGAAAATAAAAACTAATCAATCCCCACCTTTGGCAAAGAATAATAACATTGCAAAACGTCCTCTTCTGTAGGAGAAGGGCTGGCAGAACATGGTGTGTATGTGTGTGTGGAGTGAAAAGGGGAATCATAGAATCCTCTTTGAGTGCCATTGATCCTCTAAGCAGGTGCTGACCAGTTATTGAGAAGATTCCTCTGCATAAGATTTTAACAATAAATCCATTTAATTGAAACTTCACATCTGGTCTTTCCCACCTGGCATCATCCCATGACAGATAAGTGGGAAGAACAAAGACAAAACATCACTAGAAGTGAAAGGATGCACCAAGGGGTGCATGTACAGCTTGAGAGATTATCAGAAGAATCAGCATCCCAACAAAAAGATCCCATTCTTCTGCTCCAAATGTTTCCCCTGGAAAAACTTTCCTCCCCTCTATGTGGGAGGAAAGAGTATAGAATTCATGTCCTCTACAGGGTCTCTTGGGCATCAATGTAAGCCTTCCTTGACAAGCCACAGACTCTGCACTATCTTATTTATTAATTTAGTTTTGAGATTTGCTTAATTAAAAATGGCAAATGTTACATAGTTACAATTCAGGTTGTTTAGAAACAAAGGTAAATGTACTTTGAAATGGTTAAAAAAAACATCCTTCTGGCTAGAAAAATTAATGGAAATCAACCTGTCTGGTTGCTTTGGTATGACTGGCATATTTCTTGTTATTTCTATTGTTGTTGCTGTTGCTATATATTTCTTCTGAAAAATACTCCCCAAATGTTGATAGTTTAATTTTTTAAAATAAAATCAATTTAAGCTTTATACCAAATCCTAAGAAATGTCTAAAGGTAAAGGTAAAGGTAAAGGTTTCCCCGCACATGGGTGCTAGTCGTTTCCAACTCTAGGGGCCGGTGTTCATCTCCATTTCAAAGCCAAAGAGCTTGTCCAAGGACATCTCCTTGGTCATGTGGCCAGCATGACTAGATGCTAAAGGCTCACGGAATGCTGCTACCTTCCCACCGTAGTGGTCCCTATTTTTCTACTTGCATTTTTACGTGCTTTCAAACTGCTAGGTTGACAGAAGCTGGGATGAGTAACAGGTGCTCACTCTGTTACATGGCACTCGGGATTCGACCCACCAAACTGCCGACCATCTGATCGACAAGCTCAGCGTCCTAACCCACTGAGCCACCATGTCCCTTTTAAGAAATGTCTAAATACCTCCATATTTCTGGTTCCAAGTAAAACTGTTTTTCATAAACTATATATTGTCAAGTCAAATAATTTTAATTGTATCATCTGCTTCAACAATTCCTTTGTCATTATGCTCCAAAAATTATGGGAAAAACTGTTACTGGCTTATTCCGTATATCTGTATTTTAATTGTTAAGTCCTGATATTTTACAAGTTTTTTTTCCATTTCCTTTTGAGCTACATTACTGTCATTTGCCAACAGATCTGGAGAACAAAACATCTGGGCAACAGATTGGAAGATAGCACTCTATAGACCAAGGGTGTCAAACTGCCAGCCCACGGGCTGGACCCATCATGAAGAAACTGCACCCACCCCATTGCTGGCAATGGTGAAAAAGCTCCGATACATTGCACAATGTCATGCTATAGACCAATACCAAAGAACGAAGACTTAATAGAAGGTGCAAACTATTGTACAATATCCTTAATTTCATATACTAGCCAAAAACATGGTTTTGAATTTTAAGTATTCCAAATGGCTACTTGTATTTGTTTTTTTGTTTTTTTCAGTTAAAGACAAGTCTGGCTTGGGAGACCTGACAATGTGTATGATACCACCAGCATAGCCCTTACACAACCTACAGCCACAAGGTATCCCAAAGAAGGGCTAAGGCTAGTAGTAGTAGTAATAGTGCTAGTAGAAATATGCTTCCAACTCCATTCAGTCATACAAATTAAAAGTAAAGAAGAATTAAAATATCTGTGGATCAGCATATGAACAGACAAACATCTCTGTATGGCAGCTACTTTGTTAGAGTTTACACAGTATGCTTTCTCAAAAGTCCCATTACTGGAAGGTATGGTTGTATTAAATTTACCTCAGTCCTCCTATAAGTAATTAAGCAAAGGATCCCCACTTAATTGATTAATTACTACCACTTCTAAAACTCATTCTGTCTCTGTTTTTCCCCTGTCTTTATCATAATTAGACTATGCTCTCTCTGCAAGTGGCACCTGGAGCTAGGTAGTGATCCCAAAATACCAGGGCAAAAAATGTATTAAACCAGAGCACATTACTCACTGTAATTTTTGATACAAGTGGTGCTTGAAGACACTCTATATATCCCCCCAATAAGCTAAAAATAAAAGAACCTCTTAGTCTTTTCCTGTTTCTTCTTGCTATACCCATATATATTTATTAGGTCTTTCTAAGAGGTGTCCCTAAAGTTGTAGTATATGAACAGGATCTCTTTTATTGAATCAATACTCAGGGAGTTACTGTATTTGGTTTGTCTGCTAGATTTGGTCCAGTGAAAAGCTATGTTCCATGTTTTGCACAGTAAGAGGGAATTGAAAGAAGAACTAACCATGTTTTGGCAAATCTGAATAGCTTCCAACAGATGTTAACTTTCTGAAAATATTTAGTTTATCATTGATGAGAAAGCCAGAACTTTGCTTTATCACCGGAAGCTGCTTCTTCTTCTTTTTTTTTTAGAATATTTAATAGATCAAAGTTCTTGATTTTATCAGTTTCCAATCTCTTTTTGCTAAAGGATTTTATACATGCTTCCATCACCACTTTTCCAAATCAGGAGCATCCACAGGAAGCAGAGAAACACTTGCAAAATCACCATCCAAGTATTTTATGAAGATGCTATAGAAATGACAGGCTGCCTCAGAAAATACATCAGTTCTTTCTCATGAAAACATTCACTAAGTCGTGAGCTCTACTGTCAAATAGGATGGTGTCCATAAAGTCCAATATCTTCATCACTACCACAGTAGAGGAGGGTTTTTTACCCCCATTCTAGCTCTTCAGTGTGTGAATAGAATGCAGTCATGAGTAACTTCATGCACCAGATGTATAATTCATTGAAATTAAAAAGAGACATCCAACCTAGAAATAAGGAGAATTTTTTTTGACAGTGAGGACAATTAATGGAATAGCTTGCCTCCCTGAGTTGTAGGTGCCCCATCATTGGAGGTTTTCAAAAACAGACTGGAAAACTATTGCTTTGAGGTTTTCAAAAACAGACTGGAAAACTATTGCTTTGAGCAGAGGGTTTGAGTAGAAGTCCTCTGAGGTCTCTTCCAGTCCTATGATTCTGTGTTCTATGAAAGTATGCTCGAACAATTTCTTGAACCTAGAAGGCTGTTCTGGGACAAGAAGGATTCAAGACCAGATGTACCTTGATGCAATTTTGTTATACCATGAACTAAGGGCAGCCCACAAGGCTTGCTGTGGCAGATCTGTCTTCTCTACTCACCCTCAGCAATCTCTTAGTATTTTGTTAATAATTCAGTCTGAACTATGAATATTGGAAGTACTGATAGATTTTTAGAATGCTGTTCTTAGCATCTATGTAAAATATATCTGCTCTGTAATGGATGTAGTTGTTGAATATACACAGTGGATAGCTCACAGCAATTAAAACATGTCCCTCTGTCTTCATCACTCCACCAAACATAAAGTTGTGGTTATTTCTGTAAATGACATGCATTTCTAAAACAAACCATATTTTTTTAGAATTTTGATAAGATAGCACAACATTATCTCACTGCAACTATCCTAAAATTCTAAAAGCTTAGTTTTCTTGTTGTCAAACTGTTGAATAACCATGATCTCAGCTGCCTGTTGCCATTTTAAAGAAAAAGGTGGAATTTTCAGGAAAGGATTGACTGGCTACATCCAGGGCAAGCACATATTTCACAATAGTGTCTTACTTGGTTGAGACACTAGAAAATATTCAAGCATCTTCAGATTTGGAAATCCTTTTTTCAGCAAGAGAGAGGTACAGTCTATTGATTTGTACCTGCTGTGGTGCATGACTGTGTGAAATGCAGTAGTGCATTCTGCTACAGCAGCAACATTCTCTGCTTTGCTGCCTGGTTTCACACACAAGTACTCACAAAAGTGCTCCATTTTGCAGAGCAGCTCTCTCTGAATCCTTTCCTATGCTTCTTAGAAACTATGGAGTCTGCAGTTCACCAGCCTAGATAGATGATAGATAGAAGAGAGAGAGAGAGAGAGAGAGAGAGAGAGAGAGAGAGAGAGAGAGAGAGAGAGAGAGAGAGAGAGAGAGAGAGAGAGAGAGAGAGATGCTAGTTTTGCAGACAAACACTCTACCTAGTTGTCTTTAGCTTTATAAACATTAAAAAATTGCTCTTCAAGTCATACATAAGGACACAGTTTCTTGTGGGTGTTTGTTTACTATATTCAGTGCCTCTTGAAAGGTGAGGCCTAGAAACAGTACAAAACAAAGCTCAAAGACAGCTTCAAGCAGAAAAGGGAAGGATGGACAAGCACTAAATATTACCCCCATCGTCAGTAAATAATTAGTAGCTATAAACATCATATATTATATATGTTCAATGTTATATGTTTTATGTTAGAAATGAAAAATAATTTGATTTTTTTATTAGAGCTGGTCTTAATTGAAGGATATGTTTTGATTAGTTATGTCTTCTAACTGACTCATTTTTATATTTAATGTGACAAGTCCAAGCAGTTGTTCTTGAGACGTTGTGCCCCTTAAGTAATTTTTCAATCTTGAGAAAGACCTATATGAACTTGCTACTGTCACCAGAATAATTTAAAATAGCAGTGTTATACACACATCCAGAGAGTAAAACCCAGGAAATTATTTTCTACTAACAGGTGTATTAAGTCTTTCACAATGTTTGATTGTATAGATCTCTTCATGAAATATAAAATAGAAGCATAACAATTACCAACACTAAAATAGGACTGAGTAGAATTTCATAGGAATATGGAGTATAGTTCTACATTCTACAACAGGGGTGTCAAACTCAATTTCATTGAGGGCCACATCAGCATTGCGGTTGCCCTCAAGGGGCCGGGTGGGTATGGCCAGGGTGGGTGTGGCCTACTGGGTGGGCATGGCTAGAGTGTGTATGGCCTACTGGGTGTGCATGGCCAGCTCTACATCATTGGCATCAAGGGTGCCTATGGGGACCTGGGCAGGAGTGGGACAGATCTGAGGGTCTCTGGCAGAAGGAGGGTCTCTGGGCCAGGGCCAAGGCAGTGGGGGCCGTTCCCCCACTGTTTCCAGGATGGCTTTGGGGGCCACATGAAACCACTTCATGGGCCGGATCCGGCGCCCGGGCCTTGTGTTTGACATGTCTGTTCTACAAGAACAATTATGTGCAACATTCCACATGTAACAAATGCCTTATTTCTCTCAGGTATTTCTTCATATTCTTAAGTAAATATCAGTAAATATCACCCACAGACAACAATATGTTGGCTCATAATCTTTGGAAAATCATTTGGTATGCACTTGTGCCATACTTCTTTATTTGACAAAACTGACAGGTAGTTTTCTTGCAATTAGTAAATAATTTCACCAAGGCTGGTAATCCACAACTTCTATATGTTACTAAAAGCATTACTGTATGTAAAAACCTTGGCTGACCAAGTCCATTATGAATATCAAAAGTCAATATACATTACATTACCTGATTTAAACCTCATTGCAAGGCCTACCGTATATCCATATACTACCAAAGCTCTTGTGTCTTGTAACCCTTAACTGGATGAAAAAAATATATCATAGAGCAACAATTTTTGAACCAAGTTACTTCAAATAGACTAACGTACTAACTTAAAACCCCAGATAAAGCAGAATCAGTGTAGAGCACTTTGTAGAGCAAAGAGGAATATCAAGGCACTAGAAATGAAATTCTAGGGATTGAGAAAAAGATTGATCCCTTTTACTCCTGAGATAAGGTGCTTGGGTAGGGAAATGATGGAGCTCTTAAAATACTTGAAAGGGAATAACATAGAATAAACCACAAATCTGTTGTCTCACATGCCATAGAATAATGTTTTTAAGTAACAGGAAGGTACGTAAATTCTGATTTTAGGTTCAAAAACAAGTTGCTAATGATAATAACAATTGGACCATGGAATCAATTATCAAGTAAGGTGGTGACCTCCCCTTGGTTGGAAATGTTCAAGCAGAGACTGGACAGCCATCTGTCAGGACTGCTTAATTTGAATTCCTGCACTGAGCAGAGGGTTGGACTTGATGACCTAAATAGCCCTTTCCAACTGTATGATTTATGAAATTGAGCCCAGAAACAAATAAGCAGCCAATTAAACACAGCACTGGCCTTCTCTGATCCTATTTAATTATGGTTGCTTAACAAAACTCTGATCTCTGCATTCAATAACATTTGAAGTTTCCCAGCAGCTGTCCCTAGAGAATCTCACATTTCATCTGGAAGTGAGCTGAGGCAGATATGTGGGCATTCAAGCAGTTGTTCAAGTCTGTGTCCAAGTGAGCTTAGTTCACATTTACTAGGTTGTATGTTTTTTGTTTTGTTTTTTTTAAATTCCATTTATATCCCGCCCTTCTCCGAAGACTCAGGGCGGCTTACAAGCTTCGCAGTAGCCTTCATTCTATGTATATGCCTGCTTATTAGGGCTTTCACACACACCCCAGCAGCATTATTACAAAGTCAGCTTATTGCCCCCAACAATCTGGGTCCTCATTTTACCTACCTCGGAAGGATGGAAGGCTGAGTCAACCTTGAGCCTGGTGGGACTCGAACCTGCACTAATTGCAGGCAGCTGGTGTTACTTAAGGAGGCATTAGCCCACTGCTCCACCAAGGGCATATCAGATATCAACCTATACGCTGTATGCATTGATGCTCAGTATTTTGCTATGACAGATTGTTTTGAATGACTAATGCACCTTGGAGATAGACTTGTATCCATCATACATTTACGTGAGATTTCTTTTTAAAATATTATTTTGTTAATTTCAAGTGCTGACCAAATTCCACAATGGAGGACCTATTGCAAAGTAACTAAAGATAGTTCTCAACACAAAATCATAACAACAAGCCAACAAATAAGAAACAACACACCAATAGAAAAAAACAACATATACCAAACATAATAAACACTTTCTATACACTTACTTTCCATTTATTTTTTCACAGAAAGAATAATGGAAATGCTAAGTCCTCCCATATAAATTGATAGTGAGTAGGTGATGTGAATTGATGAGTGTCTCTATTTACTCCAGGAAAGAATGAAAACCAAGTTTCCAAAGTGTGGGATCTTTATGCTTGAATAAACTCTCTTTTGATGTGTTTCTTGTGGAATGGCAAGGAGATTTTCTGCACTCACAAAAGCTGAGACACAGACACAGATATATCTAGCCTAGTGAAAAATATCCCATAATTTTTGCCATTTTTCTAATTCTGTATTATAACCAAAGTTTTTCGTCCACCTTGTCATTGTCTCTTTAGTTTGTTCACTTTCCATCTCTAAAATTAACAAAAAATTATACATTTTCTTAATTAATTTCTCATCAGAAGTTAACAATATCTTATCAAATACAGTTTGTTCTTTATAAAATCCATACAGTTTCACATCTTTTTCATATCTATTTTGTATTTGTAACTGTACCCACCGTGACATGTTGGTGTCCTGATTTTCCAGCTCTTGTTTCAATTTTAATGTCCCATCAGTATTCAAAATATCTCTATATGCCCATTTTTTTTTTCAAAATCTACCAAATTTGGGTGTGAGAAAGCTTCCGTCGTTGATAACCACCCTGGGATTTTTACATATATTTCAGTTTTGATTTTTTTTCCCATACTGTTATCAAAGCATTTCTAATACAGTGATTTTGAAAATACTTATGGATTTTGTTTTTCCCGTACCACAAAAAAGCGTGCCACCCCAACTGTAAGTCATGTCCCTCCAAATATAACAACCTTTTATTCCTAAGAATTATCCATTCTTTCACCCATGTTAATACAGATGCTTGATAATACAAAGCCCACTCAGGTAGGCCAAAGCCTCCATTTTCCTTAGCATCTTGCAACGTTTTCATCTTTATTCTAGCTTTCTTTCCTTGCCATACAAACTTCAAAATTATTGAATTCAACTCTTGGAAGAATTTTTTCTCAAGTTTTATCGGAATTGTTTAAAATAAAAATAAAATCTTAGGCAATATATTCATTTTAACTGTAGCAATTCTTCCTAGTATTGACAATTGTAAATTCTTCCACTTTTCCAAATCTAGCTTTGTTTCAATAGCCTTGTATAATTATTTTTGTTGAGCATTTAGCTGATAAATATATACCCAAATATTTAACCTTTTTCACTATCTGTACCTCTACTGATTCTGACAATCGGCTTTTTTGCTTATCCGTAAGATTCTTAACTATTATCTTAGTTTTTTGTTTATTTTTAATCCCGCTATTTCTCCATACTGTTCTATCTTCCCCCACAATTTTGGGATCATCTCCAAGGGTTCTTCCAAAATAAATACTAAATCATCAGCAAATCCTTGTAATTTATATGTTTCACCCTTTATCCCCAACTCTCTAATTTCTGTATCTTGTCTTATATTTCAGTTTAAAACTTCCAAAATGAAAATGAATAACAGAGGGGACAATGGACATCCTTGCCTTGTGCCTTTCCTTATTTCAAAGCTCACAGTACAATCTCCATTCACAATCACTTTGGCTGTTTGTTTGTTATATATTGTTTTTTACCATATTTATAAAATTCTGTTCAAAGTCCATTATATGTAATTGATGAATCATAAATTGCAATGAAAAATTATCAAATGTCTTTTGAGTGTCTAAGAATATTAGTGCCATTTGTTTCTCTGGATGTAGCTCATAGTATTCTAATACATCTATTATCACTCTTAAATTATTTTTAATTTGTCTTTTTGGTAAAAAGCCATTTTGATCTGGGTGTATAAATTCAACTAAATATTTTTTCAATCTCTCTGCCATTATTGAAGTAAAATTTTTATAAACCACATTAAGCAATGAGATCGGTCTATACTTCTTAATCTGGGTTAAATCAGAATCTTCTTTTGGTATTAAAGTGATATTTGCTTCAATCCACGTCATTGGCATTTTAGCTTCTAATAAAAGTCCATTACAAACGTCTTTCAATGGTTCGCTTAATATCTCTTGTAAGCAGGGCTTTTTTTCTCATAGAATGCTCAGAACGGTGTTCCAGCACCTTTTTTTGCAAAAAAAAAAAAAAAAAGCTTTTGCACAAGTTGTGCTGCTATTGGATTAAGCCTATTGCAGGCTTTGCTCTTTTATGACTCATGGACTTCAACTCCCAGAATTCCTGAGTCAGCTATGCTATTGGCTTTTGGAAGCCAATAGGAATTGCTGAGCTTTCCAAAAGACCCAGCAGGCAAATGTTGCACAGGCAAGTTGCAGCGAAGGCTCCCCAACTCCTCCCTGCTTCCCAACTACACCATCTCAACTAGGTAAGTAAGATATTATTTGCAAATAGGATATCCAAGTATGACTCAAGGAAATTTTCCCTGCATGGAGGGAGTAATGGTTTGTTTCACTTTGTTTTACTTTTCAAATTGCTGTAGGGAAGAAATGATGATTAGAAAAAGGCAGGAAGTTATTTTTATTAGGAAGAATTCATTTATCCCATGCAAGATCTTTGGGACCTTAGTACCACCAGCACAGAACATTTGCTTTTCTGAAACTTCATTCAAATTCAATTCCTGACAGGGGCATTTTGGGAAAAAAATGTTATTTATTAAATTTATATGCTGACTATCTCACCAGGATGACTCTGAAGTCAAGGAGAGGGCTTGCAACTTCTGTTTGTAGTTATCCACATTTCTGCACACTGAGATAATCGGCCATTGTACAAATACAGAGCCTATCATGCTTTTATATTTATATGGAACAGATACATTACCTGAAATTTTTGGAATGTGTAAAAAGTTTGAACCAGCCCAGAAACTCATTTCTCATTCTTTGTGTATATAGAAAGTAAACCCTGAAATAGATTTGGAAATAGCAAGGACTTTGATTAAATGGAAATGTTGCTAAGCATAGAACTGTTGAGTTGATTTGCAGCTGTTTCTGCTGTTTTCTTTTGTTTTCTTTTTATGTGCTTATGATTTTACATCACATTTTAAAATCAGCCAAACTGAATAGGAATAACATTGTGACTGAAAGAATATTAATCCTGAAATATAGTAAATATCTTTAACAAGTAATGTTAAATTTAGCTTTAGTGTAATTTGCTTGTTTATTGTAGCTAAAACTGGAAATTATATTTCTAAAGCATTAGTTTGAATCATTGGACAGAAAAAAGATTTAATATTTATTATTCAAAAATATAAATATGTGAGAAACATGTTTTTAAAGACCTTTGCAGCTTGTTCTCATATATACCCTGCCACAAAGGAATAACTAAAATTATGAAATGTAGAATCTACCAAGCTTCCCTCCCATGGACAGAAGACAGTCCATGGGAAATGTGAATCCGTAATCCATAGCTTTAGCGGCAATAATAAATCTAATTATGCTATGCATATTTAAGTTAGACAAACCCTGGAACAGTGGTAGCAATCTTCTATCACAATGGCAAGCCCTTTAAGATTATATATTGTTAATCATATAAGTGAAGAAATGAGGAAAACTGTGGTTAAAGAAATTGTTTGATCCAATAATATAATAAAATTTCATTGATAATTGATGAATCAACCACAATAAGCCTCATAGTATTTGTTCGATGCTGTATCGAAGGTATGGGAATGAATTCACCAGTAAATTTGTTTTGGGACTTGGTAGAACTTGAAAAAGTAACAGCAGAAGGAATATTTGATTCCTTACTCCAATGTCTTTACTCTTATGGGATGACAGAAGATTATTTGGGGAAAAATTGATTTCTCTAACCCTATTGGGAAAAAATACATGCTTGGTTAGAAAAAATATTAGAACATGTAGTATTTAATCCTGAATTTTTTCTATTAGGTATAATACCAGAAAAGATTAATAAGCAAAATTCATATTTGATTCTACATATTACAACGGCAGCAAGAATAATCTACATGCAGTACTGGAAGAATGAAGGAATACCATCAGAGGAAGAAGTAATTAAAAAAATACTGGAATGCACTGAGATGGACAGACTAACTATGAGGCTGAAAGATAAAGAAGAAACAGAATATTACCAAAGCTGGAATTTATTCTACAAATGGCTAGAGGAGAGAACCAAAGAGTAGGACTTGATTATGTATTAGCGTTTTTTGAACCCAGATCACACGCTGATTGAAAAATTAACATATGTATGTAGAGAAAAAATAATAATAAAAAACTTACTTTGAAAAAAATCTAGTCTAGTGAAAAGAAGGACCGGGGCAACATGATAGCAGTATTCCAATATTGGGTGCTACCTAACCAAATGAAATTCAATGGTGAAAGAAGTAAGGGTCTATATTTAGGCAAGAAAAACCAAATGCACAGGTATAGTATAGGTGGTACCTGGCTCAACAGTAGTAAATGTGAGAGTGATCTCAGAGTCCTAGTGGACAATCACTTAAATATGAGCCAGAAGTGTGCTGCAGCTGCCAAAAAAGCCAACACAGTGCTAAGCTGAATTAACAAAGGGATAGAAGCAAGATCATGCAAAGTGTTAATACCACTTTATAATACCTTGGTAAGGCCACACTGCATCCAGTTTTGGTCACCACAATGTAAAAGATGTTGCGACTCTAGAAAGAATACAGAGAAGAGCAGCAAAGATGATTAGGGGAATGGAGACTAAAATATATAAAGAATGGATACAGGAATTTGATATGTCTAATTTAACTAAAAGGACTAAGGGTAGCAGTGTTCGAATATCTCAGGGGTTGCCACAAAGAAGAGGGAGTCAAGCTATTCTCCAAAGCACCTGAAAGCAGGACAAGAAGCAACGGATGTAAATTAGTCAAGGAGAGAAGCAACCTAGAACTAAGGAGAAATTTCCTGACACTTAGAACAATTAATCAGTGGAACAACCTGCCTCCAGAAGCGGTGAATGCTCCAACACTGGAAGTTTTTGTCTGAAATGGTACAAGGTTTCCTGCCTGAGCATGGGGTTGGACTAGAAGACCCCCAAGCTCCCTTCCAACTCTATCATCATCATCATCATCATTTTTATTATTATATTTGACAGGCTGCCACAAAGAAAAGGGTGTCAACCTATTTTCCAAAGCACCAGAAAACAAGACAATAAACAATGGATGAAAACTAATCAAAGAGAGAAGCAACCTAAAACTAAGGAAAAATTTCCTAACAGTGAGAAGAATATACCAATGGAATAGCTTGCCTTCAGAGGTTGTGGGTGCTCCATCACTGGAGGCTTTTAAAAAAAAAAGACTGGACAGCCATTTGTCTGAAATGGTATAGGATATTCTACTTGAGTAGAGAATTGGACTAGAAGACCTCCAAGGTCGCTTCCAACTCAAGTTCAGACTCAGACACACAATCCTAAACTCTTTGTCAGCCATAACATATCATCCATTTGTATCGTCAGTCCCTGGTCTTCAGGTTATCTTACTGAAGCAAAACCAGTCTACTACCTAACAAGATTGATGATGACTGATCAGTAATGACCAGGACACAGGATAGAATGGGATTTGCCTCCCTGCAACTCTAGGGGAAATCTCACTCAACCAAGTAAAATGTCAGCTTATTAAGCTTTTCCCTCTGGAGATTCGGTTTCAAGTGGGATCCTTTTTTTTAGTAATATTGTTTAAAAATCTGCTCGTGCAAAGTGTTTATTATTATTCTTTCTTCTAGCCATCATAATCTTGCAGAGGAGCTACATGTATGTCAAAATAGAGGATTTCAGACAAAATTTCAGCAAGAAGAAGAGTGACAGAGTAGGAGGTGTTACCTGTCAGATTTTCAGATGCATTGACAGAGTTGAATGGGGAAATATTCATGGCATCCCTGCATGGCCTCTCTTTGGTGCTGTAGATCTGTCCTTGACACTTATAAGCACCACATTTTTTCAAGGAACAGAATACAGAGATTGAAATAGGGTAGATTTATTCACAGGCACACTGCACTTAAGTAATTGTTCAAAATAACTATGCTTGTTTAAAAGACAAAAAGGTTTCTATAGAAATGAAAGAAAAAAGATGTGTTGAAACAGTGATATTTTCACTTTTGCTTGTTTTGGTGCTAGTTGTGCTGCCAAGCATCTGTTGATATAATAACTTTTCTGATGGCATTATCTTACAAATATTGTTTGGGAGTAAAAGAAAAGCTTATTTACATTTGCAAGAATTCAGTTGATATTATTTTCTGAGCCCATTGACATGTCATTGACATGTCATTGAAAGAATGTAAGAGACTCACTGGATCAGATCAAAGGTCTTTCTTGTCTAGGACTATTGTCCCACCCACAACCTCTAGATGCTAATGGCAAATGGAACATGAACACAACAGCACTCTTCCAAAAATATTTCCCAGCAGCTGGTGTGGCATTATTTAGCATCATTATGGTGTTACGAACTAACTGCTCACAGTCAGTTGGGTGAGCTGTAGAAATTTAATAAATAAATAAATAAGGTTAAAAATTCTTGTTAGTCTTATTATCCATAAGGCAACCAGACTTTCTTTTCTTTTCTTTTCTTTTCTTTTCTTTTCTTTTCTTTTCTTTTCTTTTCTTTTCTTTTCTTTTCTTCTTTTCTTTTCTTTTCTTTTCCTTTCTTTTCTTTTCTTTTCTTTTCTAGATGTTTTGCTTCTTATGCAAGAACTTCTTCAGTCTGGACCTTCTTTGTTTTGCTTGAAGACGTTTCGCTTCTCATCCAAGAAGCTTCTTCGGTTCTGAACCAAAGAACTTCTTGGATAAGGAGTGAAACATCTTCAAGCAAAACAAAGTCCAGTTCCCTTTTGAAAAAGCATCTTTGGGATGATCTGTTATACGTAGACATGTGAATATTGACTTCATGGAAGACTAATTGAAGCTCTTCCAGGAGAGTCTCATTGCCACACATATCTAAAGGCTCTGCAGGACTCATGTGACAGCTGCCTTTTCCCATTTTGTACTGTACAAGGCTGACCTCTTCTTCCAGAGGTTGGCAATTGCATAGTGTCTTTTTATAACTTCTGCCTACTCTATCATTTTTAGTGATTAAAGACTGCAGTTTCATATGCAGGAAAGTTCCGCACCATGTAAAATTTGAAGCTTACTGTAAAAGGCTTCCAGAGAAGATCAAAGCAGTTCCTCCATCAAGAGTAGTTGGAGAAGAGGCTTGGAGGAATCAATTGATGGATCATTTTTCTTCTAGTAGTTGAGACTGCATGAGATGCAGAAGAATGATAAGTTTTCTACCAGATGTTGCATGAAGCTACCTGTGTTATAGTGTGTAGGAAGAGCAACACTGACCAGTCCTATTGTTGAGGTATGGTAAAGGTAGGCTGTAAAGTTCACAATGATGTGTTCTCCTCCCAACAAAAGATGATGAGGAAAATTTATGTTCACGGGCATGAGGAAAGGTTCTATGGCACAGTTTATTTAAATAATCTGACATGCTTAACATAATCCCTCTAAGTCTATTGTATATTTATAAATTTAGGCAGAGGAGAAAAAAATGTTTATGTAGTTAGTACCAGTGTAATTTTTATTATCCCACAGAATTTTCTGACTGTCTTTTCATTCATTTTGATTCTGATTCACTCTTTGGGCTCTTTCTGAGGAAAAGCTTGTTCATTTTCTGGTCCTTCTGAATTTGGTTGAAAATGCATCATAGAATAGGCTGGACTCCTTCAACTGTTTTTGGCTTAATCTGGACCTCAGGAAACTAGGAGCAAGGCTAGAATTTGCAGAGGTCAATCAATACTTGGGAGGATATTGGTCTTTACCCAAAGTTAAGCTTTCCCACATTACAGGGAGGAAAGGTGCATTCCTTTCAACATGTTAAGTTCTTTTTGTTCCAGGTCAGAGTTGAATCTTTTTGTTCCAGGTCAGAGGCTCAACTTAATAAATGCAGTCAGTCCACGACTTGGGTCGTTGCCTCCTCATAAGTGAGCAATACAGTGCTTGCCTTTTCTGGCCAAAGTCACAGCAAAGAAATATGTCAGCTAATCAGTCCTTGCTCGCTTGCCTCTTCCTGCTCACTCAAAACCATTTCCCCACATCACAAAAATAAGAGACGATTGTAGCATTTTTTTCTGTTTCTATTGTAGCATACCTCAATTGTTTTCCAAAATTCTAATTCTGACACATCAACACAGTTTGAATGTGGGCACTTTTTCCTAACCACACAGATCCAGGAATGGAAAACCAGCTCCCGGAAAGAATCCCCTCCAGCAATAGTTTCATTGAAACAGCATTTCTGGATACCCTTGAGGGGTGTGCCAACCTTTCTTGCAGTTGCAAATCATTGTTTTGTCAAAGGAGAGGGTTTATCTTGTCAGCTTTCTTTGGAAGGTATTTCTGAATGAGTACCTTCAGAAAGTACAAATCAAATGGTGAAGAAAAACCTGAGCAAAGAATGATTAATAATCACAGGTTAACCAAATGTACTTTGGTCTAGTCCCAACAACTATACTTGGAAAATTCGGAACTAAAATTAGGCCAGATAGGTAGACAGAGAGAGACATTATTTCTTCAGTATCTGTTACTTTTCCGTAAAGCAAAAATAATCACAGCTTGTCTTTCTGGATTGCTGCTGTGGGGATGAATGAACTAAGACTTGGAAAACTCCATGAAACCAAAGGTACAGAATAAATCATAGTACTTTTGAAGTTGACAGATTTAAACCAGTGTAGCCAGAAGCAGGATTGGTTAACAATGCTAGCATCAATGCAACTGACAGGTTTATCAGAGAGACTAAGATATTCATTGATGCTTTTTGAGTCTTCTGCTCGGAGACATGCAGGGAAAAACTCATTTCATCCAAAAGGCTCGGGGGTCATCCAATCATTCAAGCAATCAGATATCCTGAAAATAAGAGTGCCTATTTAGATGGGTGAATATTTATCTATGGTAGGTCATATTAATAAAAAGCTACACTGAGGTCATAGGAAGTGCACTGAATTTAGCTGAATCGACATGTTCAGAGAAATTACCAGGCTGGGGTTCCCTCTGAAATAATGAGATCTAAATTCTGATCCGTTGACAAACTTGTGAATGATTTAGTTTTTTAAAGTAATGCTGAAAGTGAGAATGCTAGGTTGCAAAAATTCATACCTAGTTTTATGTTTTTGTACAGGTTAGTAGCAGAAGGAGGTAGAGGAAGTGAATGATTGACAGGTATAACGTCTAATTAAAGGGAGACAGTTTGCTAGAAGCTCTCTAATCATAATGCTTTAGGGAAAGAATTGACTTATATTAAGCTCTGCTGCAAATTCTTCAATGTCCTTTGTTAGTTTTGTTTCGTATGAAGATGAATTGATTTAGTCAAATCAGAATAATACAATCTAGTTCTGGCTTCTCTACTTTTTAATCCCTGATTCTCAATTGTCCAGTTGCTTTACTAATATATAGATTAGCATTTTATATTATAAGCATCACTGTTGTGTTTTTATAATATTCTATTTGTGATGTGCATAGTTTTGTTTTGTTTTATGTATTCAGGCCTATTGCTATACATTATCAAGAGATCATAAGCATTTTAGTGGGATTTTCTTTTTAAAAATATAGTGTTATTTATCACTATATAAGAAGTCCATTGTAGTTGCAAATCATAGGATGACGATAAAGACAGAGTTGTTGGTAGTGTGCCCCATCCTCCCCCACCCCAAAGTCAAATTTCCAATACTGCATTTGCAAGCAGTTTTAAGACCATTTTTTTCCAACTGACGGTAGAAGCACAAGAGAAAGAGAAGGAAAAGCATAGAAGTAGAAGTAGCAGAACAGGAAAGGATGGAGTAGAAAAAGGTGATGATGAAGGAGAAGGAGATGATAAAGGAGGGAAAAGAGGCAAGAGATGATAGAGTAGGAGCATAAGAAGCAGACAAACAGAAGTAGAAAAGGAAGCAACGTCTTACAATGTGACAAACATACCTTAACAAATGTTTTTCAACCCATTGCTTTAAGAATTACATGCTCAAACCTCTGCCTGATGTGATTTATCTTCTAGATTTTCACTCATCCTTAATTAAAGACCCAAAAGAAAAACTACCAATGTTTACCTTCCTAGATAACCCAACTATATATGCTGTTTGTACAATTTTCAACCTCCTAACTGAATATACTGCATATGGTTAGGTCCCAGGGAAAACTCTGCAAAGAGTTTCATATATTATTCTAATTTCTGTTACTATATCTATTATCCTAAAATCCTAGAGATGAAAGGGGTCCTTCAGGCCAATCTCTTGTTTAGTGCAGGAATCTCACACCAATGTCCTGGATAGATGGTTGTTTAATCTCCAATCAAACAAATCCACCAAATGACAATCTATCACTTTTGGGGTTCATGGCTTTCTCTTCAGACAGCTCCTATTGTTAAGATGTTTTTGAGCTCCCACCCACACCACAACACGTGATCTGAATCTGATATCTTGTGATCAGCCCTCTTATTCTGGTTGAATCACTAAAGGTACATTAGACTTCTGTATCCCTGCATGTCAGAGAATCTATACACCTGTCATTCAGAGACGGTTGCATAGCTGTTGCATTTATATGTCTGCAAATGTTAATGTTCTGGCTAGGGGATGCTCAAATAGCAAACAGGACCAACCAATTAGCATGCAGGATGGGCATCTTCACACAACACATGGCTGTGGTTTGGAAGGTGTATACATCAAGAAAGATGATCAGGGGACCGAAGGCTAAAACATATGAGGAACGGTTTACTGGAATTGGGTATGTCTAGTCTAGTGAAGAGAAGGATGAGGGGTGTCATGATAGCAGTGTTCCAATATCTCAGGGGCTGCCACAAAGGAGAGGGAGTCAAGCTATTCTCCAAAGTGCCTGAAGGCAGGACAAGAAGCAACAGATGGAAACTAATCAAAGAGAGAAGCAACCTAGAACTAAGAGAAATTTCCTGACAGAACAATTAATCAGTGGAAGAACTTGCCTCCAGAAGTTGTGAAACCTCCAACACTGGAAGTTTTTAAGAATTGATTGGACAGCCATTTGTCTGAAATGGTATAGGGTTTCCTGAGCAAAGGGTTGGACTAGAAGACTCCAAGGTCCCTTCCAACTCTGTTATTCCTTTCTATTGGCCCATCTGCAACTATCTACAACCTACAGTTACCTAGCATCAACCCCTTCTCACCAGTATGCATCAACAGTTATGCACAGTTGCGGACAAGTCTAAATCAAGCTCTAGTCACAAGGTAGAGAAAGTGAACAATATTCACCTCCAAACATCTTAGCATTTTCCCTATCATCTCAAAATAGGTTTCATGGGAATAAGCATATCCTCCAGCATCACGTCTCTCAAAAGCCATTGCCATTTTGCCAGAGTGGAACTGTGGAAAGCACATATTTGACCCCTCCCCCCAAAAAAATCAGAGGAAGAATTTGCTTTGGAAGATATTCTCTCTATCCGTTATTTTACTGACTTGCTGGAGTAGGGCCCCTGAAGATGTTGATTGCATAAAATGTCACCCTAGTCCCAAAGTAAGTTTATAGAAGGTGCTGTACAGACTGGCTTACATTTCCTCCATCAATAAAGAACAGAGAGCCTTCCCAGCATTGCATTCTGTGTCCTGTATTCCTCAAGACCACTGCACTTAAAATGTCCGCCATCTGTTTAGGCATTGCCATGACATGCTGTGGGTTAAATATATTTTTCAATTCAACCAGCGCGGGGGATAATGTTTCTTTTAGCTTCTAATTAATCAAAAATGAAAATATGATTATGATTGTATAGAAAGTCTATGCAATTTTCTATTTTGCTGAGCTTCAGTTCTGAAATTAGGTACAGAAATTTTCAGTTCCATTAACTTCAATAGGGCCAGTGATCTTTTATAGCGTCTCAGAATTGAAGCCAGGTTCTTTTATAATGGTTTTGAAGGCAACATAGGAAGCAATTTACTATATGTACTATATATAGTACTCTGAAGAGGGGAATCTGACATATTGATCTAAAAGTTTGCAGAAACTGGAAAGCTTTTAAGTGATTTCTGATAAAAGGCTACTAGCTGCAATAGAAAATATTTCATTCATATGCCATATATGATGGGTAAGGGATACTTATTTAAGATTGGCTGGAAATGTCTACATGTAATACAATCTCGAAATAACTGGTATGAAACTTCAGGAGATATCTCTGATCTGCTTCCCATTGACTTACTGTAGATCTTGCAGTATAGTCTGTCACTGAGATAAAAGACATCACTGTTGATTAATACTACATGCTTTATTTATTTATATTAAAAGAGTTCCATTTTCCAAACAGTATATCAAGAAGACTATAAAAAAACACATCCTGCAGTATTTAATAGCATGCACTATACCTGTATTTTCTTCCAATAAATATACATTCTCTTGCTAAACCAAAAATAAATGACACAAATAGTGGGAAATACAGCAAATAGATAAAAGATGGACTTCTTCACATGTTGCATTTTTAAATTTCAGAAGTGCAATGATAAGAACGGGGTACAGCCCTCAGGTCGAATGGTTTTAAAAGCAAATTTGAGAACTTTACATCCATCTTGATAGGAGCACCTAGTTTAGGGGTGTCAAACTCAATTTCATTGAGGGCCGCATCAGCATTGTGGTAGCCCTCAGGGGGCCGGGTGGGTGTGGCCTGGGTGGGTGTGGCCTACTGGGTGGGCATGGCTAAAGTGCATATGGCCTACTGGGTGGGCATGGCCAGCTCTACATCGTTCGCATTTAGGGTGCCTATGGGGGCCTGGGCAGGAGTGGGACAGATCTGAGGGTCTCTGGCAGGAGGAGGGACTCTGGGCCAGGGCCAAGGCAGTGGGGGCCATTCCCTCACTGTTTCCAGGATGGCTTCGCGGGCCGCATGAAACCACTTCATGGGCCGGATCTGGCCCCCAGGCCTTGTGTTTGACATGTCTGACCTAGTTGAACTTGGAAATCCAAGTCAGGTCTTATTAGTACCAGAAAATACTAGAGTTGTCAGCTAGACTGGGAAGGTTTTTTTTTTGTTTTGTTTTTTAAACAAACACCCTGGAAAGAAGGTAAATGGCAAACCAATATTTGGCTGCAGCTCTCAAAAATGTTCTGTGGACTACTTGAAGTCAGAAAAAGCTAAATCCTCTCAAAGGAATTATTTTTATATCAATTCACACAGGATAAGCTTTCCTAATCATGATGGCCATATATGACTACATATCCACAACATGTAGGAGAGGGGGGTTTTTGTTTTTGTTTTTTTTTCAGTTTCTGGTTGGCCAATGTGATTTCTAAAGAAAACCAAAAAAGGGTTCAGTCCAAAACCTTCCTGGAGAGTTATATTTATATCAATCAGGAGATAATAGCTTCCATAGGATGGGTAAATGTTCATGTGGTGTGGCAGCTGATTATCTCTGCAGAAAAATCTCTGCTTCCTGGGGTTGAGGAATTAAGACCTCAGATGATGAACACAGCTTTCAGGAGAAAGTTAAGGAAAAAAGCTTTCCTTCAGGCTCCCCAAAAAGCAAAAAAAAAACCCCATGCAGAGTTATTTTTAAACAGTTTCTTTTAACTAAAGCAACTATTTGCATCATGAAAGAGATACTCCGAGAGCTTCTAGAGAGGAGCTACTTTGATCATCTTTCTCCCAACCTTTTAAAACTTTATTGTCTCTTGGTTCCTTCCTCCTGCGAATCTGAATCACATTCCACTACATTAATAAACAAAAGATATGCAAATAAGTAGAACAATAGATCTGAAACACAAAAACGTCACACTGTGTGCATGCCCCCCACCAGCAAGAAGTATTGTGGAAGGGGCATTTCTTCCTTTTTGAAAGAGAGAACACAAAAAGCCTTATGTGGAGTAGAAGGTTAGGCTACATGACCACAAAGACCCTGCTAATCATTTACATCAGACATGTCAAAAAGAAGTCCCGGGGCCCAGATCCGGCCCGTGAAGTGGTTTCATGCGGCCCGCGAAGCCATCCTGGAAACAGTGAGGGAACGGCCCCCACTGCCTTGGCCCTGGCCCAGAGACCCTCCTTCTGCCAGAGACCCTCAGATCTGTCCCACTCCTGCCCAGGCTCCCATAGGCACCCTTGATGCCAACGATGTATAGCTGGCCATGCCCACCCAGTAGGTCATATGCACTTTAGCCACGCCTACCCAGTAGGTCACGCCCACCCAGGCCACACCCACCCACCCCCCTGAGGGCAACCGCAATGCTGATGCGGCCCTCAATGAAATTGAGTTTGACACCCCTGATTTACATGAAGCTATATTGCTTTACCTCAGTCTGTGCATTTGCTGATGGATGCTTATGGTCATAGGATTACAGGGTCCCCAGCCTTGTACATAAGCACTGGCTTCCTTGGAAACCAATTTTTCTTTTAAAAGATCTGAGTTTATTTGAAGGATGGGAGACAATGAAATTTTCTTTTGTAGGTAACCCTGGCAACTTCATCTGTCAAACTGTGAACTAGAAAGATTCTCTTGAAATTGCCTGTGTGTATCTGCTTCAGATGTTTGCCAGTATAACACCGTTGTGCACATTTCTCTTCATATCATTTACACATTCATTCTCACACATTTGACAGAATCGTTTTTTTACCCAGTGATTCCATTGATGTACCATTCACTTTGATCTGAGAACCATCCCTTCAGCTTTGTTCATGGCACCACCTTCCATTATTCCATTTTAGAATAATCCCCTTCGGCCAGCATCAAAATGCTTATCTTTCCTACATGCTCCCTTGCCCATCCTGCCCCCAAGCCCTTTTCATTCAGAAATAAAACAATGACAACAACTTTATTTAAAAAGTGGAAGGATGTACAATGACGTTTAATATGGTAATGTGATAGTCTAAAAAAAGAACCGTATTGAAAAATCCGCCAAGCTGATAAGCATCAATAATTATTATTTAATAGTAACACACAAATTAATTTTCTCCATTAGAATGAGGAACCAATCCCTGCAGGCCGCAATTGACATCACTCAATGGTTCCACAAGGACTTCCTGCTGTCAGCAGAAACCCTGATCCTTACCCCCACTACAGTTTAAAACACACTTCAGGGACAGCATTCTCTTCCAATGAAACCTTTAGATGTCAATATACCTTTGGTCTTGGGGGCTAGAGCCGAGAATTAAAACAATAGCAGGGTTCAGGTACCTGCTCAAACCAAAATCTGGTGTATATATATTTCCAGTCAATTATGATTTCATCTGTTCAGTACATTGTAGTCATGGCTTGATATAATGTATAATGTGGATCTAGTCAGCTTATCAGTAGAATAGGCAACAGATGTTTAAAAACAACGTACTTCTCCAAAATTGTTAAATCACAATTATAGTCCAAACTCCTGCTCTAGCAGGAGATTTATACCATTCTGGACAAGTGGTGAGAGTCCCTGACATTCTGGAAGACTGTGATTGTGACACTCTTATTATGGTTGGCTGCACAGTCACCTACTGTAGATATTTAGACTGGATTTGGCATTTTTATTCACCTATTGAGTCCTTCCCAAGGACCTGGTATAGGCAGCTGTTGTCAGTGTCACTGGTGTTCAAGTGGTGCTCCAGATCAGATGTCTCCAACCTCCGGTCTGTGGCCTACTGCTGCGCAGCAGTGTGTTCAGAACTGGGTTGTGGAAGTGGTGGGTAAGTGCACACATGTGCGAAGATGCATTTATGAAAGTGATGTGCACACGCACATGAAACCAACTCCTCTCCCTCCTGCTGTTTCTTCCGCCTGTCTGCCAAACCAGAAAGGTTGGGGAACGCTGCTCCAGATGTTTGGGGATTGCACCCAAGGAGCGTATTACAATTGGTACTATCTTTGCTTTCTTTTGACACAGTTGGCTATTTCTATTTGTGGTTTTTCTCCAGTTCTTTCTCTTCTACTCTGCTTTTTCTGGGAACTGCAACACCTACTATTCAGAATTTTGTTTGTTTTGTTTTGTTTTGTTTTCTTATCAATAATTGTATCAGATGTTGTGTGGCACATGCCTTTTGGTTTAAATTCTAAACTCCTCCAACATTTTGGCTTCTTCATTTTCTATTATTTTGTCAATTTTGTGACCCTATAAGTTCTTGCCAGCAGGCAGATGACACTTCTTGCAGATATTCCAATGCACAATTTTTGCTACTTCGTCATGTGGTTGTTTGTAGTCAGCCTGTGTAATCTTCTTGGAGCAGCTAACTAGGTAGTCCACTATTTCTTCAGCTTCTTTGCAGACATGGCAATTGCTGCCTGCTGCCATCTTCTCAATTCTGTCTTTGCATGCAACCAGAATTAACCCTTCTGCCTCTTTCTTTAACTTTCCTGCTCTTAGCTATTGCCAGGTCTTGTTATTATCTTCTCTTTTTTGTTTTCTAGGCTTTTTTTTTACTGGCCATGTAATACTTTGCTTTATCATGTCTCTTTTCTGTTCTACAGTTGGTCTTTCTTGTAGTCCAGTTTGTTCTCTCTGGTGTTCAGTAACCCTTCCTGGTGTACTACATGTTGTTGAGAAGCCTGAGTGCTACAGCTACAAGATGAAAGTTGCTAGATTAGCAAAGCTTTAGGAGGTGATCCTGAGTTAGTTGGTCCAATTTTCTGCCTCCCTCTAAAGCAGATGCATACTCAAAGATCATGATTCAGCAAAACATCTCTTTCAAAGTGTAAGTAGTATAATCGGAGTGTTTTTCTGAAACAAGTGTTGCTACCTGATGTTTTTCAACCGAAGATGGAATCCCTCCCTATGGCGTCAAAATGACAGAGGAAAGACAATTAAAAACTCACCCTGGATATATCCACTTCAACTGAAGAGGTATAGACCTATATGTCAATTATTTAGGGTCATGTGCAGAACTGTGCAAAAACTAACGACACAAAAAACTTTGGGTTTCCTTCTTCCTTGTCACTGACCTTTGAAGGAAGAGGTTAGGATTAGAAGTGGGGTTCCATGTGCCCAGCTATTAAAGAGCTGACTTCATTTTAAATGCATTACATCTCAGGACTGACTTGGAGTACAGCCAGGTTAAAGTCATTGCAACTTAACGATTGTTTGATCTTGCCAGCCATGCAAATGAAAAAAAATAAAATAAAATATAAAAAAATTAGAGAAGGGTGATTAACTGCAATGTTCTGGATTTAATTTAAACATTAGGTTTATGATTGATTTAATTAAAGCACTAAATTTATAATTGATTTCTGAGACCTATGGACTTCCACAATGACATTTTCATTTTTTAAAAAATTATTATTATTTATATCTGAATATGTGCAGCACCCAGTCCAAGCAATCTAGGCAGCTTACAACTCAGAATTTTTTTAAAAAAACATAAAAAAGTCAAGAAAGAAAATAAAACGCAAAACCATTGTACAACCAGCCTAAATTTATCTTCACTAAGCCTTTATCCTGGAATTACCAACGACTAGTAAGGTGTCCATGACTCCTCTCAACATCATTTGCAGACTTGCACAAATTATTAAAAATGTACAAGAGCAGCAAACCTTGTGAGATTTTGGCATTTCCACCGAAGATCACGGGGGTGAGGTTGCTGACATTGTTTGCAATATCCAGCCACCTCATTAAATTTCAAGGAGCTGTTAATAAAATTAAGAAGGAAAAGCCCGGTGATCACTAATGGGGTCCCATGCTTCAAAAGATGCTTTCCGCTTTCCACCTTCCAGACCTCCTTTGCTCTAAACCCCTGTGACAAATTAAAAGGAAAGACTTGTGGTGGGGTTCTATATTTCCTATCATACTGATGGAAGAGAGAAAAAGAAGGCCAACCCTTTTCATTATAAACGCTGCAGCCAAAACTGAATGAAGCTTCCTCCATCACAAGTTGGAGAGCAACTTATCTCTATTTATACTTCAGTGCTTTGATGGAATAGCACTTCAAAATGAAATGAAACCAAATTTGGGGGCTATGGATATTTATTTATTTATTTATTTATTTATTTATTTATTTATTTATTTATTTATTTATTTATTTATTTATTTATTTATTTATTTATTTACCCTGCCCACTTCCTGATTCTAGCCACTCATCTGAAGTTGCAGCCCTAACAAACTGAAGACCAAATTCAGCCTGACATTTTATTTATGTATTTATTTATTTAAACATTTTACACAAGACATTACAGAAGTCAGCCCAGCCCCATGGGGCTAATTTATTTTTCACTTACATCCCGCCTTTTTTCTGGAAGCTTAAAGCAGCATGTCTGTAGTGTTACCTCCTCCAATTAGTCTATAGGGTAAATTAGACTGAAAGAGCTCGGTCCAAACTTACTCAGTGAAATTTAATGGCTAAGGATGGGCTTGAAGCTGGATTTACTAGATCACATTGGTTTAGATACAGGATGCTGGGAGCAAATGTAGTTTTCATTGTGCAACACAGCCAAAATCTATTGTAAATAAAGAGCAGAACTTTGTATGGGTTCACTCTGTGAGACCTGAAATGAGTAATGTTACTCATTTTTGTAGTAATGAAATATAACACTAATGGGATGTGGTGGCTCAATGGGTTAGGATGCTGAGCTTGTTGATCAGAAGGTCGGCAGTTTGGTGGGTCGAATCCCGAGTGCCGCGTAGCAGAGCGAGCGCCTGTTACTCGTCCCAGCTTCTGCCAACCTAGCAGTTCGAAAGCATGTAAAAATGCAAGTAGAAAAATAGGGACCACTACGGTGGGAAGGTAACAGCGTTCCGTGCGCCTTTGGTGTCTAGTCAGGCCGGCCACATGACCACGGAGACGTCCTCGGACAAGCGCTGGCTCTTCAGCTTTGAAACGGAGATGAGCACCGGCCCCTAGAGTTGGAAATGACTAGCACGCATGTGCAGGGGAACCTTTTTTTTTTTTTTTTTTATTGAAAAGTTTTAAAAAATACAATTTTCCTTTAAAAAACCCCCCTTCCCCCTCCCTCCTCCCCACCCTACCTCCCCCCTATCTCCCCCCCTCCCCCTCTCCCTCCTCCCTCCCCTGCCTCCCCCCCTCTACTTCCCCTCCTCCCCCCCTCCCCCCCCTCCGACTTCCCAGAGCAAAATACAAGGTATATATCTAAAAAGCAATCATAAACAATCATATACTAACAATTATAAACTCTAAAATCCATCACTCTCTAGCTTATATAAAGTAAGCCAATCCTTAACAATACTAAATATATATAAAAAACTAAAATAAAAGAAAACTAGCATCATTCCCATCTATGTTCTTCCACATTTCCCTATTACCTAAACATATTCTCATTTCCACATCACAAACACCTATCCCTATTAACCTCTCTAGCCAAAATAGACTATAATAGATAGTTCTTACACAAATTAACCCGCATTAACCCACAAAACTTTCTTCCTCTTCCTCTGTAATAAATTGTCCATTAATTCCAAATTAAAGATTCTGTTATCATACATATCATCCCAAAACTTTTAAAAACACAGCTACCACTTGTCTATAAGTATATTGTGGAAGTTCCATAGATTTCTGCTGGTCTTATTTTTTTGTCTTTTTTGAGCGTTTTAAGGCAGCACGCGTCACCCTCTGTTCTCTAATATCATCCAAAAGAGTTGCAGCTTGAACTCCTCCTGTACCCTTCTCGTCTATCAGTCCATCTTCATCCTCTTGATGTTCTCCTTCTCCAGATCCCTCTGCAGCTTCCAGAAGTGTTGATGGGGTTACATTTAAAACATTGTTGTAGAAGTCATGCGCTTGCTTCAGATTACCCAAACAGTACCTTTTGCCATCATACATGAAGCTCAGCCCAGCTGGGATCTCCCATCTGAACCTTATATCCCTTTGCTTGAGCTCTTGCACAAGAAAAATAAAATCCTTCCTTCTCTTTAAAATCTTTGGAGGAATTTCTTTTAGAACCAAAACTTCTTGACCAGCAATCACAACTTTGGTATCATAGGCAGCTTGTATAACTTCATCTCTAACTTCCCTTTTTACAAAATAAACCACCACATCTCTAGGCAACTTTCTCTGTTTAGCAATCCACGAATTCACACGAAACACTTTGTCCATACCTTGTTTTAATTCAGATGCTGGATGATTCAATACCCCCTCAAAAGCCTCAGAAACCAGCTGTTTTAAATCTTCCTTAATATTCTCTTTTAGGCCTCTAATTCTCACAGCAAACTGCATCTGGTAAAATTGGGCCAGACTCTGTTCACTGTCCATTTTGTCTTTTAAATCTTCAATTTCCAAAACTTTTGCTTCTAATATAGCATTCTTTTGAGTCAAGTCTTGCACTTGGTCATCCAGCACCTCCACACATTTAGCAACTTTATGCACTGAGGACAAAATGTCTGCCTTCATCTCTCTAAGTTTCTGTTCCATCCTTTCTTCCATTCTCTGCTCCAATTTCTCCAATTTCTCCTCCATCTGTGCAAATTTAGCACCCATTGACTCCAGAATTAACTGGGTATGTCTTTCAAGATCCTTCGAAGTCAATACATCAGGAGAATGCAACGCCTGCAGTAATGATTGTTGTTGCACCGGAGAATTTCCAGCACTCCGAAAAGTTCTAGGGGGAGGTTTAGCCGCCATCTTTTACTTACAATTGTGACGCACTTTCACTTTAAGTTTTAAGCAAAGTCCATCAAGCTTGAGAGTAAAATAAAATAATCTTCTTCATCTCTTCATCTTTCCCTCTTGTACTGCTCTGCCTGCTCTTTTCCTTTCATAGTCTCTCCTTCAAGCAGGGATGGTCGCAGACGCCTGGCTCTGCTCCATAAAGTCCGGAGCAGAGACGCTAGCCAGCTGGGAGCAGCCCAGGCTACGGGGGAGTTCAATCCTTCAGCCGCCCAAGCTCCAAGCTCAGGCGGCCCCGGAGAACTCAACCCCCACCTGGGGGCTCACCCCCTCCTCTTCTCCCGAGGAGGGGGCTTCAAATTCGCCCGAACAGCTGATCGGCGCTGTTTCGGGCGAAAAATCACACAGCTGAGCTGCGGGCAGCCCGGGAAGGCTGTCTCCGGCGCCACGGAGCCACCGGAAGTCGGGAACCTTTACCTTTACCTTTAATATAACACTAAAATAGTCACTTTTATTTTATATTATTTCATCTTTTTATTATTTTTATAAATAATTCAAGGTGGCAAATATATCTAATACTTCTTCCTCTTATCTTCCCCACAACTCACCCTTCAGGTGAGTTGGGTTGAGAGAGGGAGTGGCTGGCTCAAAATCACCCCGCCCACTTTCATGCCTAAGGTAGGAGTGGAGATCACAGATTCCTGATATTTAAACCTGGTGCCTTAACTACTAGACCAGACTGGAACTCCAGCTGTGGCCTTTTGCCACAATCTCAGTAGAGCTACATGCTGATTTGCTTTGAACTATAACCATCAAAGGTCTTATGACTGTCTCCATTTGATTACCTTCTGCCGAGAAATAAATTTATAGTATTGTTATCAATATGACCTTTTGCAGATTGCCACTCTTCTCTAAGTATAAGGTTATTTCAATGCATTAAGAACTGAAATACAAAGTTCTTGACTGAGCCAACCAAATACAAAATTCACACATTAAGAAAATCTGTGATTATGGGCAATGTTTTGGTGATCAGTTATCTACAAAGAGGCTTGTTACATATATGAACAAGGCTGTACTTTGAAGGGGAGTTAGCTAGGATGATTTCCTTGCTTTTTAATAATAATAATAATAATAATAATAATAATAATAATAATAATAAGAATAAGAATAAGAAGAAGAAGAAGAAGAAGAAGAAGAAGAAGAAGAAGAAGAAGAAGAAGAAGAAGAAGAAGAAGAAGAAGAAGAAGAAGAAGAAGAAGTTGGAAGGGACCTTGGAGGTCATCTTGTCCAACCCCCTGCTCAGGCAGGAAACCCTATACCATTTCAGACAAATGGCTGTACAGTCTCTTCTTTAAAACTTCCAGTGTTGAAGCATTCATCACTTCTGGAGGATATATCAATTTTAGGGATTATGCTATAATTTTCATCTAATTCTCACTTCTAAATGGCAGGAGACTATACATTTGGTGTTCAGGAATCAGGATCAGAGGGAGCTTTAATGAATAAAGAAATATACCCAGGGACTATATGTAGCTTTGGACATTAAACCTTTTACGTTAAACCATGAGCTATTCATGGGTTTAATGTTAAATACACAGTTAGCTAGTATGATTTATCCACAAACTATGGTTAAAACCAGGATAACATAAGAACAAAAACAGTTTTCCTTCTATAATCTGGAAAAAGTAAAAGAGAAAACAAAACAGTAACAGAAAAAGGCAAACCCTTCCCCCCTCATCCCCTTTTAAAGGGAGAAATTGCTGTTTGAAAAACAAAAAGCCAACGATGGTCTTGAGCTCATAAAACCTGTCCCAAAGTTTGGTGAGACCTAGCTTTCCATCTGATTTCTTGAAGGTCTGTGGAGGTAATAAGATCTGTTCCAATCGTCTACAAAAAGGTGCAGAAGATGCTAATGAAAGTGTGATCCATGGAGTGAACTGGACTAACATTATCTCCAGGTACTGTTTCTTCCCTCAGATAGAGAATTTGTTCCCAAGCTCTGTTTTCTACAACACGGTTCTGATACTGGATGGTAGACTGTCTGGAAGAATATCTGTGGTGGGGTAACAAGGCTCAAACGCCTTACCCACTTGTTCTTTGAACTTCAGGCAGCTCTGCCACACGTTAGACTTGACGGGAGTAAAACCTTGTTGCAAATGAAGAACATGTGACCCTAATCAAGTTTCTGAAATACAAGTCCAAGCCTCCCTTGTTAGGAGCTTGGCTGGCAAGGGCTGTCATGGTTGCTAGTGGAACAGCATCTGGAAGCCCATCACTACCTCTGCTTAAAAAGGGCTATGTTCAATGAAAACACACATGCTTGGTATACAGAGGTGGCAAGATCAAACCCTCCCCACCAAGTCAAAAAGGTTAAGGGCAAGTTGATGGGGAAAGCTTCTGCATGTAACCCCAAAGAGGCACTGTTAGTGACCAGAGATAGGGGGCTATATGGGGGGGAACCCTCCATCCTGCTATAAATCCCTTGATCTATTCCCCAAGACTTAGGATTTAAGAAAAGCTATGCTATTTTAAGTCAGTGACTCACCCATCCAGTCTATCAACTTGTTGCTGACAATAACTACAGTAACAATAGGTTAATAGTCTTAAAAAAGTAAAAAAAAAAGATACAAAAACAAAATCATCTTCATTTTTTGATGATCTGGAGGAGGTATTTTGGACATTTAGCTATGGCTTATGCAAAATGTGTCAGTCTCCAAAAGATAGCCATTTTTCTGGGTTTTCAACAGGAATTCTGTCTGATGGGTAGCCTGGCCAGAATATTTTCCTTTTCAGGAAGGACTGTAAATATTTGCTCTACTGATCTTGTCAAACAGGTTCTGGATAGCTTAAAATCAGAACAGAAAGACCCCATCCCTTGTCTCTTTATTTATCCTCATCAACTTCTAAATATAAAACTCCCGTTTCTGCAAATTCATCCATCCCATTTATAGACCTATCCTCTATTTTGCTGTTGTTGATGGTGTGTTTCAAAACTAGATATGTTGTTTAGTGCCAAATCACACACACACACCCCATTGTAATGGATTCCCCAAGTTGCCTGAAGAAGCCTGGGGGTCGTCTGTCACAACCCCCAAAGGTCCCTGCATGAGATAGATTTCTAATGTTAATGGAAAAGAGGAAGGGTGAGCAAACCTTTGAACTTCTCTCCCTGCATGTCATCTTTAATTCTACCAATGTCATAAAGCATACCCAGGAAATCAACTCACAGTCCTAACTCTTAAAATAGACTCTTCAGCTGGCTTTAAAAAGCCTCCCTAACCAGTGAAAACTAAAGAAAGAGATTTTTCTCCTACACACCACGTCTTTCCATGGTGGTTTGTGTAACCCTCAGATGTTTCCTCTCCCGCTGCTGTTTCAAATGTTAACTCAGCCTTGTGCAGCCAGCTTGCTGACTCCCACCTGCATATACCTGGCACAAAAATTTTGTGCTGTGTTGGACATAAGGAGAAGGATCTCTCTGGATTTCTTTTCATCTATTCCTTAATAATTGCAGAGAGAAAAAGCGAGAAGACAACAGTGGTTTCTGTGCTGTGCATAATAACACACTGCTGGAGTGGGAGCATATACATATAAGAGAAAGGAGAGAGAGATTTCTGCTATCTATAGGCATGTAAGCCAGTTCTTTACCTAATTAGATTTTGAAAAGTAACCAGATGGACACAGATTTTAATGATGTCTTCATTTGGCACTTTGGAGAAGTGGGCTGAATGTAAGAGATAATTACCTTGACTTTTAGATGTAAAAGGCTTCTATCTTGTCCCACTCTCTCCCACCCTGCTTTTAGTTCATTTTTAATGAAAGAGAAGAATAGTGAAATTCAAAATATCAAATAATAAAAAGGGAAGGTTGACACTCCACCATTTAATCTTTGCTCAGCGACAGCCTAGATTGACATTTTTGAGAATTGGTTTGATGGGAAGCTTGTTTGTTCATAAATTGTCATGAAATAGCATTCAGAATGGAGCTCACACTTCTTCTCCACTAGAATATGCAGAAGAGAAATGTAAGAAATTGAAAATAGAATGCTACAGTAAGAAAAATGCATTTCTGAGGCAGAGGTTCTAATAAGGTTAGGAAATATTATCTCATAATTTTTCTCTTTCATCTTCTTCACACATTGCACAACAATAACATTATGAGTTTTTTTTTATTAAAGAGTTTTACAAAAACAAGATTTTACAATATATCCCCAAATCCCCCCCACCCCAAACCCCCCCACTTCCCCCCCACTTCCCAGAGCTAAATACAGGATTATAGTTATAATAATCATATTCTAAATAAAAATTATACATAATATACAATTAACCAAATTCATAATGTGCTTTATCTCCCCTTTAACATAAATACATACAAAGTACCAACAATCAATAACAATATCCCTCTAAAATCTACTCATAAGCTAAATGGAACTTTTTAGTCCCATATTTATTCTGAATATAATCTATCCATCTCCTCCAAACTGAAATATATCTTTCCTGTGAATGATCTTTCAAGTAAGCAGAAATCTTAGACATTACTGCAAGATTCGAAACTTTAAGCACCCATTCTTCTATAGTAGGCAAACTATCCTTCTTTCAATATTGTCCCACCAGTAACCGTGCTGCTGTTATCATATTCAACATGAAACTGGTTTCTTTAACATCACAATCTACAACAATACCCAATAAAAACAATTGCGGAGAAAACTTTATCTTTCTCTTAAAAATCTTTTGAATGTTCCACCAAATTTTAATCCAAAAAGCTTTTATATTTCTACAAGTCCACCACATATGAAAATAGGTGGCTTCTAAACTACCACATCTCCAACATTTAGACTGTAAGTTAGGATACATGTTAGACAACTTCTTGGGATCCAGATGCCATCTATAAAACATTTTGTAAAAATTTTCTCTTAAGTCTTGAGCCTGAGTAAATTTAACATTTAACAGAAATGTTAAACATTATGATTGTTAATAGAAAAGGTGTTCCCTGTGCAATGTAATGAAGTTATTTTCCCATGCATTTCACCTTCACAACTTGTACATAACTATTGTTTGCTTAAATGTGGTTTGTTAAATAAGCCATAATTTGGCTGGGTTCACTAAGCTATAAATCATGTTTTTAAAACTACAGCAGCTGAGGACCCAGATTGTTTGGGGCAATAAGCTGACTTTGTAATAATGCCGCTTGGGGGGGGGGGTGAAAGCCCTAATAAGCAAGCATATACATAGAATGAAGGCTATTGCTAAGCACATTGGTTTGTGCTTAAATTGTAAGGTGCCCTGAGTCTTCGGAGAAGGGCGGGGTATAAATAGAATTAAAATAAAAATAAATAAAAAAACCTGTTAACCTGAAATAAAAGAAACCACATTATGGTTCACTGTGATGTATGAATCTGATCACTATGTTTGCAGAGAGTGACATAATAGATGCAAGAGGACAATTTCCTTGTGATGGCACAAGACCAGGATTTTATAGATACACAGACAAGTGTAATATGCTTGAAGGCTCCACCAACTTGAATGTGATGGAACTGCAAATGCCAGAATATATTCATACAGGCAGGGAATTGTGTATATTGTGGTCCAAAACTATGCTATGCTAATTATAGAAGGCCATCCTCAAACAAACTGTTCATTGAAAACCAGTATTCTAAATCACCAATAGTAATGAAGCAGAAGTAGATGACTATTATCAGCAAGTAATTTAGGGAAAAAGCTTTTTGTGGCTCCAGATACTTCAGAAAATGTGTTCCATAATCTTGGGGCCACTGCATTTAAGGCCTTACTCAGATATTTGAAACAATTTGAGTAAGGCCTGACTTTCAGAGCATAGACTCTATAATGGCTTTTGCTTTAGGAACTGGAGAGTAAAGTGCTTTCACAGTAAACATAAGCATCACTTCAACCTTTTGGGGGGGGTGGGAACTTCCAGTCACCTTTGTTTGTGCTGATATTATGTAGCCATTAAAATTGTTCTTTGAGGAAAGCAATTGCCTCAAAGTTCTTATTTCTTCTGGTCTCATATATCGGCACCATGACAATTGCCTTTGCAACTTCCTCTAAAAACTTCCTTTGAGAAGTCAAGCCACTCCATATAACAAACCCAGCAGTAACCAGCCTTATTGAAAGAAGGTCATAAATTAGTATGGTGAATTCTTAATTCCTCAAGTGAGACAAGACATGTGAAAAAAAAATATTTGAAGAAAAGCACTCCCAATCCATGAAATGAATGACACTTTGCTATTGGATTTGCACTTAGGGATATATTGCTAGAGGTAACAATATTATTACCTGCAAGCTGGGACCAGCAATTCCATCACTAAACAATGGTGTGATTAAAGCAGCATGTCATGTGACCATACTCACATACTGTTTTAAAATTGAGGTATCAACTTCTGAAAATTTTAAATAATGTATCAGTTTTTAACTCCATGTCACAACACATTACACTGTCAGAATCCTTTTTAGGCATCAGTATAACAGAATCAAGTGATATTGTATGTAGGACTAACTTTCTCCCTCTGAAATAGCTAAGAAAGCAGCAACCAAATAGAAATGCAGTGTTTCAAGGCCAAGGAAAACCCAAGGGTACCATCTTTAAGACAAAACACAGAGGATCCCAATTCCCAGATCTCAGTTGAAGAAGCTCCTCCTAAGTTATACCTGGAGTAGGACTAACTGCTGGTTATTATTCACCCTGTGCAGGATCCTGAATACAGTAAACAACAAACAAAACCAAAGTCATATTTAAGGTACACAACTGAATAAGGTTTAAGCCAATACAATAACAAATATAGTACACCAAACAATGTACTGTTGGGGAAACAAATATAATGGTTATAGAAAAACGAGAACCATGTTTGCTTTCTTCAAACTGCTGTCTTGTACAGTTCCTAGAGAAAGAAGTTGCAAATAATTATGTGTGATCAAAGACAAGGCTGTTCTTACTCTAAGGCAACCACTGTTTCTTCCTAATAAAGTATGTAGGAAATATGATGTAACGGTTGTAACCAACATAATAAATTGCTTGCTAACTTGAAAACTTTTGTCTTCTCCTCTAAAAGAACAGCCCATAGCTACAGTTCAATAAAATTTCAAAGCACTTTACAGCTGTGGGTTTTATTGCAGCACCTCTAAGTTAAGATCAAGAGAGAAAGGTTTGCTTACATTTCTGGCATCATGAGCTGGATGCTGAGATCAACAGATGACCATGTAACTATTGGTGGGATTCAGCTAGTTCACATCGGTTTGGCAGAACCGGTAGCTAATTTTTTGTTGCCCAGGCCCAGAATGGACTTCCGGAAACAGCATCCACACAGAGAACCAGTTGTTCCCACCACTGCACTTAATCAATGACATGATACTACTGCTGACTTTAGCTGGGTTTTTCCCAGCATCCACTCCACTAAAGATGACTTGTTAGGGCAAAGACAGCTTAGCAAAGATGATGTCTTAGGGCAAAGACTGAGTTTGGCAAAGAGGTTCCATCATGGAGCTGGAGACACAGCTGCCTGACATGTTGGAAGCAGATAAGTAGATGCTGCCTGTACCCTCCTCAGTATCACAAACATGTGATGTATGGATGCATTTGGGTGAGTGTGAGAGCTATTCCAAACAAGTATCCTTCCATTGACCAGAGCTGGACATCTCACTGCCCCAGTGGGAAGAGTACTGTAGTATGTATCACATTGCAGTATATTGAGCAGGTTGATAGGCATTAAGTTCACAAAATTTTCCTGCCCCAGAAAACAATAAAGAGCATCCGAGTCACATTTTCCCCATATACATTACATCAGGTATAACTCCCCTGTCCATGGTAGGATAACTAGAGCTGAAAAGGCACAGGAAGTCAGAATGACAGAATTGGAGCTATGTTGTTGTTTGATAGGAAGATGCTTGTAGTGGTTGTGAATTGAGGGGGGAAGGATACAAATAGCAAAAAAGAAATCTGAAGTTGTAATTTCTGATTAACAAGGATTTAGGAAGGAAGTTACAGGAAGAGACATTGGAGAAATTGACACAAGCCTTAGTAATGGAAGAAAAAAGTGGATTGTGTAAGTTTGTTTTACACCCCACTGCACTCTAAATTTTCCTCTCTTTGCTAAGCACAGAGCACAGCCCTTTAGGGGTTTTAGCCCTTTAAATGACCTCTGCCCTCTATCAATGGAATGAGTACTATGTGAAACACAGCATGACTTGCAGTTATGGATGAGAGAAATATTTGAACAGGAACCCATCTTTGGAGTCAGTTTTTACCTCAGGTATAGAGAGAGCTGCAGAATTTTGAGAAAATGCTTGTTGAAATTGCTTTTTGTTCTTCAGGCAGCTTCAATCTAGTGCTTTGCCAAACTGCTATCTCCTCTTTCCTTCACCCCATTCATGGACCCTGAGAAGTGAAATAGAGGGTACAGAATAGAAGTGTGTGTGTGTGTGTGTGTGTGTGTGTGTGTGTGTGTGTGTGTGTGCGCCCACGCGCACGCATGCGCGCGCACATGTGCTTGAGCATGTCTGTGAGTCAGTGAATTTACAGACAATAAGAAAGAAGTGTTCAACTTTCCCTTCCTTTTTGTTTTTCTTTTATTTTTTTGTTTCTTTCTTCTTCTTCTACTTTCAGTAATTGACAAAATCTCACTCAACTGTAGCCTGGGGACTCTCTTTCCTTATGCTGTTTTTTTCCAGGGATGATTGCAGAAATCAGATGAGCAGGCAAGATTGGACGTTATCATTCCGGTTATCATTCTTCAGAGAAAAATATAGAAGATGGAGAATTTCGCCTTGCCATTCTGTCTGAGCAAGATCACATACAGGATTTTTTAAAAAAGATAGTTAAAATTAAAAATATTATCTTACATTTCCCATCATTATTGTAGAAATGTAAGGAGTCAAGTTTCTCATTAATGTAGGGGAAAAGAATTGACCATCCTTTACTCCAAACCCAATTGCATATTTCATTTCAATTACAAGTAATATGATAAAAGGTGCTTGCTGAAATATCCTTTGGTATCTGATTTTTTTTTAATTGCAGCCAGCTATTGTGGTTAAGGTGCTAGCCTAGAAATCAAGAAACAATGAGTTCTCTCACACATTGTGGGTAAAAGTAGGAGGCAGGAATATTGTGTTTGCCACTTTGAGTTATAAAAAAGGTGGGATTAAATAATATTAATAACAGATAACAAATGCCTTTCTTTGCTAAGATGAAGAAACTATGAACCATCTAGTTAGCTAGGATTAAAGACTGACTTCAAACAATGGCATGACAAAGTAGCACAATGATGCATTGGAATACTGTATGTACAAGTATCATTTGTCTGCAAGCAAAAACTGGTGGGAGCACAAAATAGACAAAATAATAGAAAATGAAGAATCTAAAATGCTCTGGGATTTTAGAATTCAAACAGGCAAGCACTTGCCACAACACCCCAGACACAATGATAAGAAAGACAGAAATGTCTGGATAGTGGACACTGCAGTATCTGAAGACAGCAGAATAGGAGAGAAGGAACTGGAGAAGACAACAAAATACAAGACTGAAATAAAGTGAGTATTGTGTAGTGGGTTCTGGACTGCATGGACTGACACCAGACTGATGAGTACAGCATAGCAGCTCTTTATTGATGGTAGAACTGTACAGAGGGTTTGGGGTTACATGAGTCCTTATATATACCTGGCCAGGTATGCATCTGGCCAATCCATTTGAACCTGGTATTCCCGCTGAGAAATAGCCCCATCCGCATCAGTCCCGGTACAGCGCCACCTGGTGGTATGAGGAGCGCTGTTGCTATGTTGTCCCGCAAAACCATACACAACACCCCCACCCCTTTTAAGAACAATCAATATTGATTCACACAACAACTACACACTAGAACACATTGAGTACAATTTAACCATTACACGTCAATCCTACCATGCCCTTCCACCCCCCTCATGACTTAACATAGTCAGCCAGATAGGCTGGTGGCCTTAGGGTTTCCCCCTTGACTTGGACAGCAGGGTCAGTGGATATGGCTTGGTTGGGCTTCTCATGTAGACTCGTCTCCAGGTCAAACCCTACGACTGGATTGTCCTGATCGTCCTGAGGCGGTTGTTGTCTGTGCTGACCCAGTCTCTCCAGGAACAGTTCTGGGTCCCTGAAGTCCTCCGCCAGCACAGGTTCTTCATGTTGATCTGTTGGTTGTGAGGAATGGCTCCCCTGTTGATTTTTTCCCAGTGGCCTTTCAGGAACCCGTCTCCTAACTTGGTCTATGTGTTGTTGGATCTGACGGTCCCTCTCCACCCCTATAATGTAGAACAAGGGCCCTGTTCTGTCAACCACCACACTGTTGTGATTCAGGGTCAGCTGTGGGTTCGGCAGTTGGGTTGGATGATTCAGAGGAGGAGGGGGGGTGTTGGAGAGGTTGCTGAGGGTGTTGGAGAGCTTGCTGATGAGAGCCCTCAGCCAGGCCCCTCCCACCTGGTTACGACGCAGACCCAGCTGTGTGAGCCTAACAGCATGGATGAAGATGACCCACAGCTGGCCCTGTTCAAGGACGCCCGACGCAGGAGGCAGTCAATCAGGTGTAAACAGAGGAAGGCAATGGGGCACCTCGGAAGGAGGCAAAGAGAAGCCATGCTCTGAACTGTTTAAAAGGGGAATATGTGGGAGGGCTCGTTTGCTGAAGGCAACCGTTTGAATAGCTCCTGTTTCATGGTTCGTGTCTTCTTTTTGCTCTGTTTGCTTTTGTGTCCATAAATTTGGCAGGCTTAGTTCCAGCCTCTTGCCTTCTTGTAAAGGGGTTGTCCCTGCCTTATCTGCAGGGCCGGTAGTAGGCTGGTACAGAACAGTTTGCCTTCAGCCTCCCACCCCTTACTATTATTATGGAGCAGCTATGTGCTGAGAATGCCCAGCTCACCCAGCAACTCACTTTGTTGGCAGCTCAGGTGGCTCAATTGCAAGCTCAGGTCCATGCTGCACCCCCACCATCACCCCCACCCAGGAGAAAATGCCAAGTTGCGATGCCGGATAAATTTACTGGCAATCCAGACCTGTTTCCTGCTTTCCTGGGACAATGCCAGCTCTTTATCAGCATGAGAGCAGCTGATTTCCCCACTGACAGGGATAAGGTGGGGTTTGTGTTAAGCCTTCTTTCGGGTGATGCAGCTCATTGGGGCACGCCTCTGCTGGCTCAACCTAGTCCATTGTTGGACAACTTTGTGGGGTTTTGTGATCATATGCGTCTGATGTATGAGGACCCTATAAAGACGCAGACTGCTACTCGATGCCTGAAAGCTCTGAGGCAGGGTCAACGCCCCCTACAGGGCTATATCAGCAATTTTCGGCTGCTTAGCCAGGATTCCGCCTGGAATGAGGCTGAGCTTGTGGATGCCTTCCAGGATGGATTGTCGGAGGAGATGTTGGATGAGCTGGCCCGTGTGGATATTCCCTCAGACCTGAATGGGTTGATCCATCTCTGCCTGCGGATCGATGCTCGGTTGCAGCAGCGAAGGAGTCGCCGTGCCACCCCACAGACCCCTGCAGCCCTTGTTGTGCGTGAGACCCCAGTTCAAAGGGAGGAGCCAATGGAGCTGGGTGCCGCCAGGTCTCGTATATCGGTGACTGAAATGAACAGACGACGATTGAGGGGGTTGTGTTTTTACTGCGGGGACCCTGGGCATTTGGCTGCTTTTTGCCAAAAGAAGCGACAGCGGGCATCAGTGACAGAGTCTGCCCCGAGAAATTCCCCTACTTTTCTGTCGGGAAATGCCCTGAGCCCAATCTAGATGGTGTGATAGATCGGGCATCCCACAACAACACTGAGCGACGTCTTTCCGATGCTGCCTGTGGACCTCCACGGCATCTGATATTGGAGGCACGTCTGATCCTTCCTGGCAAGCCAGAGTGGATTCCAGTCCATGCCTTAATTGACTCTGGGGCCACCACAAATTTTATGGACTCAGCATTTGTGGCCAAATGGGCTGTTCCCCAGTGCCCGGTGGAACCGCCCATGTTAGTGGAGACTATCGATGGTCGAGTGCTCCTGTCTGGGCCAATTACTGTTCAAGGACGCCCAACACAGGAGGCAGTCAATCAGGAGTAAACAGAGGAAGGCAATGGGGCACCTCGGAAGGAGGCAGAGAGAAGCCACGCCCTGAACTGTTTAAAAGGGGAATATGTGGGAGGGCTCGTTTGCTGAAGGCAACTGTTTGAATAGCTCCTGTTTCATGTTTTGTGTCTTGTTTTTGCTCTGTTTGCTTTTGTGTCCATAAATTTGGCAGGCTTAGTTCCAGCCTCTTGCCTTCTTGTAAAGGGGTTGTCCCTGCCTTATCTGCAGGGCCAGTAGTAGGCTGGTACAGAACACATGCCAGGCATCCACGCATGTCCTGGCCCATAGTTCCTGGCCCAGACCAGTTCACCTGTGTTTAGTTCCCTAGTTGGGTTGGGTTGCACTGTCTCTGCAGCAACCCTGTCGGGGTGTAGCCTGTCCAGCTTGGTGATGAGCCGTCTGCCCCAACGCAGTTCCACTGGGCTCTTCCCCGTTGCTGTGCAAGGTGTGGAATGTTGAGCCAGCAGGAACTGAGCCAACCTATGATGCCAGTCTCTGCTGATGATGTGCTTCAAAGCGTCTTTGGTTGTTCTCACCATGAGTTCTGCTAATCCATTGGTCAATGGGTGAAAGGGCATGGATGTGACATGCCTAATCAAGTTGGCCTTCATGAAATCCTGGAATTCAACAGAGGTGAATTGTGGGCCATTATCCGAGACTAACACATCAGGAAGGCCATGTGTGGCAAAGAGACCCCTGAGCACATGGATATTCCTGGCCGAGGTCATGCTAGTGACTGGTACTACCACTAGGAATAGCTGACCTTGGTGTGGACCAGCGTAATCGATGTGGACCCTGGACCATGGAGTGTGTGTTGCCTCCCATTTGTGGACAGGCGCATGTGGCAGTTCAGGCCTGGACCTTTGGCATACATAGCAACTGTGCACCTGTTCCTCTATGGCCTTGTCTAGGCCTGGCCACCACATGTAACTCCTAGCTAACACCTTCATCCTCACTATACCTGGGTGCCCTTCGTGTAATGAATCTAAGAGCCTGTCCCTTAGTCTCTCAGGAACAATGACCCTGCTACCCCACAAAAGGCATCCCTTATGGGCAGACAACTCATGCCTCCGAATAAAATATGCCTGAAATTCCAGACCTGGGCTCTTCTCTTGCCACCCAGGGACCACCCATGCCAGGACTCTGCTCAGGACCCTGTCAGCTGTTGTTTCCGTGGCAATGTCCATTGCGTGTAGAGGGCATTCAGGTAATTCCTGGATGGCCAGTATTTGTTCTGCAGGTGCCAGATCAGGTTCAGCATGTGTAAGAGGTAGCCTACTTAGTCCATCAGCGTGACCCATATCCTTTCCTGGTTTATGCACTAGTTTTCAGTTGTATGCAGATAGGAATATGGACCACCTGAGTATTCTAGGGGATAGGATTTGAGGAGTTTGCCTGTCTGTTGTGAACAACCCTAACAAGGGCTTGTGGTCTGTGAATATGGTAAATTCTCTGCCATACAAGTAGTCATGGAATTTTTTGACTCCAGCCACTACTACCAAGGCTTCCTTATCTATTTGTGCGTAATTTCTCTCAGCCGTTGACAGTGTCCTGGAGTAATAGGCAATGGGTTTTTGTTCTCCATTCTCTTCTAAGTGACTCAAAACTGCACCCACTCCATAGGGAGAAGCGTCACATGCAATGCAGATGGGGTTTTTTTTCTATGAAATGAGTGACAGTGGAATTACTGGATAGTAGTTCCTTAAGAGTTTGAAAACTCTGCTCATGAGCCTTGGTCCAGGTTCAAGTAGCTTTCTTGTCTAATAGTCTGTGTAAAGGCTCAGCAATGGCTGCTTTGTGTGGCAAGAATGCATGATAGAAATTAAGCAACCCCAGAAAAGCTTGCAACTCTGCTTTGTTCTTGGGTGTGGGGGCCAGTTTTATTGCCCTTACCTTGGAGTCAGTGGGATGAATTCCCTTGGCATTGATCCTGAACCCCAAAAATTCTGTGGATGCAACCCCAATTTGACATTTGTCCTTCTTACGTTTGAGTCCTGCAGCACGAAACCTACTTAAAACTGCCTGTAACCTTTCAGCCAGTACTTCTTCTGAATCCCCAGCAATGAGGAATCATCAAAGTAAGGGCACACTCCCGGAATGCCCTTCAGAGTCCTCTCCATCACCTCCTGAAAAATTATTGGAGCTACAGAGACACCGAACTGTAAACGGTTAACTCTGAAAGCTCCTCTGTGTGTTACAATTGTCTGAGCGTCAGCTGTCTCCCTGGTAACTGGGAGTTGATGGTACACCTGCGCGAGGTCTAGCTTTGCAAAGATGGTGCCGCCCTGTAATGAGGAGAGGATGTGGCTGATCGTCAGAACCGGGTAAGCGTGCAGATTAAGGGCCAGATTTACCGAAGCCTTATAATCCACACAAATTTTCACCTCCCCATTAGCTTTCAGTGGGGTGACAATGGGGGTCTCCCACTCTCCTCCTTCTACTGGCTCTAACACCCCCTGCTCTACTAACTTATCCAATTCACTCTCAATCTTGTGCTTGAGAGCGAAGGGAACTCTCTGGGGTTTAATTCTTATGGGTAGCACATTTGGGTTCAATTTAAATTTAATGGGGGGCCTGTTGTACCTGCCTAATTTTCCATCGAATACGTACGCAAACATTTTGCAGATGGATTCGAGGCTTCTGGCCTGGGTGCTATGGATTCCCAAGATCCCTATACCCAGAGCCTCAAACCAATCCAACCCCACTAAACTAGTCCTCCGGCCCTCGGCCACGAGAACATCCAAGTGCCCAGAGAAGTCCCTAAAATCCACCGATAGAGTAGCCTCCCCCCTAATTTTTACCAGGGCATGTTGAAAATCGGTTAGCTTTAAACTAGTAGGTCTCAGACGAGCCCATCGCTTACTCCGGCCGCAAACAGTTTTAAACGTCTCATAAGAAATTATTGAGACAGCGGAACCGGAGTCAAGCTCCATCTTGCAAGGTACACCTTGCAAATGGACCTCTAGTTTAATTTTGGGGGTGATCAGCTGGTTGATTCCCATGTGGGAAACGGCCCTTTGGGTCTCAAAAAATTGGTGGTGATGTGCTGGGGGTCTTAATATGTTTTGGCGAAATGACCATCGGTTGCAGTTTGTGCAGGCTGTCCCAGGAACGATTTCAGCAAACGGCTGCAATGTGTCCCGTCTTGCCGTATTCCCGACACTTCGCAGCTCCAAATTTGCAAACCGCTCTTGCATGGTTCCCACTGCAGCCAGCACATTCTGGAGTGGATTCTCTGCAACTGCAACCAATACATTTGTTGCATTTGCTGGCCGTTGTGGGCTTCCGCTGATTCCCTTGATTGTCATGCTGCGGTTGTCTTTGATGTACAGCATCGATCTCTGCCTCCTCACTCGCTTCACTACTCCCGCTGTTCGCAGCTTCCCCAGAATGGATGGATCCTCCTGGGCTGCTGGGTCAGGAATGATGGGTCGCATTAACTGCTCCTGTGGTGGCCTCGTTAGCCAAGATCTCATCTTGAGCATCTTGGAGCGTGATGTCGGGTTGGGCGTATAGGCGTTGTTGTAGCCGCTTGTCTCAGAGACCACACACCAGGCGATCACGAAGCTGTACTTCTAAGTTGCTGAAATTGCACAGGCGAGCGGCCTCTCTCAGGGCTGCAATGAATTCAGTGGCTGACTCCCCCGGCCATTGAAAATGCTGTTCGAACTGACCTTGCCAAGCCAGCTCCGACATTCACGGTTTGAAGTGTGCATTTAGTTTCTCTGCGAGGTCCTTATATGTTACAGTCTCGATCGCCGTTGGCACGCACAGGCTGACGGCCAGCTCATAGATCGCTGGCCTGCTCATGCATGTCAGAACTGCTGCTTTTTGATATTCATCAGTGATCCGGTTGTCCTGGAGGAACCCTTCGACCTGGCTCAGGTGTGAAACCCATCTCTCGGGATGGCGAATGGCGAATGCCAGAATCTGGCCGAACTGTGCCATGGCATGTCCGGTCCTGTGGAATCTGCTTCAGTGGAAGGAATTGGAGGAAGATGCCTCTTTCTCCGACCCTAGTGACTTTAGCTAGTGATTCAGCTAGTGACTTCAGCTCTGAGAGAAGCAGCATCCCACCTTTGTCACCACTATTGTGTAGTGGGTTCTGGACCGCACGGACTGACGCCAGACCGATGAGTACAGCATAGCAGCTCTTTATTGATGGTAGAACTGTACAGAGTCCTTATATATACCTGGCCTGGTATCCACCTGGCCAATCCATTTGAACTTGGTATTCCCACCGAGAAATAGCCCAATCCGCATCAGTCCCGGTACAGCACCACCTGGTGGTATGAGTAGCGCTGTTGCTATGTTGTCCCCCAAAACCATACACAACAGTGAGTGTTCAGAAGAAAGCAAAGGTAAAGTGCCAATAGTAATAAGAACTTGGATGCATCAGAACATCTGGGCCACCTCTTGAAAATCTTTGACATTGACAACATCTGCCTACTCCAGGTCCTGGAGAAAAATATGATTAGACTGATGTTTTCCATGTAGAATGAGCTATACTAATGAGGTTTCCCAAATGATTTATGTTGCCCAGAATTTTGAATGAGATAATAATATAACATAATAATATAATCTTGTCCAGGTCTTGAATGAGATGCAACTTTGTTCTAATCTGGTAAAAGCATCAGAAGTTGAGAATGGAATGAGTGCTATTGATTTTAAAAAATGTGTTTGTATTTGTTTAAGGATTGAGAAGTTTTTGTAATACAGATCTGATATCCATATATTAGCATGCCAAGAACTTTGGCCTTGAATAGCTTAATTCCCTGCCAACTAGCAAATTTGTTGATCTAATGTTTCAGTTTGTTGCATGTTCTTTCTGCACAATGCATCTGGACCCCATGAAGTCTTAACAGCATTTTTGGAAAATAAAATGGTGGGTGGCTGCAGTCCAGTGTTTTCTTTGAATATGTCCCCATTTGCCCAGTAAGGGGGATAGAAGCAAGAGTCAGGAAGAGTGTGCACATTGCAAAATTAAGAAAAGTGGAAGAAAGTTTGACTTTTGCCAAATGTATGTTTTATCCATTGCCACATCCATGATTGCCACCATTTTGTGAGAGTTCCATAACATGATCTCATGCTTCCATATTAAAAATTCCAAACAATGCTTACTCCTGCTTCCCACTATGTTACGATCAACAGAATAAAGGGGGGCATATTTTAAGTCTTCCCTCAATTTTGTCACACAATTCTGTTTTAGATGAATATTTCATTATTTTGCTAATGGACATGATTTGGCCAGCCCTCTGTGCAATATAATTTTGATGATAATGTTAGAAAATGATTTGATGGCTCATGGAGTGATGTCTCTTTGGGTAAATGCTCCATGAATATCTAAAATCCCATTGCTTCCATCTGTTGCTTAATTTCTATTGCGCCTCTGCTATTGGATTGCTTATTTATTCATCTCAAGCAAAGTTGTCAGAATGAAAAACTGAGCTAACAAGAACACACATCAGTTTCCTTATGTTGGTAATTTTAATCTATCAGGTTGTTGCTCTGTATACATGGGTGGGCTTGTCTCAAACACATCTGAAGCATCCCCTTTTGAGGGCTATCATTTTTTTATTTGATGTTACGGGCAGGCATTTGGAAAGTGGCCATAGCCACTGAAGTGCTCAGAAGTCAGATCATTTTATGGACCTGAGTGGAGAGAGCAATCCATAAAGAATGTGTCAAATTAGCCAATGGTTTGCTGTAAGTAAGACACCAATTAATGGGTTTGGATTTAATAGAGCAGAAGATTTACCAGTCTTTAAAAGCTTAACACTAGTACCCTGTGTTGGGGGGAGGTGGGGGGAATCATTTGTCAGGGACTAAGAGCAATTGGCTTTCTGAGTCCCCTAACCTTCTTATAAATGGCAGCCATCAAAATGCAGAAAGTGACCTTAAATCCTGGCACGTTAAGATTATGCTGACCTTTAATGATGTCATTTCTGAGTGTCGCTTTTGATCCTAGGAATGGAAAAAAAGCAATATGAAATCAGCTAATTTAAAAACGTAAGAAATTGTATTTATCTGAGTCAGACCATTGTCCATTAGCAAGCATTACCAGCACTGACTGGCAGCACTCTTCCATAATACAATTTTTCCAACTCTGCCTGGAGATACTATTGATTGAACTTGAGATCCTGGATGTGCAAAACAAGTATTTGATTATTGTTTTCTCTAATTGCAGTAAAATAAAATAGCTGAATACTGATTCAGCAGTCCGCACCAAACCAGCAAGAAAAATTAGATGTTCGTAAGGTCATTCCAGGATGTGCTGTGAAGGAGAAACTGGCCATATCAAGAATTTTGAAGTGCTATCAACAGGGGACACATTATTATTATTATTATTATTATTATTATTATTATTATTATTATTATTGTTGTTGTTGTTGTTGTTGTTGTTGTTGTTGTTGTTGTTGTTGTTGCTGCTGCTGCTGCTGCTGCTGGTGGTCACCCAGTCAACCAAATGTTTACATTGGGTTTAGTATTTTGTGTCCCCTATCAAGTTGTTCCTAAGGACCTGGGATAGGCAGATGTTGTTTGGTGGTCTTAAAGATATTGTCACAGAATGTATGCTCTTCCAGATAAAGCTGCCTTTTGCAATTGAGTTGTTATGTAGGTCACCTGTCCACCGGGGGGCAGCAGCCAGGGGACCTGATTGGTCAACCTGTCTGGTGGGAACTTGTGGACACTGGGTTGGGTGATACCTGTCTGGCGGGAGAATTGAGAGATTGGGTTGGCTGACTCAGGTGGATGGGAAACATATATAAGAGGGTACCTGTGAGGTAGGGGCAGTTCTGCCATGTTGTATGCAATAAAGAAGGATTAATATACGTTGTCTCTGAGTCTCTGCCTTATGGCTGTCCAGACACAACAGTGGCGATGAAGGTGGGATCGCTGTAAGTGCGGAGAAGCGAGCAACCACGCAGCTGCCAGAACCGCGAGAAGCAGGAGATTCGAATAGCCGTCAGCGTGCCGCATGCGGCCGAAGAAAGTATCAGAGGAAAGAACCATGGGAACAGACACTGCAACTGAATGGCTCAGTTCGGATCAGTAAGGGAGTTCGACACGAGGCATCCCGAAGACTGGGAAGATTATGTAGGACAAGTCGAAGGCTACCTACTGATCAACAGCATGACAGACGATCAGAAGAAAGCTGCAGCCTTGCTGTCCATTAGCAGAACAACGGTATACCGAGTAGCCGCGGGGCTATGCCAGCCAGCAGCAGTCGCCAGCGTGCCGTATTCAGAGCTCAAAAGGAAGCTAAAGGAGCATTTCACACCAAAACGCTCCAAGCTTTTCTGGAGAAGAATTTCCGAGCGCAGAAACCAAAAACAAGGGGAGTCCATAACAGACTTCATGGCTGCTGTGAGAGAAGCTGCTGTCCAGTGCAAATACGACAATTTGGAGGTGAGAATTCGGGACAGAGTAGTCCTACGGCTCAGAGATGAGCAATTGCAAAACCGGATAATCGCCAAACCCACGGGGACACTGCAGGAGGTACTGGACGAGCTGCTAACTTACGAAGCAACTGGCCAACGGGAACCCCCCCCACAACAGCAATGGCGCAGGTGGATCAATTCACCACAGAAGCCTTGTGGACGGTGGAGAGGTGGGTTACGAATATGAAACCAACATCGACGCAGTCACCCAAAAGGTTGAGAGAGCAGCCATCAGGTCCAACTGTCGCAACAACCCTGACAGGTACAGGAGACCGCCCACGACTCCATCAACCAGGATGCAGAAGGATGGAGTAAACAGGCACAAAGACATGGAACTAAAGTGTGGCAGCTGCGGGGGGAATCATCCCAGAGCTGGGTGCCGGTTTCGGAATGCCAAATGCAGGAATTGCGACAAGACCGGCCACATCCAGGTGATCTGCAGGAGCAAACCGCAGAACAACCTCCACGACATCGAGGCCTGGGGCCCAGGTAAGGTAACCCCCTTAACAGTGGCACTGAGATCTGGAAGCCACAGACAAGCACCTCTAACCAGGGAAGGGTAGGCTCCGTTAACCAGTTGCTACACCCAAAACTCAGAATTGATGTCCGTCTGCAGGGCATCCCCTGCAAGATGGAGATCGATTCAGGGGCATCAGTCTTCATAATCTCGGGGGAAACACTGTCATGAATAGAAGAAAGGAGCGGTTGCCACATCCACATTAAAAGCACGCCCATCTGGCTAGCAGATTTTCAAAGGGCACCCATAAAAATAATAGGGTCGGCCACCATCGAATTTTGTTTCAAAAAATTTAAGGGGCCATTAGAACTATTAGTGATGGAAGGGCAGAGGGCCAGCTTAATAGGACTAAACTGGTTCGAACCACTGGGAATATGGGTTGGGGGAATCAACTCAATACAACATAAAACCCTCGATGCCGTCTGCAAAAAGTTTGCAGACGTTTTCAATGGAACGTTAGGGAAATACAAGGGCCCCCCAATTAACTTTAATTTAGATACCGCCATACTCCCTATAAGAATTAAAGCTAGAAGAGTCCCATTTGCCCTCAAACAAAAAATTGAGAGTGAATTGGATAAGTTAGTGGGCCAGGGAGTACTGGAAACAGTAGAGGGGGGGCCCTGGGAAACCCCCATCATCACCCCCCTCAAACCCAATGGCAATGTAATGATATGCGCTGACTATAAGGCCACCCTGAACCAGGCCTTAAATCAGCATGCTTACCCCGTCCCAACAGTGAAGCAGGTCCTCGCCGCCATCCAGAAATGTGCCATCTTCGCAAAACTGGATTTAGCGCAGGCGTATTTGCAGCTAACAGTTACAAGGGAAGCAGCAGATGCACAAACTATAGTCACCCACAAGGGGGCGTTCCAAGTTAACAGACTACAATTTGGTATAGCAGCAGCCCCTGGCATATTCCAAGAGGTGATGGAAATAACACTCAAAGGTATACCTGGGGTGTGCCCATATTTTGATGATGTGCTAATTGCAGGAGAAAGTGAAGATGTGCTAGCTGAAAGATTAGAAAGGGTATTAGAAAGATTCAGAGCAGCTGGATTAAAATTTAAAAAAAGAAAACTGTTCAATAGGGGTGACATCCACTAAGTTCTTGGGGTACAGGATTGATGCTCAAGGCATCCACCCAACAGAGGAAAAAATTAAAGCAATAAAATCTGCTCCTGCACCTAAAAATAAGGCAGAGCTACAAGCATTTTTGGGGCTAATTAATTTCTACCATACATTTCTGCCACACAAAGCTGCAATAGCAGAACCATTGCACAGGTTGCTGGATAAGAAAGCCCTGTGGACGTGGCAGGAACAGCACAATAGAAGCTTTGAAAATCTAAAAGAGATACTCTCTAGCAATTCAACAGTTAACACATTTTATTGAAGATAAGCCTATATGCTTAGCATGTGACACATCTCCTTATGGAGTGGGGGCAGTAATCAGCCACCTGGAAAACAATGGGGAGCAAAAACCCATTGCATACTATTCCAAAACCCTGTCCAAGGCTGAAAGGAATTAGACCCAAATTGACAGAGGCATTAGCATTCATGGCAGGAGTTAAAAAATTCCACGATTACATATATGGGAGAAAGTTTACCATATTCACGGACCACAAACCCCTACTGGGGCTATTCACCACTGATAGACAAACCCCACAAATAATGTCCCCAAGGATGCTAAGATGGTCAATATTCCTCTCAGCTTACACATTTACCATTGTATACAGACCAGGTAAGGAGATGGGTCATGCAGATGCTTGAAGCAGGCTACCATTACCGGAAACGGAACAAGACCCAGCACCAGCGGGACAAATCCTGGCATTACAAGAACTCCCTGAATGTCCCCTATGGCAAAAGACATTGCAAACGCCACCGGCAGGGACCCAATACTATGTAGAGTGGAAATATGGGTCCAATGTGGGTGGCAAGAAAAGAATCCAGGGCCACAATTCCAGGCATATTTTGTGAGAAGGAATGAGATGTCCTCTCACAAGGGATGCCTCCTATGGGGAAACAGAGTGATAGTGCCAGAAAAATTAAGAGGAAAAGTCATTAGGGAATTGCATGAAGGGCACCAGGGAATAGTGCACATGAAAGCCTTGGCACGGAGTTACCTGTGGTGGCCAGGACTAGACAAAGCCATTGAGGAACAAGTAGCAGGATGCTATCAATGTCAAAGGTCCAGACCTGAACAAGCACACACACTGTTACATAGGTGGGAGGCAACACTCAACCCATGGTCCAGAGTGCACATAGATTACACTGGACCATTCCAAGGACAAATATTTTTGGTTGTGGTAGATAGCTATTCAAGATGGTTAGAGGTGGTGCCTGTAAAGAGCATGACATCTTACATGACCATACAGGTGCTGAGGAGACTCTTTGCCACACACGGGTTACCTGACATGATTGTTTCTGATAACGGGCCTCAATTCACCTCTATTGAATTTCAGGACATCCTGAAGGCCAACTTGATTAGGCACACAATGGCAACACCTTTCCACCCGTCCAGTAACTGTCTTGCTGAGAGGAAAGTGAGATCTACCAAGGAGGCACTGCGCAGAATCATTGTTGGGGATTGGCACCAGAGACTGGCTCAATTTTTACTAGCACAACACACCACACCGTGCACAGCAATGGGGAAAAGCCCAGCTGAAATGAGATGGGGAAGGAGACTGATAACCAAACTAGACAGACTCCACCCAGATAGAGCGGCAGCTGAAACTGAACAGGACAATACTGCCAGGTCATTGGCTGTAGGTGACTTAGTGTGGGCCAGGAACTATGGCACAGGAGAGAAGTGGACACAAGGGGTTGTTGTGGACAAAATCGGGCCTTTATCTTACATCATTGAGGGGGAAGGGGAGCGTCATGTCAGGAGACACATCGACCAGCTGAGGAAAAGAGCGCCAGAGAATACCCCTCAGTTATATAACGAGGCCCAGCAACAACACTGCAACATACACATCGAACAATTCCAGGTGCAAACACCACCAGTGCACACATACCAGCCCACAACATCAAGGTCAGCCGAACAACCGGGAACAAGGCCAGCAAAGTCACCAACAATAGGCCCGATGGCAACTGATACAGACAACAGGACAGTAACGAAGGAGCTTACCTCAGTTCCAGAGTTAGGAGGACAGTAGCAGAGTGAGAGCCAGTCAACACCAAATGTAGAGGCCCAAGGAGGGGCAACAAGGCCGGTCACACCACCTGGAAGAAACCCAACCAGGGCTCACAGAACTCTGGCATACCTGAAAGATTATGTGAAATAGGAGCAGAGATTAGAAGAGCCAAGGAATAACCAGAGATCAAAATTAGTTAGTTGTGCTCATGTTGGGGGGGGTGTTATGTAGGTCACCTGTCCACTGGGGGGCAGCAGCCAGGGGACCTGATTGATCAACCTGTCTGGCGGGAACTTGTGGACACCGGGTTGGGTGATACCTGTCTGGCGGGAGAATTGAGAGATCGGGTTGGCTGACTCAGGTGGATGGGAAACATATATAAGAGGGTACCTGCGAGGTAGGGGCAGTTCTGCCATGTTGTATGCAATAAAGAAGGATTAATATATATTGTCTCCGAGTCTCTGTCTTATGGCCATCCAGACACAACAGAGTGGTGATGATTTTGTCAATGCTGATGGCGTTGAAGTGGTGCATCAATTTTTTTGGGATTGTATCCAAGGTACCTATTAACTATTGATACTATCTGCTTTCTTTTGCCACAGTTGTTCTACTTCTATTTGCAGGTTTTTTTGTATTTTGTGACTCTCTCCAGTTTTGTTTTTTTTTCTTCCTCCTTCTTCTATTTTGCTGTCTCCTGGAACTGCAACATCCACCATCCAGACTGGGTTTTTTTGTCTTTCTTATTAACAATTGTTAAATCTGGGGTGTAGTGGCAAGTGCTTGTCAGTCTGAATTCTAAATGCTAGGAACAGTTTAGCTTCTTCATTTTTTTTATCACTTTATCTAATTTGTGGTCCTACCAGCTCTTGCTTGCAGTAAAATGGTATTTCTTGCAGATTTTCCAATCCACCATTGTTGATATCTTCTGATGTCATTGTTGGTAGCCAGTTTGTGTAACTTTCTTGTAATGTATTGGGTTTTTTACTTGAACTTTTCACATGTCTTTGAATGCTGCTTAAGGTTGCTCAATTAGGGTGTCTGTGTAATGGTCGCTGACTACCCAGACATGCAGTCTCCAGGAACTTCATTGGTTGGCTCTGGGGTGGGAATGGGTTTTTTTAAACCTATTGGCTGCCGCCTAGGGGCCAACCATATAAGTAGCTGCGCAGAAGCCTCTGATTCAGTTCTATTTCTGTTTGCCACAATAAAGAAATGTTCCTGTTTGAAACCTCTCGTCTTGCTTCCTGCCTCCAAAGAACTCACTACACAACAATGTTTCTTCACTTTCTTTGTAGAGGAGGCATTTGCTGTCTGTTGCCGTCTTCTCAATTCTGGTTTTATATGCATTTTTTCTAAAGGCTTGGTCTTGTGTGACCAGTATTAGCCTGTCTGTCTCTTTCTTCAACTTTCCTGCTCTTAGTCATTGCCAGATTTTATTGTTATCTGCTTTGCCTGCTAGGTTTTTTTGTGTACTGCCCACATTTATTTTGCCTTGCCATGTCTCCTTTCTATTCATTTGGTCTTTGTTGTCAGCGAACTTGGCATCTTTGGTTCCTGTTTTGTTTCGATTTGACCATTCTTTTAAGCATACCATATAAAGCCTTGAGATGTTTAGGATTAGATTAAATTAGATGAAATCAAATCAATAAATGTCATAGGAAACAGAATGTCTCATCCTTGCTTACATTGGAACAGCTCTGACAGGCAGCGGTGTAGACCAGCAATAAACCCTCTATGGCCAATGTAGAGAATTGCTGTGCTAATTGTATTGCTACCATGTCTCTTTTCCCCCAAAGTAGAAATCAGAGTCTGTCCTCTCTGTTTTCTAAAACTGTTTATCATAAAAGAATATGACTTAGCAGCATGAATTAAACAGCAGAGCAAATTGACAATCAGCCTTAGGAAGAACACTGGGTAGATAGACGCCACCAAATGCCTCTGTTTAAAAGCCTTACAGGAACGATTACTGAAGAGTTAATGAAATTGGAAGTCCAATCCCATAAAGAAGGAAAAACAACACAATGGCTTGACAATATTGTGCCGGGGAAACTGGGCTGCTGGAGAAAAAGATACTTAGCAAGAATCGCTAACCAGTGTAGTCAGATGTGCCAGTCAGCCTTAGTCTTTCAGCAGGAATGGATCTGGTTTGCAAATTGGTCCAGGAGTTGCTTGAGGCTTTAAGAACAGCTGAAACAGCAGATGTGTTTCACCCTTAAAGAATGCCAGGAATGAGAATATCAATATGATCAAGCGGCTGCCTTCTGAGGCGCATTCTCAAAACAAAGCAATGTTTGACTAGAGTCCTATATGGGAAAGGTGATGATCTTATCATTTGTACGACTAGGTCAGGTTATGCCGTTTCCGACCACATGTTTCACAATTCTTAACAGTCAGGGCCTTTCAAAAGTGCCATTCTAAAACCCCAATAAAAATTCAACTTAGCTGAACTTCACTGAAAGACAATATTATATGCACCCCTCTCTTGTGCAACTGGGGTAAAAAAAACACCAGCATTTCGGAGCTGATTCTAGTATAACTTCTTTATACCTTATCAATTATATAAAAGAGGCAGAAAGTATGAAGGGAACAAAGAGGGCTAGACAATATTTAGTACAAACGGAGGGATAAGACGTCTTCTTCACTTTTCTCCTGCAATCATTTTGGGATGCACCGGGGGGTGGGAGGGAAGAGGTATTGGGCTGTCATTTATTTATTTATTTATTTTCAATTGGAGCCATGAGCTGAACAACTGAGCAGCAGATGGCAGGCTTTGGAAAGGTCGGAGACTTGCAGCTTCTGTGCACGGCCATGGATACTGTAAGCCAGCCTGACTGAATTTCCTATCTCTCTAAGAGCGATGCCCTGAGGCTTCATGCGCCTCAACTGGAAGATAGTGTGACAACGTTTGAGGAAAATGTGTCCTCCTCCACTCACTGTCATGGAGTGAAAGGCAAAGTCACAACTTCGCTAGCAAAGCACAACCTCTAGCGCAACAGCAACGAGTTGATGGGAAGATGGAGGATTCTTTTGGGTTACTGATTGATTAAAACTGCTTGTAATCTCATAACGTTACTTGATTCCCGTGGAAACCAATGGTTAGTTAGCCTTTCTGGAAATTTCAGCAAATCAAGGAGTAGAAGGTGGTACTCTTGGCCCAAAGGTCTTTTGTTTGAGCAATAAAAAAGACACAACAGGAGGATTTTCCTGTTATCAGGTTTTTACCCGCTTCCTGAGGGTATTTCCACCTGCTTTCTAGCTTTCACAACCAATTAGACTTTCTTATCTTTTATTGCCTGTTTTTAGCACAAGGGCCATGACTGGCCATAATGCTGGTCAGTGATATATGGCCAAGAGACCAATTGCATCCAGAAGATAAATCTGTCCTCATTCTCACAACTGGGCTGGCTCCACTCCTTAATGCCTCTGGATTCTCACCAGAGCGTTTTAAAAATTTATTTTTTGGGTGGTAAACCGCTCCTATAGAAGCTGACTTTGAGCAGCAGATATCTGAACCATCATAAATTTTAGGTTAAAAGCACACCATAAACATTCAATAAAACGGTAGCAACCGTCATTTATAAAAATGGTAATGTACAGTAAAAGAGAATATTTGTAGCTCAGGATTGACGTGAGGGGTCCTTGGTGCTCTCTGAGCTTGCTTGTTTTCTTGCAGACATTTCATTACCCAAACTAGGAAATATCATCAGAAGACCTCCAAGGTCCCTTCCACCTCTATTCTATTCTATAAAGCCCCAGTCTTCACTGGCCATACTGCCCATGACGCTGGGCCAGGTATCAAATTAATGCAACCTCCCTACAGCATGAAGTAGGATGCAGCAACAACATTTCTACTCAGTTTCTCTAACAGGCAACAAGCTAGTTGCAGGAACCTGCCAGCTTTAGTCTGAAGCACAAATGTGACAATTTTCAGCAAAACTATTGTAAAACTTGGTCATGCAGCCGTGAGATCCTGCAAATGGCCATAAATTCCGCCATGTTGCCAAATGCCAGAAGTTCAGTCACAGGATTGCAGAGAGAGGCCCCTTTTTTTGAGTTGGTCGTAACTTTGAACAGTTGCAAAGCGACCATTCATAAGTCATGGACTACCCGTACTAAGCATATTAAAATTTGGTCTCTAAAAAGATTCCTTTTGAAATAACCTAGTAGGATAATAACCGTGATCTAAATATGAAACAGAAAATTGGATTGACCTTTAAGGTCCTTCGTCTTTAGCCAGCTTAAGTTTCTGCTTCAAGCTTAAAACTAGCTTCCAACTGACTTTGTATTTTCCAGTGATGCCTCTGTCTGTTTACACCTTTTTTTATTTCTCATTTTTTTCTGAAGCCTTGCTATCCTTTTTAAGCCAGAACGCATCTCTTGATATACCTTCATTTCCTAACTAATATTATCTATCAATGACCCTTTTCTTAATTTCCTCCTGTTTTTTCTTTAGTGGGCCATCAATTACTTGGAGCATGTATTGATTAGCAATTGTGTTAAGTTTCTTGAAGTTTTTCTGGGAAATGCTGAGGCTTCCAGGCACTGCAGAGTCTTCCTTATGCTGATTTCATAGCACACCTTACCTGAAATGAGACTTAAATTAGCCACATGTTCACAATTTGATCTTACAAAAAGAGGATCCTTGTCTGTTTCTACAGGACAGATATTAAGGAATTTAAAAATTATGAGGAAGGAAAGTTTAAAAGTATAACAATTAATATATGCCAAGGCAAACTGAAATATTAACCTAGGAATGAGAGCAATACATTAAATGCTTTACCATCAAATGCAGGGCACTTGCTTCAATGTATCCCAGTTTTTGACAAGTTAAGTTTACAGTTAAGAAAAAAACCTGATTTATATATTGACTTCCTTTTCAAAATTCTCTGTAAAAGGCTCAGTAAATTCAACTCATACTGTTGACGTTTCCTGCTATAAAATTGTAAGCATGATGCCAGCTCTGTTCCTCATGTGCTTGCAAAGCTTTTTAAAATTGAAATAAGGAATTTATTTTATGAAAGGAATTGGCTTTTGATTCATGATTTCCTTTTCTTAAAAAAAAGAAAGAAAACCTTGAGGTGCTTCGTTTTGGAAATGATAGACAAGTTCTGTGTCCTGGAGATGGGTTGTTCTGAGTTGTAGCTGCACAGCAACACCCAGATAATGTTCTAGCATGAACAATCTTTCCCCGCTTAATGATTCCAGGTAAAAAACAAATGTTCACATTTATTTCCCACTCCCCAACCCTATAGCATGACTTACAGAGCCTTACAACCAGTGTCTCAAACTGGAGGATGCCATACCTACTTAAATGCATACAGCTGGGGAGTCAAATTGCCGGCCCGCAGGCCAGATGTGGTACTGACTCTAGAAAGGGTACAGAGAAGAGCAAAAAAGATGATTGGGGAACTGGAGGCTAAAACATATAAGGAACGGTTGCTGGAATTGGGTAAAGGTAAAGGTAAAGTTCCCCCCACACATGCATGCTAGTCGTTTCCGACTCTAGGGGCCGGTGCTCATCCCTGTTTCAAAGTCGAAGAGCCAGCGCTTGTCTGAGGACGTCTCCGTGGTCATGTGGCCGGCATGACTAGATGCCAAAGGCGCACGGAACGCTGTTACCTTCCCACCGTAGTGGTCCCTATTTTTCTACTTGCATTTTTACGTGCTTTCGAACTGCTAGGTTGGCAGAAGCTGGGACAAGTAACAGGCGCTCAGTCTGTCACACGGCACTCGGGATTCGACCTGCCAAATTGGGTATGTGTAGTTTAATGAAGAGAAGGGTGAGGGGTGACATGATAGCAGTGTTCCAATATCTCAGGGGCTGCCACAAAGAAGAGAAAGTCAAGCTATTCTCCAAAGCACCTGAAAGCAGGACAAGAAGCAATGGATGGAAACTAGTCAAGGAGAGAATCAACCTAGACCTAAGGAGAAACTTCCTGACAGTTAGAACAATTAACCAGTGGAACAACCTGCCTCCAGAAGTGGTGAATGCTCCAACACTGGAAGTTTTTAAGAAGAGACTGGACAGCCATTTGCCTAAAATGGTATAGGGTTTCCTGCCTAAGCAGGGGTTTGGAGTAGATGACCTCCACGGCCCCTTCCAACTTATTATTATTATTATGCCGAAACTGTGCCCACCCCATTGCTGGCAATGGGGGAAAAGTCACGATACATCACAACACGTCATGTGATGTTGCGAATTTGACACCCCTGGCATACAGAGAGAGAGAGGGAAGGAGGGAGGGAGAACATTGATACTCTTTATTGACTCACTCACTTCTGGGAATTCCCCCACAGTCAAAAGGTAGGCCATTACATTCCTATGGTTTCACCTTACACCAGATAGTCCTCAATTTACAACATGTCATTTAGTGAGTATTCAAAGTTACAGTGGCAATGAAAAAAGTGACATGACCGTTTTTCACCCATACAACTGTTGCAGAATTTCCGGGGTCACGTGATCAAAATTCAGACACCTGTTCAAACAGGCTCACCCGGGGTCACGTGATCACCTCTTGTGACCTTCTGAGAAGCAAAGTCAATGGGGAAGCCAGATTCGCTTAACAACCATGTTACTAACTTAATAACTGCAGTGTTTCACTTAACAACTGTGGCAAGAAAGATTGTAAAATGGGGCAAAACTCGCTTAACAAATGTTTCACTTAACAACATAAATTTTCGGCTCAATTGTGGTCGTAAGTCGAGGACTACCTGCGGTCTCGTTTTTCAAGTAATGATCTGCACGGGCTTCCATCATTCTCCAACAAAGAATCTTAATCTATAAATGCTCAGTCATTCCCTTTGGCTGGGCTATTTATTTCCATTTGGGGGCATTAAAGGCACAGTGGGTACAAGGCTTAAAGCAATTGCTTCATCTTTTATTTCACCATCCCCCAATCTAAAAAACAAAAACAAGAAAAGTAAGTCTAAATATTTTGGTTTAGCCCACTTCACTGAGGTCCTTCGCAAATCCTGTGTTAAGCATAACGAAAATTGTCTACCTGCCATCAAAGGAGAAGGAAGATATGCTATCAGAAAAAAAAGCAGAGAATAATTTCATCTGTATTCAGAGTGGATTCAGCTTTTCAACCTTTTTTGAGAGAATCTTGAAGAAGCCCAGACATGCCAAGAGTTTTCCAGAAGTTCAGGTTTATTCAAAAAATCATTTTGTTTTGTTTTGTCTTTCAGTCACCTCTGCTAGTAGTTTCCTTTCCCTCCGGTTTCCAAAATTCTCCCAGGTAAGATGAAGAAATTGGCCCACAAGGTGAAAATCATGGGCTATTTCAGGTAGCAAAGTGGAAATAATATTCGGGGGGTCGGGGGGAGGAAATCCTAAAATGAATACACTCTGACCCTGGTAGTTTCTGAACATGATCCAGTGAAGTTGTAGGTTCAGATGTGAAAAAAAGCAGCAGCAGCAGCAACAACAACAAAAGTTGACCGATGCTGTACTATTAGCTTTGCATGCAGTTAACTTTGAGCAAGGATAACATTGCTCAAGCTTTAATGCAAGTCTTAATAAAGAATTGCTTTTAAAAAGTTGTTATTTGGAAACATCCATTTAAGAAAAACAACAGCCCTGTATTGGATGAGACTGCGAGTTTCCTTCTTAGCAACAGTTAAGTATGTCCAGGGCTTTTTTTTCTCATAGAACGCTCAGAACGGAGTTCCGGCACCTTTTTTGGATGGAACCTTGTAGGGTAGGCAAGGTGGGTTGTACGACATGTGTGAGTTCCGGCACCTTTTTCTTTTACAAAAAAAGCCCTGAGTATGTCTATGGAAATCCTCAGTCATCCAGGTCATGGTTGTCCCAAAAGTGCTTTTTCAAGAGGCAACTGAACTTCCTTGTTTTCCTTTAAAGATGTTTCGCTTCTCAGAGCTGAAGAAGCTTCTTGGATGAGAAACGAAGTGTCTTCAAAGAAAAACAAGAGAGTCCAATTGCCTCTTGAAAAAGCACCTTTGGGACAAAAGGTAAGTATGTTGTACTGAGAGGATCTCACTAATTCGAATATGCTATCCCACATTCTTGATGGTATAATTTCCCTGCCCTGTTTGTACTAACAAGTCTCATCTCAAACCAGACAGACCTAGAACTAATTTTGTTATCCAGTCTCATTTTCCATAGGGGCATCTGAGATAGAGATTGTTCCTAGCAAGAAAACCTTCTGTTGTTAAGAAGACTATTTCTATATGAGACACAGAAGAAGGAAAACACCAAAGAAAGACATATGAACTACCTGTCATCTTGGTGTGAAAATTTTCTACATGCTGACTGAGTCCATGGGTTCTATAATGTGTCATAGTGATCATCATTCTATCCACCTCAGTTCAGCCAATCAATAACTTCTAGGTAATGCCTGAGTTAAATTATATGGAAGTAAAACTCTTCACTTGCAACCAAAAGATCTGGATGATACTGTAGGATTCATGTTCACCTTGAAGATGATGTACATTTAATTGCATGCTGTATTTGTGGATGCAAAATTATTTGGATTCTCAGTCTTTCTACTTCCTGTATGTCTGAATAGAGCTCCAAGCTACATTCCTTGGCTGAGCCAAAAAAATATGCTGTAGCCATTAGGATGTCTGGAAGTTGAGTCATGGCAACCTGAAAAGAAGTCCAGTTGCCATGACTCACCTTCCAGACAACTCTACTTGGATGACTGAGAATCATCATCATTGATATAATGTTTTGTTATGTCCAACTGGTATATGTGCTAATCTTTGGCTGAATTGGATTCTTGAGATCTTTAACAAATTCATTGATTTCAGGCATCATATTGGTAGGAAGGTTTTTTTTCCCCTGAATAAAGCATAGATCAGATAATATTTTAGGATGGATGCTCCTAGTTATACAATATTTTAGGTAAAATACAGATAGAGCACACCAACTTGTATTTTAGATATTAAAATGTCAACTAGAAATACTCATGCCAAATGCATACAGCAATCTTATACTTGCTCCTACTGACTTTCATTACATTTTTGTTATTCCAGTTCAGGAAATAATCCAGCCTTTCTCTGCATAATTTCCTTATCCTTCACCATACTCAGTACCTCCCACATATGTCACCTGCAGATTTCATCAACTTGTTTCTGAATAAAATAGGCCTTAACTGGAAGGAGCCTGGGTATTGCTGAATTTCCCATTCTAAACTAATCAGGCAGATCTTTAGCTGTAACGCATTCTGTTGCCCTGAAAACACACAAGAGCTCTTCTCTGAGAATGAGTACTGTCTTTTCAAGGAATATCTAGTTTAAGAGGCATGCTGCAGAAGGAAATTGGCCATGAATAGCTTTTCCCAAGAAACTCTGGAGATCTGCTCAACCTTTACCTTTTAAAACTGCAGATGAGTTGCATAATTTCATATTGTCTCTCCATGCACTCAGATTAGAAAGTACGAGAAGAGCTATGGCATTACATTGAAATTGATCACAATAAGGATGCCCAGATCTATTTCAGTTCAGAAAGAATCTGATAGCACATTATGAGTCTCTCTCTCTCTGTGTGTGGTGCATGTTCACATGTGCATGCCTCTTTAATTGAACATTGACTCCTTGTGACTGCCTGGACTTGTCCCTGCAATTTTCCTGACAAAGTTTGCCATTGCTCTCTTTCTAGAGCTCAGAGGGAGTGACTGGCCCAAGGTTAGACAGCTGGCTTTGAACCTAAAGCAGGACTAGAACTCATAATCTCTCAGTTTCTAGCATGGTGCCTTAAGCACTATACCAAATTGGATCTCTTTGAGCCTAGCATTTTTTATACAATGCATACATTTTCACAAGTAGCAGCTCACTTCTGTCTATAGCATCTCTATCTAATGTGATTGTTCTGATAAATAAAATCTGTCTAAAGATAATAAATTTGATAGTATGTTCTGAATGGAAGCTGGAAGCATGTGGGCAATCTGTCACATTTCTTTATAACATGACAGTTTTGCAACATTTTATGTAGGGTTTTTTTTAAGAAAGACACAAGCTTAATTTGGTTAAAAAATAGAAGCTTTTGAGGTCATGATGGAAGTTGATGAAGTTTTCTTTTTCTACGTTGCCAGTGATGGAAATCCAGAGGGAATTGGATTTGGGTGGCCAATAAATGTAAATAAATATACATAATCTATCGATCTCCCACTTCTGTGTAACAAAGGGGGCAGAAGTATGACCTTACACATAGCTATTTCCACTTCTTTCAACAAATGTCCCTTTCTCATAATAACCCACATAATACAAATTATTTTTCAGCCAGTATTTGCACATCCTGAAATTTCTCTATTCATTTTCCTACCTTTAATTAACATTTTTTCAATATATACAATGTGCTTGCTCTGAATTCTTGCTTTATTTATATAAAGTTGAAATAATTCAATTCATTTTTCTGGTCAAGTATACCTTATTTTTAGATCCAATCTCCTCATTACATCATACAGTCTATCCAATGTTCATTAAAAATCTTTCTTGCAGTTTCCCAGCTTAACAACATAATATTGTCTAGCCACAATAGACAATAGAAGCACACTCACATTCCCAAGCAATACACCTCTAATGCATGACATTCCTTATTCATTTAACTTTATTAAGTGGCTAAATATAATCATACAGCTTTATCTTACTTAATGTTTAGCCATTCACTTAACATCTCATTTATTCAAATGTTTTTTTTTCATATTTTACTTTTCATATTTTTATTTTAATTTACAGCACTCAGCAAGCAATGTCAAAGCTTTACCTTTGTGTAAAAGAACCTAATTACTGTACTATATGCCTTCACTAAATCTAGAAACATATAATACATGATTACTCATATTCATATATTTAATCATGGCTTGTTAAGACGTAAAATCTGGTCTGAACACTCTAATGCAACATCAAATTGCATTCCGTTCCCAAATTTTACTTATTGTCCCCAATCATATCCTTTTGATCACTGACACACCTTCCCCAGGCATACTTGAAAACTTGTCCCATTATATCATTCTGTCATTCCCTTTTGCTATTTTTTCCTATGTATATGGGGGGTGAGAACAGCATTTTTCCATCAGACACACAGACATGTTCACACATCCACTCTACAAACAAGCCACAGCTATCTTAAGATTTCTCTTGCTACACCACCTACACATTCATTCCTGCTATTTTTTCAAGATTTTCACAGCATATGTAACTCCCTCTTCATCTGGTCCATTTTTCTCACAATCCACTCTTCATACTGTTAAAAAATGGTGTGTCCTACTCTCTTTTTCCCTTTAGTAATTATCTCAGTGTTTCTTCAGAAATAAAACCAGTCACGCTTTTAGATTCATATTTATTCTTTCTCATGTATACATATGAATAGATTCATGGTTAAGTACTATTTGAAACAAATATATTTTCCCCCCTAAACAGATGCTGACTATTTTCATCCATTTATTCATTATTGGATTTTTGAGTGGCCTGGTATTTTTCCCCCACCTATCCATTCATATAACTTATTAACATACATTTTATCCTGATTGCATTCATTCACAGAATTGCACTCATCGCCCTAAATTCATCTCCGGTTCTTCCATTACCATTTACCATCTATAGGAACATACTATGTAACTATCATATCTCTAACTATGGATTCCTACTTTCAAAAACATCCACAATACAGATGACACCAATTCATACATTTTAGCCATTTGATGCTTTATACTAAAAATCTCCACCTGCATATAAATATTCATTAACTCTACTCCACAGAAGTGACGACCATCATTCAGAACAATTACATCCTTATGTTTTTTGATAGTTAAACAGACACAAAATACATCTATTTTTCATGTCCACATCCATCTGTTAACGCATGTTCATTCCATTTATTTGTTTATATTCTAGGTCATAATCTTCCAAATGCCATGGCTGTCAACAGATGAGACCATCAAAATTGACTTCTGCCTTACAGTATTGCTTTAGTCAGCTGAGACTTTCACAAAACACTTTTTCATAAGATAGAGTGGGTGTGGAGTAGATTATTATCCTTAGTCATATCTATGCTACCTGAACCATTATTAGCTAAAAATAAGGACAAAAATAAGGTCAATTTATGCCCATTTTTGCAAATACACAGCAAACACAGCCAAGCCCCAGTCTTACTACAAGTATTTTCACACTATTCTACAAAACATATGATCTTTTATCTGTGAATTAGCAAGCCAAAATACTTTTCCTCCTATTCCTCCATACAGAGGGTAGTTGTAACAAATTTAATGTAGCATAAACAGTCCACTTTTTTAATTGTTGAAATATTTTGATATAGTATCAAAGAAAAACAAGCACATATATGTATGATTTGCATGTATATATATAAACACACAACACATACAAACACACATATGCTGCAGTCGGGTGTAGTGATTAAGGTGCTGGATTTTAAACCAGGAGATCATGAGTTCCAGTCCTTCCATAGGCATAGAAATTGGCTGAGTGATTTTGCTGAGTTGCAAGCCAGTCATGTTTTCTAAGCCCAACCCCAACCTTACAGGTTTGCTGTGGGGAAAATAGGAGAAAGGAACAAAATGTGCAGTATATTCAATTCAATTGCACAAAAATGTAGGTGGAATATAAATCTAATAAGTATATATAAAAATCGAAAATATTTTTAAAAATACATTTAAGCAGACTAAAAAAAACACAATAACAAGGATTAAAAATACTAAATAGGAACTTGTAAGAGTCCAAGTAAAATAAATCCAAAGTCCTTTATAAATGAAGAAATCCCCTTTGTTTTTGGATTGTAATTCAGCATCACATTAACTTCTTTGAATCTTAATTTCCTTCAGAGACTTTGGTTCACCATACTAAAAAAATTTAACCAGTAAGAAGCTACAAAAGTATATGTTTAAAGTATGCATATTTGCATCAACATTAAAAAGTTGACAACTTTTTAAAGCATCTGTTGGTGATATGCCTAAAATAACCATCCAAACATCTGATTTTACAATTGTACGAAATTATTCCATGTTTTTTTACACCTTAGGACAGAGATTTTCTAATTTTTTCAGGTTGTGTAAACTGTCAGTTTGAAAAATTAAAAATTCCAGATTACCTGATCAAGAGGCAAAACACTAATGACTGGGGGAAAAATCAATAAAGTAAAAGTAAACTATTTATTGAAAGTGTAACATTAATATTTCAAAGTACAAAAAAATAAAATTGAATTTTACAATTAGCAGGGAGGTTAATGTTTTACTCAAAAAAAATCATTGTTCGGTGACTGAATGTGATTGCTTTTCATAGATAACAGTTCAATATTTGGAGCAATTGATGCTACTTGTAAGCAGAGATCATCATTTAGCCTACTTCAATATTTTTTTTATTTCTTGTTGCATATTAAAGGGATGTTTATGCATCCAAGTCATGTCTTTGCAAATGGTTTAAGATATTTTAATGCTCAGCTAGCAATTTCAGGATCTATATACTACTAAAATTCTCATCATAATATTTAACTGGCAAAATGGAGCATCATAGGATTACAGTTTAACCTCAAATGGATTAACACAGAGTGTGTCCAAAATTCAGGACCCACAACTTCCAAGGGAATGAAATTTGAGGAAGTTGCTCCTTCCATGCTAATGGCTGCTGCTGTTCTTTTGGGCTGCTGCTACACTTGTGTGATTTCCATTTTCAATGTTCTGTTACAGTTTCCCAGCCAGTTTCACAATCCCTCCCTCCCTCCCATTACCCAGCAGCAGCCACTTACCTGCCTCCTGGGAAGCGAAGGGAAGGGAAGGGAAGAGAAGGGAAGGGAAGAGGAGATTTCCTTATGTAAACAGCAAAATAGAATGACTAAGGGAGGGCATAAAAACAGTGAGAGCAGGACCAATGTCTGACTTCCTCCTGGCTTCCCCATTGGGTTTCCTTGTGGAAATCTGGCAGTAAGTGTTGAAAATTTCCCCTTCCCTTGAAGAAAAATTATCCATAAGATGAAATCAGTAAATTGTCTGTAAAGTCTTCCTTTTCCTTTACTTTTAATTCAGATGCAATTGAATGGGATTAACTCCTAAGTACGTCTGTACAAGAGGCCACCTTGATGATCATGCAGATTTCTTTGGGACACTCACTTGCATATAGACAATCTGCAATGTTAAAAAGCAAAGGAAGGAGAAGAGGACAGGACATCGAGGTTTGAGCTCAGCTTTATTGTGGATGGAACAGACAAACTCTCCACAGCTCTGCTTCTTTAAATACTGTTGCCGGCAAGCCGGCTGCCAATCCACATCCTTAAAGGGTCCCGCCAGAACGGCTTGACCAATAGGACGGGAGTTTGACGCCACCTGTTGTTGCTGGGTGTTACTCAGCTGATGCCCAGCTGAGCTGTCAGGTTAACATCTAACACTAATATATAACATTCCCTTTCCCCCCCAACAAGAACAATAACAATAATTAACTTGACTTCCAGTCTTGCCACTGTTGATGACCTATGACCTTACAAAGTCTTGCAGATACGCTGGGGGCTTGCGAATCCTGCTGGAACGTCTTAATGGCAGCTCCACCCTGTCTGGAGACTGGCTAAGTTCTTCCCCTCTATCCCCTTGTCCGGGATTGGAGTTCCTCTGCTGGTTCCCTGGGTTCTGAGATGCCACAAAGGTCTCTGGTCTCTCCCTGTTAATTGTGGTTGGCGTATGGACATACGGGGGCCTTTCAGGTGTTATGGTGCCTGCAGAGCCTGAGGTTGACCCTCTGTCGCTGGTCACTACCCCTTGTTGGTTTTCTGGAGCCCGTTTCCTCAACTGATCTAAGTGCCTTCTAAGCTGTCGGCCCCCTTCCCCCTCAATAATATATGATAATGGTCCTGTTTTATCAATCACCACCCCTTGTACTCAGAAGTCCCCTGTGGCATAATTCCTGGCCCACACAAGGTCCCCCACTGCCAGCTCCTTTACGGTCCTGTGCTGCTCTCCTTCTGCCGCCACACGGTCAGGGTGCAGTCTGTCCAGTTTAGTAATGAGGCGTCGGCCCCAACGAAGTTCAGCTGGGCTTTTGCCGGTGGTTGTGGATGGAGTGGTATGTTGACTCAGTAGGAATTGTGCCAGTCTCTGGTGCCAGTCTCCAATAATAATTCACTTCAGGGCGTCTTTTGTTGACCTTACCATTTGCTCTGCAAGGCCGTTAGTCTCCGGGTGGAAAGGGGCCGATGTGATGTGCCTAATTAAGTTGGCCCTGATGAATGCCTGAAAATCAGTAGATTTAAATTGTGGGCCATTGTCTGACACAATGACATCTGGTAGGCCATGTGTTGCAAAGAGCCCCCTCAGCACCTGCACAGTTTTGGAATATGGTCATGCTAGACACTGGCACTACCTCCAACCATTTAGAATAACTGTCCACCACTACGAGAAAAAGGTGACCTTGGAAGGGGCCTGCATAGTCAATATGGATTCTTGACCATGGCGCATAAGTTGGTTCCCATTTATGCACAGGGGACTGAGGTTGTTTGGGTCTGGTTTTCTGACACTGATAGCACCCTGCAAACTGCCCTTCAATTTCTTTGTCGAGACCCGGCCACCACACATAGCTACGGGCCAGGGCCTTCATCCTAACAATACCTGGGTGCCCTTCATGTAATGCTTGTAGCATTTTAGTTCTCAGTTTGTCAGGGACTATGACCCTACTACCCCATAATAGACATCCTTTATGTGAAGACAGTTCGTTTCTTCTGGTAAAGTATGGTTGGAAGTCCTTCCCTGGGCTTTGTGCTTGCCACCCTGAGGCTACCCATGCTGATACCCTGCTTAAGATTTTATCGCCAGCTGTGCTGCTTGCTATATCCTTAGCTTGGAGGGGGGAGTCAGGAAGCTCCTGAATGGCAATGACGTTACAGGCCGGGGCTGGGTCTGGCTCCACAACTGACAGGGGCAGTCTGCTTAACGCCTCTGCGTGTCCCATCTCCTTCCCAGGTTTATATTTTAAGTCATAAGAATAGGCAGACAGGAACACAGACCATCTTAAAACTCTGGGGGATAGGATTTGTGGTGTTATTTTGTTGGTTGTGAATAACCCCAACAGGGGTTTGTGGTCTGTAAAGATGGTGAATTTCCTACCATACAGGTAGTCGTGGAACTTTTTAAGCCCTGCCACAAGGGCTAACGCCTCCTTATCAATCTGCGCATAGTTCCTCTCGGCTAGTGTAAGTGTCCTGGAGTAAAAAGCAATTGGCTTTTGCTCCCCGGTGTCTTCTTAATGACTGAGAACCACGCCCACACCATAAGGTGAGGCATCGCACGCAAGGCATAAGGGTTTCCCTTCAATAAAGTGTGTGACAGCTGAATTTCTAGAGAGCAACTGTTTTAGGGTTTTGAAACTATTGTCGTGCCTTGTGGACCATTTCCAAGGGGCATTTTTATCTAGCAAGTCATCACTGCTACCAAATTATTGCAGGACAACTCAATGTAGGCAATTCACTTTAGAGGCAACTTGTTCTGGGCGCCCGGATGAGCTATATCAATAACTTATTGCTCCAAATCAGATATAATCAAATAAAATCTTTTTAATATGTGCCTAAATTGCAATGCACATAGTGTATCATGGATTTTCTGTTAGAAAGGCAGATTCTATCTGAATAGCATCTCTCTCACCTACAATCCTCTGCACACAGAATGAATGGATCTGTATTTCGGATAAATTTAATTTTAATCTGTAGTTGCCATAAATTCAAATCTTAATTCCTAGTTCTTGCTGGCAGAGGAACATACAGAAGAACAAAATATACAGGATAACCAGCAAAAATAGGATAACCAGAAAAATGTAACAAAAGTTACAGTTCTCAGCAAATGCAGCGCAATCATATGCAGTATCTCTTAAAAACAAAAGGATCTAACAAGAAAATATAGTTCTTGCAAGTTAATTTAGCAGAGCAGTTCTAGTTTCTCTTTGTATTATGTGTGAAGCACATTCTCTTCCCTTAACATCAAAGGGGAAAGAAGTCACTGTGAATGGGAAAAACAAAATGAAACAAAACTTTGTAATGAAATCTTCCAAAATGATCAAACTGGGAATTTAATTTATCAAGAGATCTGGCACATGCTTTTTTATTGTGCTTTGAAGCTAGGTATATATTTTAAAATCATAGCATATCTAAAACAGCCATGTCTTTCTCTAGGCTTCAAACCAAAATGCTTCTGATTTAAGAATCACTTAAGCAAGCTGGCTCCTTAAAGCAACTGTATCTTTTTTCAGGTAGACGAAGACGGCAGAAAAAAGAAGCGACCAATTTTAAAAATAGCAAAGGGGTGCTTGTGTTCATTCCTTCTGGAGGTCCAAATCACTTTTTCTGAATCATATTGAAATACTTATCCTTCAGGATGGGCCAAGCAAGGGAAATGGTTAAGCGACACAGTACTACTCTTTTGAAAGCTAATTGCTGTGACAGCTTACCTCTGGCTTGTATGAAAATTTTACTCTACCAAGTCTCATTTACTCAGTGCTTTTTTGTAAAAGAAAAAGGTGCCGGAACTCACACATGTCATACAACCTGCCTTGCCTACCCTACAAGGTTCCATCCAAAAAAGGTGCCGGAACTCCGTTCTGAGCGTTCTATGAGGAAAAAAGCCCTGCATTTACTCAACAGATAGAGACAATTATATACTTTTACATCAATGTAAAGGTTAAGCACACATATAATTTCCCCCAAACCATCCATGTAATAAATAAGGAATGGGTTGATGGCTTCTCTTTTCGGCTTCTCATTTCTGAGGAAGGGTTCTTTTTATTGGGTATCACTGGGAGTCATTAGTGAGCACTAATCCTCCTCAAATGACTGTAAAATGAATGTGATCCTTCTAACTTGCAGTACCATGTAGCTTATTATCACAATTAAAGAGTATCATCATAAAATTTGATGTACAACATACCTATGAATTTCTAATTAAAGCCCAGATCTTCCTTTACTCCCCTAGGCCTAAAGCAGCGTTTCCCAACCTTAGGAACTTGAAGATGCGTGGACTTCAACTCCCAGAATTCCCCAGCCAGCATAGCTGGCTGGGGAATTCTGGGAGTTGAAGTCCACGCATCTTCAAGTTCCTAAGGTTGGGAAACGCTGGCCTAAAGAGAAAAGGTCTGCTTCAAACACATGGATATGATGCTATTATAGTTGCATCTCCCAAATTCACTGAAAATGGGAAAGACATTTAGATCAAATTCTGGACTGTGGGAATGTTACAGTACAAAATAGAAATACAAAATTGAATGAACTTAAAGGAATGTAGATTGACATATAACATTTTTCAAAGCAAAATGTGATTATGTTATAGTAATAATTAAAAAATAGTTTTTCAGTGAGGCCACATGCTATAGATAAAATATAAAAGTGAGACTTACCCTATTATAAGTTATATGTAAATGGATTGATTTACTGGTCACATTAAAGAACCATGGTATCCTAACATGCGCAGATTCTGGTATACTGGAATGTTTTGAATTAAATACCAATGCTTCAGTAAAGCAATCTACTGTAAGGTAAAGGTAAAGGTTCCCCCACACATGTGTGCTAGTTATTTGCAACTCTAGGGGCCGGTGCTCATCTCCGTTTCAAAGCCGAAGAGCCAGCTTTGTCTGAGCACGTCTCTGTGGTCATGTGGCCGGCATGACTAGACGCCAAAGGCGCACGGAACGCTGTTACCTTCCCACTGTAGTGGTCCCTATTTTTCTATTTGCATTTTTACATGCTTTCAAACTGCTAGGTTGGCAGAAGATGGGACAAGTAACAGGCGCTCACTCTGCTATGCGGCACTCGGAATTCGACTCACCAAACTGCTGACCTTCTGATCGACAAGCTCAGCGTCCTAACCCACTGAGCCACCGCGTCCCTTATAATCTACTGTATTGTCTCACAAAAATCAAAGACAATAATTTCCCTTCTTCCTCTCCATTCTAGCATTCTTTCCCCCCCTCCCATACCAGTGCTAATATTCTTCCACCTGCAGAATACTGTCATGCACAGTGATTATACATATTTCAATACATACTTTAATATTTTAGTCTTAAAAGTGACTAGATTATAAATTATTCCTTAATTTATAGGCAGTTACTGCTCTAGCACTACAAGAATATATTTTACTTTTTATCAGTGAGTTTACAGTAGTATTTTTCACAAACTGTGTCCACCACAAATGTGCACACTTCCTTTATAATATCTAAAAATGGTAGCAGTCTATAAATCCATCACCAATATATTTTCCAGAATGACATATGCTGTGCAGATTATTTTTCCTTGATTGAATGTAATTGTTTCTAAATAGGAGATATATAAATTTGTTATCCTAGAAGCAACTGGGCTCTCTATATCAGCACTTTAATTTGATAATAAATCTTTCTGTATATCGAGCAGTATCTCTAAAATATATATTTTTAAAAATCAATAGGTCAGTATTAGATCTGAAATCCCCAACATATTATATCACTATCTTTTTAAATAAAAATGGTAGAATATTGATTACAAATGCATTTATATATTGCTTCCAAATTAAGCTGATTTTGTTTGTGTGAAAATGAAGAGTGTGATAACAATAATTATTGGCTTTTCTATAGCTTCCTTTTATCTAGCTTTTATTCTGTATTCTACTATTCTATTTCCCCCTCTTCATGGATTACTACCTTGTCATGGTGAAGGGGCTTGCATAATTCAATGAAGCTATGAGCTATTCCATGCAGGGCCACCCAAGATGGACAAGTCTTAGCAGGAAGTTCTGACAAAATGTGATTCACTGGAGAAGGAAATGGCAACCCATTCCAGTATCTTTGCCATGAAATCCCATGAATAGTACCAAAAGGAAAAAAGATATGACACTGGAAGATGAGCCCCTCAGGTCAGAAGGGATCCAATATGCTACTGGGGAAGAGCAAATGGCTAGTACTAGTAGCGCCAGAAAGAATGAAGCGATTGGGCCAAAGCAGAAAGGATGCTCAGCTGTAGATGTATCTGGTGATGAAAGGAAAGTCCACTGCTAAAGATTTTTTCTCCATAGGAACCTGGAATGTAAGATCCATGAATCAAGAAAAGCTGGACATGTTCAAACAAGAGATGACAAGACTGAACATCAACATCTTAGGAATCAGCGAACTAAAATGGACAGGAATGGGTGAATTTAATTCAGATGACCATCAGGTATACTACTGCAGGCAAGAATTCCTCAGAAGAAATAGAGTAGCCTTCATAGTCAATAAAAGAGTAGGAAAAGCAATACTGGGACAATCCCCAAAATGACAGAATGATCTCAGTTCGAATCCAAGGCAAACCATTCAATATAAAAGTAGTCCAAGTCTATGCCCCAACCACGAGTGCTGAAGAGGATGAAATTGACAGGTTCTATGAAACACTTGTTGCGGGTGAAGAAGGAGAGTGCAAAACTTGGGTTGAAACTTAACAATAAGAAAACCAAGATCATGGCATCTGGCCCTCTCAATTCCTGGCAAATAGATGGGGAAGAAATGGAGGCAATGACAGATTTTATTTTCCTGGGCTCCAAGATCACTGCAGATGGGGACTGTAGCCAAGAAATTAAAAGACGCTTGCTCCTCGGGAGGAAAGCCATGACAAATCTAGACAGCACACTAAAAAGCAGAGACATCACCCTGTCAACAAAAGTGCATATAGTCAAGGCTATGGTCTTCCCAGTTGCATTGTATGGCAGTGAAAGCTGGACCATAAGAAAGGCTGAGCGCCAAAGAATTGAAGCCTTTGAACTATGGTGCTGGAGAAGACTCCTGCGAGTCCCTTGGACTGCAAAGCGATCAAACCGGTCAGTCCTAGAGGAGATCAACTCTGACTGCTCTTTAGAAGGCCAGATCCTAAAGTTGAAACTCAAATACTTTGGCCACCTAATGAGAAGGAAGGATTCACTGGAGAAGAGCCTAATGCTGGGAAAGATTGAGGGCAAGAGAAGAAGGGGACGACAGAGAATGAGGTGGCTGGATGGAGTCACTGAAGCAGTAGGTGTGAGCTTAAATGGACTCCAGAAGATGGTAGAGGACAGGGAGGCATGGACGAACGTTGTCCATGGGGTCGCAGCTAACAACAACAATTCTATTTCCCATTTTTTATCATTTTATTATAATTACATAATTAAATGACATGTCAAATTACTTCAGTATTATAGCCAAAATAATTATATGAACACCAAAAGCTAAGACTAACTCAGAAATCTGGTCTTCTGTGTGTGTGTGTGTGTGTGTGTGAGAGAGAGAGAGAGAGAGAGAGAGAGAGAGAGAGAGAGAGAGAGAGAGAGAGAGAGAGAGAGAGAGAGAGAGAGAGAGAGAGAGAGAGAGAGTTTTAAATATATCACTCTTTGTAAGGTGTTAGAGATTGGAATTTGGCAGGTGTCCTTGTTAAAGGATACACTGTCGTATTTAAGTGATGAAACAGAACTGAGTGATTAAGTGGCAGTGATTAAGTATACTATCTATAGATCGTCCATTAATTTGCAGAGTAACTCACTGAAAAAAGGTAAGTACTCATAAAATAGCTATCTTGGATTTAGAGAATAGCTTAATCTAGCTATCAAAAAATGGTCACAGCAAAATTTAATAATAATAATAGTAATAGTAATAGTAATAGTAATAGTAATAGTAATAGTAATAGTAATACAAAGACCTACAAATAGAAATAGAAAGACTGTGGCAAAGGCAAGCAAGGATAGTACGAATAGTAATAGGCACCTTGGGTGCAATCCCAAAACAACTGGAGCACCACTTGAACACCATTGGCATTGACAAATTTGCCATTAGTCAATTGCAAAAGGCGGCTTTACTAGGAACTGCTTCCATACTGCGACGATATCTATAATACTATCAAACATCCACATCTGCCTATTCCAGGTCCTTGGTAAGGACTCGATAGGTAAACAAAAATGCCAAATCCAGTCTGAACATCTGGCTGACTGTGCGAATAATAATAATAATAATAATTAATAATAATAATAATAATAATAATAATAATAATAATAATAATAATAATAATAATAATAATAATAATGTTGGAAGGGACCTTGGAGGTCATCTAGTCCAACCCTATACCATTTCAGACAAATGGCTGTCCAGTCTCTTCTTAAAAACATCCAGTGTTGGAGCATTCACAGCTTCTGGAGGCCGGTTGTTCCACTGATTAATTGTTCTGTCAGGAAATTTCTCCTTACTTCTATATTGCTTCTCTCTTTGGTTAGTTTCCATCCATTGCTTCTTGTCCTACCTTCAGGAGCTTTGGAGAATAACATGACTCCCTCTTCTTTGTGGCAGCCCCTGAGATATTGGAACACTGCTATCATATCACCCCTCATCCTTCTCTTCATTAAACTAGACATACTCAATTCCAGCAACTGTTCCTTATATCTTTTAGCCTCCAGTCCCTGCTCATCTTTGCTGCTCTTCTCTGTACTCTTTCTAGGGTCTCAACATCTTTTTTACATCATGGTAACCAAAACTGGATGCAGTATTCCAAGTGTGGACTTACCAAGGCATGGTAAAGTGGTATTAATACTTCACATGATCTTGATTCTACCCCTCTGTTAATGTAGCCTAGCACTGTGTTGGCTTTTTTGACAGCTGCAGCACACTGCTGGCTCATATTTAAGTGATTGTCCTCTAGGACTCCGAGATCCCTCTCACAGTTGCTACTATTGAGCAAGGTAGCACCTATACCAGGGCTAGGCAACTTTGAAGAGCCAAGGTTGCCTACCCTGACCTATACTATACCTGTTCATTTGGTTTTTCTTGCCTGCATATAGAACCTTACTTTTTTCACCATTGAATTTGCTAGATGTTTCATATTTGATGTAAAAGATAGATTTATTAAGAAACTAGACACCCATGATATCCTAGTATCAGAGATATTTCCTTACCTAAACAGAGAAACAGAATGACCATGGGTGCATAAAATAATCAGTGGGAATGGGAGTAACTTCCAACTTCTTATGGGAAGCTAGAAAGAAGCTTCCTTCCTTCCTCCCTCCCTCCTTCCCTCCCTCCCTGCCTCCCTCTTAGTTTACAACCTTCCCAGTTGGTCTCTGGGAAGTCAATGGAGGAAGCTGGATTCAACTGCAATGATTTTGCTTAACAACTATGGCAAAAAAAGTTCATAAAATCAGGCGCGAGTCAGTTAACAACCACCCTGCTTAGCAACAGAAATTCTGGTCCCAATTTTGGTCATAAATCAAGGACTACCTCTAATTAGCAATAATAATAATACAGTGGCTTATATCTTCATATTCAGAATAATTATAGCCCCTCTTGTTTCCACTACATTAATTGCAATCACAGAAGTATTTTCTAAAACATATACCTTTCATTTTACATATAGTTGCAATATATTCCCATAATGTTATCCCTGATTGAAATAATTTTCAATGCCATTTTTTTCCCTGAGCTTTTGGGATCAATATATACACCTGAATTTCAGTCCCCAAATCCTTAAATCATGAAGCGATAGGGTCCCTTCATTTTGAAGACAAATGCAAAAGGACCAGAACTCTCTGCTTTACCTGTCCTGAGCCCCTTTCAAAAAAAAAACTGACAGAGGCTTCTGTGCCAGTTGATAAGAGGGAAGGAGTGTGCAGAGTGGCTTATGGAAGGAAATTACATCATGATTTCTGCAGGACAAAGAGAATCTCACTGCCTCCGCAGCACAAAGCTTTCTCTTGAGACAAATCCAAGTTGCTTTGTCCAGCCAGTAATAATAGCAATAGATTTTTTAAAAAGGAAAAAAATATTTTCGTAAAATTATTCCCTATTCACTCTGCCTTTGTAATGCCAATGAAGAGGCACCCGATACTGAATTCCAATAATAGTTGTTCCTTGCTCCAACTCCCCTGTCTTGGGGGTTCGTTGCTCCCCTCATTACTCTTCGAAATGAATTGTCCCTTCATCCCCTCTATTCTTCCTTCTTCCATCATCACCACAATGAAGCTGTGTCTTTTTCAGTATCTCCCAGCATTCCTGGCTTTCTTTCCCTTGCTAGGACACATCATTAATCGTCACAAGATGTTTGCTCAAGATTGACACAGACGCCCAATTTACTCTCCAGAGACAGGGAAGAGAAGGCAGCCTTTTTCTGCTTTGTCCCCCACTCAGCTTTCACGTATTCAGCTCAGCATTGCACAGATCCCTAGTATTTCAGTCTTGCCTTCTTCATTTATAATTTCCTCTGTATTGAAACATTATTCTCTGCTCCTTTGAAACTGCTGTATTTTGTAAGTCTAGGGAAAGGTCACTGGAGTCTGGCAATGGGGCATGGATGGGAATGTTCGTGCCTCAGGTGTGTCTGTGGGATCAACTGATACGACAACTTGGACTGTGCAGGGCCTGCATTTCCCATCAGCTCCACTAGGTCCCCTGTTGAAATGGAGAACTCCAGAACACTGTAAGTCTCCACTAGAGAAGTTCTCTGTTCAAACTGCCCATGACTTGCAGGGTTGAATCTTTCTCGGGGAACAAGTGCTTCAAATCCTCCGTGACTTTTCTTTGCTGATGAAGCAATGTGATGCTCCCACTGCATCGAGTGCCAATGGAGCTCATTTTTCACAGTGAGACAAACTGTGGCTTATCTTTCCCTCAAGGATAAAGGGGTTTATTCAGTCCTACCCATGAGATGAAGTGCATTTCATATTTCATGCTGAAGGTTCGCAGTGTCGAGCAATTCCTCCTAGGAAAGGCTGCAGACAAAAATCTGATTGTGTATTTTAAAAAGGATCTGATATGACATGTTACTGCTGTTGATAGTCTCCCAGACATTCATCATTCAAGGGACATAGGCAGATTTAGGGGTTTGTCACAAATTGCTGATGCTCTTCTTTCTCGGTGCATCTGAACTTGCACTTCTCTTCATATTTAATGACTTTTGGAGCCGAGCTGGCACGGGGATTTTTCATGCGTTCAAAGCTGCATTTGGAGGTCACTGAAAACACACGATGCACCAGCGAAGAATATGGGATGCTGCTTCTTCTGACACTACTGAATGGTGCCCAGGAGTCACTTGCAGTCTTGTGTCCTAAACAGCTGCTCTGCTTCCTGTGTGGGAGAAAAAGTCTGGCTCAGCTCGGCAGGAATTTAACAAAACCTGCCACTCTAAAGTATAAACTAATTAGATTTGTTACAGCACAAATAATGCAAAATAAATAAATAAAACTAATGATGCTATAATTGGTTGCATCCTTCCCTTTTCTCACTTGGATGTGCTGTCAATATTTCAAATTCATGGTTACATGATGGAAACTCCTAAGTGCATTTTAAACAATTTAAATAAGTTGTTCTGGCTTTTGATTAGAAGGATCGCCTATTCTAATGTCTTGTAACAGGGCAGAAACTAAATAACCTCCTACTCTGTTGGCCTTTTGCAAGACACAAAAGACCTGGTTGTTAGTTAATTTGTCTGTCATTGTTTGTTCATTATTGACCATAAGTTGGAAAGATCTACTTGGATCTGTGGCACGTTTATTACTATTCATTAATTAAATTTGTTTTGATGTTTGGGTGGAAGATTGTTTTGTTTTGTCTTAATTTACTGTTATTCACCCAGAGTTCCACTGGCAAAATGGGCAGCCATATAATTGTTTAAATAAATAAATATCACATAGTACTTACTAGGCAGTCTGCTAAATGGTGAACAGCCCCCCTCCCCTCTTTTATTCCCCATAAAGGACTCCTGGTGGGGATGTAATTGGTTTTTACTCCTTGTTATGTAAATATCAGTGGCTGGACTTCACCCTAAAGGATTTGATTTATATTTTTCAGTCTCTGAACTAATGCTGTCTATGAAGCATGCAGTTCAAATAGAGTCTATTTATATTACTCTGATGACTGCTGCTGTCATAAATCTGAGGATTTTTCTAATCTGGAATATGGTTGGGATTTCATTCAGAAAGGCTGCCTATTTTTACTGTGATCTGTTGTTGTTGTTACCTGCGAAGTTGTGTCCAACCCATCACGACCCCATGGACAATGTTCCTCCAGGCCTTCCTGTCCTCTACCATCTTCTGGAGTCCATTTAAGCTTATGCCTGCTGCTTCAGTGACTCCATCCAGCCACCTCATTCTCTGTCGTCCCCTTCTTCTCTTGCCCTCAATCTTTCCCAGCATTAGGCTCTTCTCCAGTGAGTCCTTCCTTCTCATTAGGTGGCCAAAGTATTTGAGTTTTAGCTTCAGGATCTGGCCTTCTAAAGAGCACTCAGGGTTGATCTCCTCTAGGACTGACCGGTTTGATCGCCTTGCAGTCCAAGGGACTCGCAGGAGTCTTCTCCAGCACCATAGTTCAAAGGCCTCAATTCTTTGGCGCTCAGCCTTTTTTATGGTCCAGCTTTCACTGCCATACATTGCAACTGGGAAGACCATAGCCTTGACTATACACACTTTTGTTGACAGGATGATGTCTCTGCTTTTTAGTGTGCTGTCTAGATTTGCCATTGCTTTCCTCCCGAGGAGCAAGCGTCTTTTAATTTCTTGGCTACAGTCCCCACCTGCAGTGATCTTGGAGCCCAGGAAAATACAATCTGTCACTACCTCCATTTCTTCCCCATCTATTTGCCAGGAATTGAGAGGGCCGGATGCCATGATCTTGGTTTTCTTAACATTAAGTTTCAACCCAAGTTTTGCACTCTCCTTCTTCACCCGAAACAAGAGGCTCTTTAGTTCTTCTTCACTTTCTGCCTTACTGTTATCTAGAGCAATGATTCTCAACCTTGGCAGCATTAAGACACGTGGACTTCAATTCTCAGAATTCCCCAGCAAGCCAGCATGCTACTTGAACTTGTGACTAAGGCTCTGATTTCATGGAGTACACATGAGGGTGTGAATTCACTATTTCAATGGCAGAAAATACAGCCAAATTTGCCTTTCAGAGAAGTGGGTTATACCCTTCATAAACCTGTAAGGGTTATTTTTCTAGAGATAAAATGATACTATCCATCCTAGGTCAGCGATGGCAGGCATTTTTCATAGATTTTTTTATTGTAAAGTAAACTCAGAGCTATTTTACATAACAATATCCACTAATTGATGGACATTTTGGCCAATGTTCTTCAGTTCTACAACATCATGAAGCATCTGGGTTGCTCCTGGTATTGTAAAGCCATTTGAATGAATAAGATGTGTAAGCAAAATTGTAGGGAAAATTTTAAAAGGCACAATGAAGGAGAAAGATTTATAGGTCTGGATCTCATCAGAGCATCCAGACTGAAAGGGAGGTTTGAAAAAGGCTATCAGCAAACCAACATGGATAATATATTCATCATCAAAAAGTCAGAGGAAGAGTTGAAAGAGTGGTATATGCATGAGCTGATCAAGGTTACTTCTTTATTAATTCATGCCTATTTGCAAGAATCTTGCTAAAGTAATTGCATTCTCTTGGAAAAGGTCAGATATTTAGGGATTCTGGGGTAGGTAAAATCTGCCCCACTTGCTGTTGTAGAAGTTTGGCACTCTCTTCACACACACACACACACACACACACACACACACACACACACACACACACACACTAGCTGGAGATTCCACCAGATTATACAGATGAACATGTTAAACAGATGAACCTGTAAAAGTTCTTTTTACCTTAAAGAGTTCTGCTACCCAACAGCACAGGTATAAAACTGAAAATGTACTCAGAAAAAAGGCAATGTAGAAAAACAAAGCTATTTGATTTTAAATTCTGGGATTATGAGGGACATAGCACAGGCAATTCTCTCTTTACATGTATTTATTTATTTAATTTATTGATTAGATTTATTTGCCACCCATCTCACTCGAAGCTTTTGCTATAGTCCTCTCCCCTCCTGAAGCATATTTATATGGGGTTTTAATAATTTCTCATATAGAGCCAAACTTTGAATCAGTAAGACAAGGTAAACAAAGGAATGAAAATCATATAAATAATGAAAGAAGCAACATCCTAATAAAATTTAGCAATCAAGAGATTGCGCTCATAGCCCTGATTTGGAAGATGGTTCAACCCAAATCGCAGGCATGTGACAAAAGTCTTGAGGAGTATAAATAGTTTTAAACAATGTATTATTGTGATCATTTAAGATCATCTTAGATCTTAGAGCTCCATCTGGGCTAATTAGTGTCTTGAGTACTGGTGCAAAGATCCAGTAAAGCTGGGATGACAATGAAAAAGCAGGGAGGGAAATTTAAGGATAGAGAAACAAGGAGGAGGAAAGTGTGATGATAGAAGTGTCCTTTTTAAAATGAAGATAGCAATAGCAATAGCACTTAGATTTATATACTGCTTCACAATACTTTACAACATTCTCTGAGTGGTTTAAAGAATCAGTAAATTTCCCCCAACAATCTGGGTCCTCATTTTACCAACCTTGGAAGAATGGAAGACTAAGGCAACCTTCAGCAGGTGAGAATCGAACTCCTGGCAGTGAGCAGAGCTAGCTTGCACTACTGCATTCTAACTACCGAGCCACCACGGCTCTTCTTGATGCCCAAACAATTTCCTTAAAACAAAGGAAATGAGAAGATGCTTTTTTTTTTGCTCTAGTAGAACAGTAGTAATAAAATTAACAGAGAAAAAGATATAGAAATATAAAATTTCCAAAACGAGTTTCACAGTCCATATTAAAGAGGCTGAGGCACATCATCTTTTAGATGATTACCAAGACCCTAACCAGCAATGCATTGACACCAGTTTTACCCAGAAACATTTCCAATTTTATAATTCAATTAGCAAAGTCCCAGATCTTCCCATTTCATGTAGGATTAGTAGAGCTACAATATCTGCACAGCTGGAACACATTAACCTAGATGCATCTTTTGAAATTACTAAGGAGACAAAGAAGTGGGATATTGCTTTGAGAAGCAGACCTTATTCCAGCCTCTCAGAGCCTTTGGAAAACATGAACTAACTTTTATTAGATGCCTAGGATGGCTTTTAAATGACAATGCAATATGATCCACTAATTCAAAAAATTAAACTTAAAGAACCGAAACACAGGGCATTCTAGCTAAAAACATTTCCCTTTGCAACAGATGTGACCAGAAGCTTCAACAAATAGAACTGAATGTTTACACTGATATTTTAGAATATCAAATTGAGGGAGCTTCTTATGTGTTGTTACTACACAACATATGTGTACAAGGGCAAGACAATTTAATCACGGTAATTTATGACAAGCCCCATTATATCCTGGTGAGCAAACATTACATCAATAGTATTATTGCTGAAATCAAAACTGATCAAAGATAAATATCCATTTTTATCACAGGAATGTGGCTGTCAAGCTTCATTTTAGGCCACAATAAAGAAAATTGTAATCAAAGAGAACAAAAACAGTAGTGTATATCCCCAAAATCTTGATAGATTATTTGCAGATGACCAGGTGAGTATTACTTGTTCACGTTCACAATTTGGTAAAACTGTAATATATGATTCTTCATTGCAAATTGCTTCAAAGAAGCATCAACCACCAACATGCCATCCGATTTGCATTGGCAGATGATACAATAATCTTGACCTTTGAGGTTTTTTTTTTAATTTAGAAAAAATAACTCAATTCTGCAGTTTTACAAAACTTCATAGGTTGAAGTTAAAGTCCTTTAGGAAGTAGCACCAGAGGGCAGGACGAGAAACAATGATTGGAAACTGATCAAAGAGAGAAGCAACATGGAATTAAGGAGAAACTCCCTGACAGTGAAGACAGTTAAGCAGTGGAATAGCTTGCCATCAGAAATCATGGGTGCTCTATCACTGGAGGTGTTTAAGAAGAGACTAGACAGTTACTTACCTGAAATGGTATAGGTTCTCCTGCTTGAGCAGGGGGCTGGACTAGAAAACCTCCAAGGTACCTCCCAGCTCTATTCTATTCTATTCTATTCTATTCTATTCTATTCTATTCTATTCTAGTCTAGTCTAGTCTAGTCTAGTCTAGTCTAGTCTAGTCTAGTCTAGTCTAGTCTAGTCTAGTCTAGTCTAGTCTAGCCAAAAATGCAACTTTTTTGAAAAAAAAGTTAAATTCAAAAGCTGGCTAGGTAACTTTGGGCCAGTCATTCTCTCTCAGCCTAGTCCTTCTCAAAGAATTGTTGTTGTGAAGAAAACAAGAAGAAGTAGATATGTTCACCACCTTGAGTTACTTACAAAAATAATAAAGGCAGTATACACATATACACACACACTTATGCACACGTTTGTACACACACATCTATGTTTAGAACTAGGGTGTGTGTGTGTGGGTGTGTGTGTGTGTGTGTGTGTGTGTGTGTGTGTGTGTGTGTGTGATTGATGGCAGCCAAACAATCCAAACCATGTTGCGTATTTGCTTTTCAGTCCCCACAATGCACACTAAGTATTCAGGTTCTCACAATTTCCTATATACATCAGCCATTGTACAGAGGATATGAAATGCCTTTTCTTTGCTAAGTGGCTGCTACCTAAAGGCACTAATGTGATTGCATTTTGCCCATAAATGAGATAATACTGAACTACCCAGAGAGATGCTACTGTAACATATTGGTAGGGGTCAATACATTGGATGTCAGCCTCATCAGCAACATAGACTCACACTCACCACACTTATGAGAAAATCATGAGATATTATTTTCATTACTTGCTCTCTAAAATGATTACAAGCCTTGCTCAGCATCTCTACTTCTTGTGTTCCTGGTAAGCCAAGGCCAGTTTCCGTTTAAATACTTTTAGCAGCAAACTCAGAAGATCCTCCCTCTCATTAAGCATCATGGTTTTGGGACCTTATTTCTTAATCTTGGGGGATGCTCCCATGTCATTTTTAATTAAGAAGTAAAAAATTAGAATAGTAAAAATTTATACAAACTGGGGAAAAAACAAAAAGAATAAAAAGAAAAAGAAAAAAGTACAGAAAATAAAGGAAAAAGAGAAATAGAAATAAAAAAGAAAAATTAAGAATACGGTAAAGAAAAATAATACATATCTACTGCATATAAAATGAGTTTATCACAAGCATAAACAATTTTACTCACCTATCATCTTCTCTTTAAAAATAACAAATGGTCTCTTCTTCACATATCCCATCTCTTCTCTATGAACAAATCCATACAACCTCATCATTTCAATCCTGATGACAGTAGAGGTCCATTAAGGGTTATCAGAGATACCCTTAGCCTCATTAAATAAACCAGCTTTATATACCTTCCATTTACTTTTAACAAAGTTAACCTTTAGTCCCTTCAAATAATGTCCTAAAACTTTTTTCTTTTCATTTTTTTTCTCTGTCCTTTCTAACAAAGCTTCTTCCAAGCTTTAACAAGCCTCTTTTGTAACTAGAATATAGGAAAATTATCCAAGTCACTCTCTTGGTTTGTTGCTTGTATATTCTTTTTAATTTGTTGAAACATCAGTCAGTTTCCTTTGTATGTCCACTGTAACATATTTTTCCATGCTACTCTTGTAGCTATCAATTTTGAAATTCACTTTCAAGTCAGTCTTGATCTTGTAAGGTAGAACTAGTTCATCCTCCATAACATCTTTTAAACACAATCTATAGATCCAGAATTACCTTCTGGATCCATTATTCAAAAATATCCTACAATATGTCCAGTGTTAAAATATTTTACTTCATTCTGTCATTACGAGTTGGGTATTCTTCTCCTTTAATTATATTTTTTTAATTCCTTCTAGTTCCCTTTAGTGTCTGATTTTTAAAGTTTTATCCTAATTTTTTTCAAAAAAGAATGTATAGTAAAAGCATTGTCCTACAGGAAGATTCTTTATAATTTATTCCAAAAGTTTATTTCAAATTTATCTGGACCTTCAATTCATTTGCAAGTTTCTAAAAGCAACATCTGTTTAGTCCTTATTGAAAAACCCCTGATTCTTAAACTTGTAGTTAAAACTTATTTCACTAAGGATTGGAGAAAACTGACCCAGTGCCTTAAATCTGTTGATCCAAAACTTTGTAACAGCTGAAAAGCAATTGACAAGGAGTTTCCAAAAGTGATTAGAAAAGAAGTATGCAAACTTGGTGTCCTTTCAAAAGTTCTGACCGTGGTTTGAGCAAGATGTCTATTCCCCATCTCTAAGAGTTCAAAATCTGTTGAGCAACAGTTGTGGGCATCCTCAAGGTCTCTCCTTGTTTGGAGAAGAATTACAAAAAAGTAGAATTACTTTTTCTACTTGTCAGTCTTCATTCATCACAGTTATCAGTAGTTCTTGACTGGTCACTGTGTTGAACAAATGAGGTAGGAACTCTTTGCTGCCATGAATGTCCATAATTTTTGGTACTTTGCTTAATTTAAGGAGCAAAAGAACAACAACCCCAGGAACTGCCAAATGTGTCTTTGGACTCTGAATTAAAAATAGAAGGACCACATTTTGTTCTCTGTATATCTTCTTTGGAAGATTTTTGAACAGTGGTAGTGGCAGCCATACACAGGATATGACAACATTCATAGAAATAATGTTCACCCAAGAAGAGCTTGATGTTTTTGATTCCATAATAATGAGTGCTGGGTAATAATAAAAATGGCAGCTTTCCTTCCTAAGGTCTACCATGACAAAATCATCCCATCCTTTGTGCCTATAAAATAAAACTTTGTTGGTTACACTAAGATGTTCTTCAGAAAGTTTTCCAGTATCTCTGAAATGTCACCCATATTTTCTGTGGAAAATACCATTCTGTGATAGACATTTCTGGCTCTAGGAATAATTTCTTGTTTTATTAATATCCCATTAACAAATAGAGAAGACAATCTGCAAAGCATAGAAATTTGCAAGGGATATTTTCATCGCAAGGATCTGGCTAAACAACATGGAGTTTCACTTCTTAAAAACTGCCTTTCTCTATTCATACAAATAATAAAGTATATATCACCCCCCTAATATATTTCCATTGCTCTGTAATGCACTTTCAATAAAGTTCATAACTTGATCAGTGTTTAAATCATCTCCTTTCTAACAGAAAAGAAAGAGTGAGCCAGCCCATCCTCATCCACCCTGAGTTGTACAAAAATGTTTTTGGCCCATTGTCCCAGGAAACACTTTTCAAAAGATTCTCCATCTTGTTATGAATCACATCTGTTGTCACCTACTACATATGATCAACACTACTATAATCTATAGCAGTGGTCTTCAAACTTGGCAACTTTAAGACTTATGAATTTCAACTCCCAGAATTCCTCATCCAGACCTGGTTGGCTGAGGAATTCTGGGAGTTGAAGTCCACAAGTCTTAAAGTTGCCAAGTTTGAAGACCCCGATCTATAGTGTTACTAATATTCCATAGCACCACAGCTCTAGCAGATCTTTTCCCTGACTATATCCTTTCCAGACACATTCATTGAGTTTGGACTCCCTGATTCTCCACTGGTGTGACTTCTGCTTAGATCCCTCTGAACTGCTTACACTGCCTCAGGAGACTGCTGAAAATCCTCTGCCTCACAGCTTTGCTTTGCTTTTTTTTTTGCATGATGGCTCCAGTATAACAGCAGAAACAAACAAAGCTTCAGTCAAATCACAAAAGTATATTTACACACCAGATTTCTTAAACCTATTTGCAGTTTGATAAAATGCAATAAATATTTTTTGCCTTCTAATCTAACCTGATGAAATAAGATAACACATAATACTGCATCGGATAAAATTTGTGTCTGGTGACATTTACCCCACATGATTTTTGTTTGCTTAAATTGATGGCATCACTGATTAAAATTACTTATAAGTCTCCGTCACAAGTTAATAGACACTTCTACTTTCTACATTGTGGCATCCTTGGTGCTCTCTCGGCATATCTGCTTGCATATGTTTCATTGCCTGACTAGGTAACATCATCAATGCTAGTAAGGTGGGGTTTTCTCCCTTTTTATATACTATAGCTTACCTTGTCAGTGTAGGTGGGGGTATGATTTTCTTTTTAGTAGTTCCTTGATTAGGGTATTGTTTTCTGCTTAATTGTTTTTTATTTATTATTATTTTTTAATTACATTTATATCCCGCCCTTCTCCGAAGACTCAGGGCGGCTTACAAGCTTAGCAGTTTTTCTGGTGTTAATCCCTACTTATCTGGGTATTGGCTGCTGAAGGGGATATGTTCTGGTCTTTTTGCTTCCTTTTTAGCTTTTTCATTGTCTCTTTTGAATTGTATGAAAGTATAGTTTATATCCATGTACCTGTTGATACTGCTAGTTAATTTGTCTTGAGTGCTAAGGTTCCAGGAATTCCCTTGTGGTTTTAGTTTAACTTGGTCTATGATGCTCAGTTTCCCAGTTGAAGCTATGGTTGAGTCTGTCCATACATCGTGAAATTAAGGAGCTTTCATCATGTCTTTGAAATGTTGAAAAACTAGAAGACAAATGTATTGATCTTGGTAGAATGTTCTCTAAATATGGGAAAAACTATATGAGAATTTCAAAACATGCAAATTCTGATAAAAAGTAGTATTTAATTTATGGTAAGGAATGAATATTTTTTGAAAGAATAAAAAACAGCCATGTCACATTCTTCTGCCTACTGTTTAAATAGAAATGAAAATTGGGTATGTCAGGTGAAACATAAAAGTTAAATACAGGGGAATAGGTTTCTTAAGAAATATGTAATAAAAGAAGAGGCAGAGACAAGAATAAATGGATGCCGAATAAATGTGGATTGTATATGAAATTAAATGACCAGTATGAAAGATATTGAAGCGATTTGGTCATATAGAGAGAATGAACAAGGATCAAACTGCAAAATAAATATAAGAAGTATGAATGATTGAGAGTAAGGGGAAGACTGAGAAATTGGAATAGATGAGATCTTGAAAAAGAAAAGGTTGAGAAATCTAAAGCACAAAAGACCAAAATACAGAATACAGATAGAGTATTGCAATGGCACTGCAATTGATATCCCTAACTATGATGGTGATCCTCACCAATTAATGGAAAAAAGACAAATGCTATGGCTTTAGAGCCAGTGATTACTGTTCACTTTATTGAAAGAGAAAATTTCAACATTAATGCTATTTCATAGGGGTTTTTAATAATTCCCACTATAATTAAAATAAAGAAAGCATGAGATAGTTAAAATGATACTCCTGATTATGAAAGAGGTTTGGCTCCCGCTAAAAGGTAATTGATTATGTCTATACATTAAAGTAATGCACCAAGCAATGGATCATAAAATAAAATACTCCTGCATAGAAGCAGTTTTGATCCCATTTCTTATAGTGTCCTTCTTATAAGAAGACTTCCAACTAAATCGGAACAGCAAGTTTTTGAATACTCAGCTATGAAAGCTTCTATTGCAGTCCAGTCTTGGGGTTATAGAGCATGCCATGTGACACAGACAGCCCTGTGTTCCAACAGAGGAAAATAAATAGGAAAGTTTACATATAAGAGCAATAGGTCAGCCATGTTTGCCTTCCAACACTTCTCATAGTCTGCTGCAAAGACAGGTCACTAACCCTGCCTAATGACTGGACGGCTTTATTGGCCCCTTACTTTATAGCAGTGTTTCCCAATCTCAGCAGCTTGAAGATGCATGTCCTCCTGCCCATATTGTGAATTTCCTGAGAGTACCATGCTGCCAACTGACTAGATGGACCCTTGGTCTGATCCTAAAAAGTTGATGTCTTCAGCTTTGAAGGACGCATAACATTTGGAAGTAGCCCAGGCAAATGATTTATTTATAGTATAAAATGAGATGGTATAAGTACAACACAACAAGACTAGGAAGATTCGGCTATAACCATTCTCAATAACAGTTGTAGTTTCTATGAAGTTGATTGCTGGGGTTGATCTATCTAGTGAGGCTCATGTGTCATCTGCCTGAGCAACTTCCAAATGTTATCTTGTTTCTTGGGACTTAAAAATGTTTCAATCAACTTTATGTAACAGTTCGTGAACATGTCCATCAAGGTCATCTCTCTTACTCTGTACAGATAGTGATATGGTTCTCATCTTCAAAAAAACAAAAAGAAACAGATGTAGAAAACTACAGGTCAATCAGCCTGACATCAATACCTGGGAAGATCCTGGAAAAAATAATCCAGCAAAAGATCTATGAATACCTAGAAGCAAACAAGCAAGCAAAGTTATAACCAGAAGCCAACACGGGTTTGTCAAAAACATATCATGCCAAACAAAGCTCATTTCATTCTTTGATTAAGTGACTAAATTTGTGGACCAGTGAAATGCTGTGGACATAGTATACTTAGATTTCAGTAAAACCATAGACCACAACCTACTTCTTGGTAAGCTAAAAAATGTAGTATAGACAGCATCATTACCAGATGGATTTGTAACTGGCTGACAAACCACAATCAACATGTAGTCCTTAATGCAACTACATCAACATGGAGGGGCTAGGGATGACAGGATAGCAGTGTTCCAATATTTGAGGGGCTGCCACAAAGAAGTAGGGGTCAGCCTTTTTCCCAAAACACCAGAAGACAAGAAACAATGGATGGAAACTAATCAAGGAGAGAAGAACTGAGGAGAAATTTCTAAGAACAATTAATCAGTAGAATGGCTTGCCTTCAGAAGTTGTGGGTGCTTCACCACTGGAGGCTTTTAAGAATAGACTGGACAGCTGCTTGTCTGGAATGGAATAGGCTCTCCTGTTTGAACAGGGAGTTAGACTAGAAGACCTCCAAGATCCCTTCCAACTGTATCATTCTGTTAAATGTATAGATTAGTGAAGTGACTGCCTCAGGGTCAAACAAGTATAGTTCAATCCTCAAGACAAGAGAATTTGATACAATTCCCAGCTTATCCACTGATATGTATACTACACATCGGCAGAAGCTATGCAAATAAAATATTGTACTATTTTTTTTTTTTACCTCAGTGCCTTGGCTCAGTCTAGATGTGCTGGACTAGATGTCTCATCAACTTCACCCATCCTGATAGTCATACTGTCTGATAATAATGGGTACTGCAGTCTGGTATAAACAGAAAAGATCAGTCTTGGGTGATACTGCTCTAACATGTAACCACCCAGGGATTCACACCCAAACACACTCCTATAAAATCTGCAGTGGAAATAAAAGGATATATAATGCATTGATAGAAATTGACTCAGAAACGGAACTTGTTAAAGATTGTATGATAAAGTGGGCCCAGAATTTTCAAGAAGTTATAACAATGGACACTTGGGAAAAGATCTGGGTTAGAAACATAAAATTCACACAGGCCCAAAATTTAAGAGAGAATTTTTATAAAATGTTTTATAGGTGGCACTTAGACCCTAAAAAATTAGCAAGTATGTATCCGAACTGCCAGCTCAAATGTTGGAGGTGTGGTTGTGAGGATGCAACATATTTTCATATATGGTGGACTTGTAAAAAGGTTAAAGTTTTTTGGATTAAAATTTGGTGGAATATGCAAAAGATATTTAAGAAAAGGATAAAGTTTTCCCTGCAATTGTTTTTATTGGGTATTATTACAGATACTACTGTAATAGACACTAAATTGATGTTGAATTTAATTACGGCGGCAAGACTTTTAGTTGTGCAATACTGGAAGAAGGAGGAATTGCCGACTATAGAAGAGTGGACTTTGAAAGTTTCCAATTTGGCGGAAATGGCAAAGATTTCAGCATATTTGAAAGATCAATCACAACAAAGATATATTGTGGAATGGAGAAGATGGATTGAATATATTCAGAATAAATATGGGACTAAAAAGTTTCATTTAGTATTTGAATAAGTAGTGGATTTTTATGATGTATGATTAGTCATTTGTTACTTTATTAATATTATGATTATGGAGAGTTAAAGTCCGATAGAACTTAATATGTTATTTTTGTTATTAGCATATTTTAGTTTATGTTTGTATTATTATACCCTGTATTCAGCTCTGGGAAGTCGGGGAGGGGAGAGGGGAGGGGAGGGTTGAGGAGAGTGGAGGGGGAGGAGGGAGTTTTTTGTATTTAAAAATGTATTGTAAAACTTTTCAATAAAAAAAATAAAAAAATCTGCAGTGGAAGGAATATAGATTTTGGAGGAAGTTCCAATTTTGTTCTGATCAACTGTTGCTAAGATACAGTCATTTTGTTGGAGGAAATGAAGCAGTGCTAATATTATATTGTAAACTCATTTAGTTTAGTGGGTCAACTAAATAAAATTCTTCAGTAATCTGTTTTCCCTTTTAGTGCATTATATGGCTGCCTTACACAACATAGGTAAAGGTAAAGGTAAAGGTTCACCCGCACATGCGTGCTAGTCGTTTCCAACTCTAGGGGCCGGTGCTCATCTCTGTTTCAAACCTGAAAAGCCAGCGCTTGTCCGAGGACGTCTCCGTGGTCATGTGGCCGGCATGACTAGATGCCAAAGGCGCACGGACCGCTGTTACCTTCCCACTGTAGTGGTCCCTATTTTTCTACTTGTATTTTTACGTGCTTTCGAACTGCTAGGTTGGCAGAAACTGGGACGAGTAACAGGCACTCACTTTGTTATGCGGCACTCAGGATTCAACCCGCCAAACTGCCGACCTTCTGATCGACAAGCTCAGCGTCCTAACCCACTGAGCCACCGCGTCCCTTTACACAACATATGAAATCCTAAACCAGGCTAAACAAAATATTGTTTTCATATAACAGGGAAACCAAACAATAGTTACTATGATAGCCTGGATTACCTAAGCAGACTCAGAAAAAGTTTGGGTTCCCATTGTATGTTGAACTGCAAAATATTCTAGCCCAGTGTAAATGCAACAATTAATTAGATGGATTTCCCTCCATTTCTTCTTAGCTTGAGAATCAGCATTAGGAGCAGCTAAAAGACTTGCAATGAAAGCAGTGGGAATTGCAGTCTCCAAACTCATCCAGAAGTTCAAAAATGAAGAATATACAAATAAGGAGATAAAGTTTTAGTAATTAATAGGTGATACAAATAACAAACCAGTACAGTGAGTTGGATAATTTTCCTATATTGGATTTACAAAGGATACCTGTGAAAGTTTTAGATTCATCTGTTAAAGACTTGGTGAGAAGGGTCAAATGTTCTGAATCTGGCTCATAGTGGAGAAGGCAATCCTTCAGATGGACAAGTGCTAAGCTATTTGATTATTCTTTAGGTCGTGTGGATTTTACCCTTCAAAAACAAAAAGTGGGGACTCCACCCTATTTAGGCATTCAGCAATCACTTTATTTTTTTTAAAAAAATAATGTTATTAAAGATGCCAATAAATCAAATCAAAGCTAATACAGACTACAGAAAATAAAATAAAAAGTCAGTCTCTCAGTCACTCATGCCCTGGTCATCCACCATATGAACTACTGCATTGTGCTCTACATGGGGTTACCCTTGAAGAGTATCTGGAAGCTGTAACTGGTGCAGAATATGGCAACTGGAGCAGCCTTGGGTACTCTGGGATTGGACATCTAGCACCTCTGCTGTGTGAGCTGCCTCATGTGCCAATTTGATTCCAGGTACAATGCAAGGTGTTGGCTGTTGCCTTTACAGCCCTTTATGGCCTGGGACCAGGTTACCTGAGGAACCATTTTGTCCAAATTACATCAACCCATCCCACCTGGTCAGTCAGGATGTTAAAGGAGCTATGTTACATATGCTGTTGGTTAAAAGATGTGTTGACTGCTGGGGTCTAGGAAAAAAGTCTTTCTGCTGTTGCCCCTGCCCTATATCTTGCTCCCAGAGAGTAAGTACTAGTACTAGTAAGTATTAGTATTAGTGAGAGTAAGTACTAGTACTAGTGACAAGCAGAAAGCCTTCTGGGGCACAGCTGTTTCTGCAAATTGATTTTTTTTTAAATTCCATTTATATCCCGCCCTTCTCCGAAGTCTCAGGGCGGCTTACAAGCTTAGCAATAATATTGATTTTAATTTGGGCTTCTACTGTCTTGAGTTTACTGTCTTTTTAATATTTTGTATTTTATTTTATTATTCTAAGCCACTAAGAGTATCGTGCAAGCTAAAAAGTGGGGTATTAATTAAAGACACAAAGCAAAATAAAAATAAGAATATGGGAATAGAAGTCTTGTTGTTCCTTGATTCCTGTGAGCCTAACATTTCATTTCAGCTTCTCTCTGATATAACACAAAGAATTTGTAATATAACTGTGGAATTAGGATTATTATTTTGCCAAGCTTTATTTTTTTAACTATTTTTCTATCTTATTTTTATATATGATCCACAGCAGGTGGCAGCCCTGAGCTAACCCTGGCTAATCTCCAAAGAATTAAGCATGCCTCAGAGCTAACTGGACAAGGAAGATTACTTGGAAGCCTAGAGATGTAGGCTAAACTGCAAAGTTCAAAGCAGCTGTGGGAAACCACTTCCATATGATTGCCCATGTGAATTCTGAGACAGAAACCAACAGTTCTCAGGATAGACCTGGTTACTATATACAATATAGTATATGGCTTCAATGCTATTAAGAATCCATTCATTCAGGTAAGTACAGTAGGAGGAAAGAAGCCATGAGTTTAAACCTCAAGTCATTTCCATCTTCTCACTGGTAGTGTGTGAATAACTTAAATTTTGTGAAGGTTCATTTTTGTTTTCAGTAAAGTTCATAACTTAGATGAGCTGCATCAGCATCTGTGAAACTTCTGCAAGCCCAGCCAAGCAGTCCAGAAAAGCAATGAAGTCTCAGGAAAATTAAGCAAAGTCCAAGTCAGGGTCATTGAGTAACAAAGACAATTCCATAGAATAACAGAGTTGGAAGGGACCTTGGAGGTCTTCTAGTCCAACCCCCTGCTCAAGAAGGAGACCTTACAGAATCATAGAATGACAGAGTGGGAAGGGACCTTGGAGGTCTTCTAGTCCAACCTCCTTTTGGGATGGGATGGACCAATGTAGACCGCTTCCTTCCTGATAGGGCCAATTGGCATTCCCTGCCTCCCCCTCCCTCCTCATTCCCTCTCCCTCCCCACCTCCCCACCTCCCCCTCTCCCTCCATCTCTCCCTTCTCTTCCCCCTCTCTCCCTGCTTCCTCCCTTTCCCTCCCTCCCCCTCCACAGAGGTTCATGAAGTCATCAAGCTCTATTTAATATGTTCTGTCTGTGTATGTAGGTAAATTTGTGCTCTCCCTCCCTCTCTCTCTCTCTCTCTCTGTGTGTGTTGTATGCACACAATGACCCTGCAGATAACATATGTGCATCAAATTATCATTTCTTTTTCTTTCCCTAATCCTTTTGAGATCATTATGGGTTAAACGAAAATGAGACCAATTTGAAGTATCTCTATAAAACCCAGGAACTAAAACAGAGCAGCAGATCCATATAGCATTGCTACCATTGGGGAGGGGGTCTATCAAGGCCTTTTAGGTCCGTCTCCAAACTATTATATCTATACACACACACACACACACACACACACACCTATGCTTAAAATCCTACTCTTCGCAGTGCATTTTGCCCTCAGCCCAATGCAGGTAGTCCTTGACTTACAACCACAATTGGAACCAGAATTTCCATCACTAAGTAAGGTGATTGTTAAATAAGTCACACCGGATTTTACTACTTTTTTTGCAGTTGTTAAATGAATCATGTAGTTGCTTGTCAGAAGGCATCTGGGAAGGTCACACATCATGATCACATGGCCCCTGGACACTGCAGTTATCATAACTACATGCCTGTTGTCAAGTGCCTGAATTTTCAATCGCATGACTGTGGGTATACTGTGACCATTGCAAGTGTGAGGCACTTTTTCCAGTGCATTGTAAATTTGAGTGGTTACTAAACTCCTGACTGTACATAGAGGGTAATATATATTATGCTTTGTTCATAACAGTTGTATTCATTTTGAGATATTCCTCAAAAGTCCTAATGGTAAGGATCCCAGCTGGTCCCTCAGGAAAACAACACTCTTGACTCCATTAGGGTTAATCAAAAGAACTTTTACTGAGAGGTAGTGTTTGCAGAAAAGTCAGGTGGAATCTAAAGGTCCCACACAAAGTGCAAAGCAATTCTTTTGTTTTCTCCAAACCCAAACCCCCCTCCTCCGACCAGTCCACCAGCAGCCAATACAATGTTGTAGTTTTGTTGCAAGAACACTGAGGTGCTGGGTAGATAACAGGTCACTCTCAGGGCACAATGGCCTTGGAACCAGGCTGAAACCAGCTGAGAAGGAGTCTGTTTCTTCTCCGAAGAGATTCCCCAATTCCCAAGCAGGTGCAGCAAAAGCGAAAGCATGCAAAGGAATGCCACAAAGTCTTCCTCCTTCCTCCCTTCAACAGACTGGCAGGACACCTGCATGGTGGACCTGACACTACCAAATGTGTGGAATACCCCTCATCTTCAGCAGGATACATTACTGACCTTCTCACAAGGCTGCTTACAATCCAATAGCATAGCATGAAATGTTAGTCTTATATACTGTGCCATAGTACTTCACATCATTGTCTGGGTGGTTTACAATGTAAAGCATTATTTGCATATTGCCCCCAACAGTCTGGGTCCACATTTTACCAACCTCAGAAGGATGGAAGGATGAGTCAACTCTGAGCCCTATCAGTATCGAACTCCAGGCTGTGAGCAGAGTTTGCCTGCAATGCTGCATTCTAACCACTGCCCTACCAGGGTTCCTTGGTATGATAGCTCATTAAAACAGTCTCAGAAAATGTCTGTGCTGTGGCTGGAATACATCCTTAAATGAATTTTGAACTCTATACCTCAGTGTTTCCCACACACAAAAGTGACATGAGTAGCAGATTCACAGACTTCTTCCTTTCCAGGGTATATCACCTGCCCTATCCAGTCTTCAGACATAGTTTCCTTTTTCTCTAGTACTGGGAGTTGGCATCAGAAGAATCCCTTTGGTGAAATAAAACAATAGGGAAGAAAGGCATATTGGAGTTATAATAAATACCTTGAATGTGATTTGTGAATTACATAAATTACAGGGGGGGGCCTCTGTGAGAACTTTCTGGTCCTTCTAATAGTTTAGCCAAGGGCTAGAGAATAGTTGGAGGGGACACCACAGGTAATCAATAGGTAGCTGATCAATGCACGATATATGATCATATGGTTTCTCCATGCTCTACCTCAACTGAAGATTCCAGTGCTGAGCCAGGTGCAAAGAATACAGTGTGTATTCTTTGAAATGCATAGCATATCTTCCCTGAAAATACACCTAATCCTCTCCATCCCCCAACTCTCCAAATGTTCTGTCTTATTTTGTTGCTGAGTTGTCCATGAAATTGCCATGACTACAAATCAAGTCTGCTGCATGTGCAGTGACCCTAATTAGGATTCAAAAGTGAATCAATTTGCATATGCAGCTGCTAGCACAAATTAGCCCATAATAACATAGCTAGCAGTCTCTCTCTCTCTCTCTCTAAGTATCAGTTTTAGTTTGATGCATACTGGGGTGATGCATTTGGTTCTATAAAATGCAGGTTTAAGAAGGACCAAGATGGGATTCCCAATCTGTAATTATTAACCACTCTTTTAAAATAACTAATTGTAGCCAGTGATGATGCTAAAACTGGGCCACAAGGACACTTTCCCAGGGGCTAAGGCAATTCCAATAAGAGTTAAGCTCTTCCGCCATGGTCCTTCCTCCTGTTCCTTCTCAGTTAAAGCTGGAGATTGGGGAAGCACTTCTTGGTTGCTTGGTAACCACTCATCTTGTTTTCCTACTGCTTTCAGGAGAGGTTGAGATAAATGTCAAGATAGCTGCTATGTGAGATTGAAAACATTCTCATCAAACATTAGCTCAACTGGGGGATGCTGTGAGGACTAAAGATGCTCTTCATTTATTAAAAGCTTGCAACAGACAAGCTTATCAGCCACAGATTTGGCAATTGTGAGAAGTCCTATATATATATAGGACTTTGTGGTCATATGGTGGAAGGGTTGGCCAAAATTATTTTCTAACATGATCTTTTGAAAGTTCAGAGGCATGCAAATATTAACCCCAGTATGGAATGAATTCTTATGGGAGGATCTTATTGCTTATACCTGCTGATCCTTTCTCTGTTCTCTGCATTCATGCATACTACAAGAGAGATCATTCGCACAAATTGTATGTGAACAGGATCTGAACTTCCAAAAATAGTCATATATACTCAGATCTTCTGTACATCCCACTTGTGTGCATAGAAGAGTAGGCAGAACCCACGGACACATTACATTTCCCCCATCAGCACAGCATTTCAATCACAACAGCTGTCATGCTCCTTTGATACCACAACTATAAAATCCTGAACCATAAGATACATTGAGATTGAAGGGTGACAAGTCCAGTGCATGTTCTGGCTGTGCATCTACTTTTATCCACTCCATCACTATCTTCCTCAACTCCGAATGGGTTACCAAATGAATATGTACAGCCTGGAACCTGTTCTTTTTTCTCCTCTAATAGAGCATAGTAGAAGAAAAGGGTTTTATAGGAGGCAGCATTTACATCAATAGTATAGCCTCCCTCTTTGCAAAGGTTTACTCTCCATAGGGATTTGGATAAAGATGATGATGGAGAAGGTGGAAACCTGACATTCATTCCTGCTTTGTCTCATGAAATTCTAATCAGGTGGGAAATAGATGGCGCAAATGAGGTTGCCTTTCCTACAGACAACTCGTTTCTTTGCCCAGTGGTCAAAAATAATTTAGCTTGGTCTGAATAAGCTGATTTTCACTATAGGAGTATTCTTTGATGACTACGTGCCAAAGCAATGGCAAGGTACCTACATACACTTTTTTGCACTGTGTGTATGCTATGGTATCAATGTGCTTTGCTCAAATGCAGAACAAATGCAGTTAAATCTGCAACTCCATATTCAATACTTTCTGCTTGGAGTTGAAGGCTATAGAAGTAAAAGACGTGAAATGGAGACGAAACCAAAATAACAATTCATGTAGTCCATGCTCCGGCCTGACCTGGCAGCTTCTTACATGACTGGCTCTGCAATTTGCTAGGAAACCAGAAGCACAAAAAACAGTCCTAGAAAAATGTCACATGCTCTCTTACTAAGGCTGCACATCCATCTTATTCTGCCAACCCAATAGATACCAAGTCTTCCTTTTTCTAATAATCTGAACAACCATAAAGAAAAGAAAAAAAGTTTTTCCTATAACATTTGAAATGCCCAGTCTCTTTTTTAACTCAAAAAGAAAACAAATTTGTGTAATAGTTCCATTTATTCTTCTGGTTTCAGAATACTGCCTTGGCTGATACAACAACAACAAATCCCTTTGCTATAAACTCCTCTTCTCCGGTTGTCTTGCAAAGGAACAGAAGTGTGATGCAAAGTATTCATTTTCAGTCTAGAACAAGGCTTTTCAACCAGTAGTACGGGTACCACCTGTGGTACATTGGGACCTAGCAGGTGGTACGTGACCATCCTAGAAAAGTGGTAGCAGGGGAGGGGAATGAGCCAAACCGGTGGTAGCACCACACAAGCCTGAGCGAGAGATGGCTGGAGCTGCAGGGCTGTCAGGGCTTGGTGAAAGCACCAGGATCAGCACTTCTTCAGGGCTACAGGACTCAGCGGAAGCGCCAGGATCAGCGCCAGGCTCCAGCTGGAGCTCGGTGCTGATCCTGGCACTTCTGAGCTCAGAAGAAGCACCAAACAGCTGGAATGTTACAGCATCTCCAGGGTCTTGTGATTTACATTCAGATGCTTGGCAACTGATTCATATTTATGATGGTCACAGTGTCCCAGGGTCATGTGAAGTGACCAAAACCTGCTTCAACCACCAGCAGACGGGGGGGGGGAATAAAAACCAAATACCCCCCACCCGACCCCCGCTGCCAATCCTCAATAGAAATGCTCACAACAATGAATCTTGGAGAGGAAGAAGAGTGCTTCCAGGTGGACAGGCAGGTGTCTTGCTCGGCTGTGGCTTGGGGGGCACTTTTTTCAGTGTCATTGTAACTTTGAACAGTCACTAAGCAGACCTTTGTAAGTCGAGGACTACCTGTACTTCATCACTTTTTTCCTTTCTTTTTTTTGAACGAATGAATGAATGAATGAACCTTTATTGTCAAAGTACAACCATGTATACACTGAGATTGGCTGAGCCTCCCTTCGTGCCCCCACCCCCAACTTACAGTGACACAAACCATCTTATTACACTATGTGAGCTAATTGCACAACGCAACAGCCTCGCAAGTCAATCATGCATAAAGTTTATAAAATTATTTCCCGTTCAAAAGCCTAACAGCCCATGGATAAAAGCTGTTCTTCAGCCTGTTGGTACAGCTGGTAGGAGAGTAAAGAGATACCGTCCAGGGTGTGAGTCATCCCTGAGGATTTTCCTCTCTCTTCCAAGGCAGCGAGCCCTGGCGATGTCATCCAGTGGTGTCAGGGGACAGCCCACAATGTCTTGTGCTGTGCTCACCACCCTCTGTAATGCCTTCCTATCCGCAGCTGTCGAGAGGACGCTTTCTATAGTAGACCGCTTACAGAGGGTCATAAGCCATTGTTGGGTTTTTTGGTCATCAAGTTTTTGACACCTGGCTAGGTGACTGGTGGTACTCGGATGTTGCCATATCCTAAAAGTGGTACAATGGGTGAAAAAGTTGAAAAGCCCTCGTCTAATTTATTTTTATTTTTATTTATTTAGTTATATTTATATACCGCCCTATTCCCTGAGGACTCAGGGCGGTTTACAGGGAATTAAAAATCCAAAATACAAAAATTAAGAACCAAATTAAAAAATATTAAATTGACCCTGTACTCAATTAAAAAGAACCCCAAATTAAAAATTTCTCCTCAGTCTGGGCCCGAGAGCTCGAAGAGCCAGGTCTTCAGGCCCCGGCGGAATGATCGGAGGTCGGGGGCAGTTCTCAGCTCCACTGGCAGCTGGTTCCACAGGGCAGGCGCTCTCACCGAGAAGGCCCTATCCCTGGGTGTCACCCGCCGGCAATCTCTTACCGGCGGGACCCTGAGCAGACCCTCCCTGTGGGAGCGCACTGGGCGAAGGGCGTTTGATGCCGGCAGCAGGTGTTCCCTCAGATATCCCGGACCCAGGCCATGTAGGGCTTTATAGGTGATAACCAGCACCTTGAATAAACTCAACTCTTGCAAAACAGAAAGGAAAAATGGTCCAGAAAGGTCCTGCAGAAGACTAGTTTTTAATAATAATAATAATAATAATAATAATAATAATAATAATAATAAGAAGAAGAAGAAGAAGAAGAAGAAGAAGAAGAAGAAGAAGAAGAAGAAGAAGAAGAAGAAGAAGAAGAAGAAGAAGAAGAAGAAGAAGAAGTTGGAAGGGACCTTGGAGGTCATCTAGTCCAACCCCCTGCTAAGGCAAGAAACCCTATACCATTTCAGACAAATGGTTGTCCAGTCTCTTCTTAAAAACTTCCAGTGTTGGAGCATTCACCACTTCTGGAGGCAGGTTGTTCCACTGGTTAATTGTTCTAACTGTCAGGAAGTTTCTCCTTAGTTCTAGGTTGCTTCTCTCCTTGACTAGTTTCCATCCATTGCTTCTTGTCCTCTCATTAGTCCTCTCATTCACCCTCTCATTAGCCAAATTCCAGCACTTTACTCAGTTCCAATTAGATCATAGGTCCATTCATTTCTGCTGATGCTGATTCCTTCAGTTAGCTATTGGTTAAGCAACCAATGAGGCCCACCACTCACATTGGTCCAGCATTATTTGCTAAAAAGCTGGTGGCTCAAGAACTTCTGCAAACAAGCCTGTCTGTATCCACTCCTCTTCATGTGGAGAATTTGCTTATGGTTTGTTCTTCATTAGGGAAACTGAGTCTGTGACACCACCCACTTCCCATCCTTGCTTTGCAAACAGCAGCAGGTGAGATCACTGTGGAGGAAAAGCAGTTTGGCTTTACCCTTTGTTTACTCTGCAGTTGCAGCAGATTGTAGTTTGGTAGGGGCTGATAGCAGGTGCTGCCTGGTTTGCTGACAACCAGGCAACTCCAAGCTGCCTATTTTGCAAACTAACAAAACAGTGTGGGTGTGATGTCAACACAGTATTCCTGAGAAAAGCATTTAGAATGTTGCTATTGCAAATCGAATTTCAAACCTCCATTTATATCCTGTAAATCAGGAGGCGAGTAAATCCCTGAAGCAGCCTAAACACTCATTTCAGCTGTTAGAGTTCTTAACATCTTGCACGGTGGCATTTCTGGTTAAAAATGGTACTTTGCAGGAAATAAACATCGGATTATTTATTATGCAAGATACCTTTCATTCCCCTTTCTTGCTTCTGATGACAGGGAAATGAGGTCAGAAACAGCGAGGAATATTATAGATGAATATTAATCTCTTCTCTTCAGTAAATACATGCATTTATTTATGCGGGTGAGTTGCTGGTTCTGTTTGGATACACACACATTTAGCTGTAGCACTTATCCTGAAAAATGCCATCAAATTAGCTCTTTTCAAAGATGCCAATATTATTGGCAAGCAAAAAAAATTTCTTTCTCTCTTTCAAATGCATTCTGCGCTTCTTTCTCAGCAAAGGGGGGAAATGGGAAGGGGGGAACCCCAGTATTTCTTCCAAAGGCAAGAGAAAGTGGGGATGAGCTGATGTCAGTCACACGTTTTTAAAAAGCCCAACAGTCTTCTTGATCCTTCGGTGACAGATTAGGGAAGGAGATTTTTTTTTAAAAAAAAGATGAAACAAAAGCCTCAAATGTCTGCTTCACTGGGTTCAAGGCAGACTCGTTCTGTCTTTTTCTCTTTGTTGTAGTTCCGCGCTTCGCTTCTTTAATTCCCGCTGGCTCAAATACCAATTTTCTGCTATGCTGGCATGGCTGCCGAAGTATTGCTTCTGTTAATAAACTGCACAAAATAGCTGAGCAATTAGGCAATTAAACTGCTTTAAATTTAATTTAAACCGCTGGCATTTTGCTAAAAGGTTTTTTTAAAAAAAAATCCTTTCTGCTTTGCTGTTGTTGTTAGGTGGTGGGTTTGGAGGGGACAATGTGGCGCGGGAAGCAGCAGCACAGGGGCTGCACAAATCTCCCCACCCCAAGACGGTGGAGATTCATTTGCTTTTGCATTCTAAGCTGGCTGAAGGGTTGCTTGCTCTGGTAAGCACATTTTCTTGTGCTCACCTTATTAGAGCAAGTCATTTTTCCTGAACATTTAACACGCAAACAAGCTTAATCTGATTTCTGCCAAGCTCCCAGATGGGTAGCAGAAGCAATAAGCAAATCGTTTAGGAGCAGGGTTGCCTGTTGGCTTGCCACGAGTAATCCAAATTAAAATAGCAGTGAGTAAAATAAAGCAGATCAGGAAAATTGACAGACATTGGTACATGGGTGCGTGTGCAAGTGCCTAGGTGTGTGTGAGAGAGAATGCTAGGACTGAAATGGAATGAAAATGGCAGAATGTTTTCTAAATCTGTTCCCCCACAAGCACAGAGAATTAGAACGAAAAGATGCTCTTTATTGATGGGGCAATGTTGTTTCTACAGGGCAGAATGCTACATGGAGGCAAATGGGGCTGCCTTACACAGCCCTAATGAGTACCAATCAGTTGCCTATTATCATTTCAATTGAAGACATCATAGGGAACAATCCAAAGTTAGTTGGAAGAAACAAAAATGACTAAATTATGCTCATCTGTATGATTCCATGAGAGGGACACGGTGGCTCAGTGGGTTAGGATGCTGAGCTTCTCAATCAGAAGGTCGGCAGTTTAGCGGGTCGAATCCCGAGTGCCGCATAACAGAGTGAGCGCCTGTTACTCGTCCCAGCTTCTGCCAACCTAGCAGTTCGAAAGCACATAAAAATGCATGTAGAAAAATAGGGGCCACTACAGTGGAAAGGTAACAGCATTCTGTGCGCCTTTGGCATCTAGTCATGCTGGCCACATGACCACGGAGACGTCCTCGGACAAGTGCTGGCTCTTGGGCTTTGAAACGGAGATGAGCACTGGCTCCTAGAGTTGGAAACAACAAGCACGCATGTGCAGAGGAACCTTTCCCTTTACCTTTATGATTCCATGATTAATCTAAATTCATTACTCTGCTGGAGGAAGGTGGTCATTCATCTGAAAAGAGGTAGCTGGGTAGAAGAACTCAGTACCATGCAGACCAGCATATTCCAGGATGTATCGAGATATCTTCCTATTTCTTGAATGTATAAAGAAGCAAAGTTTCAAGAAAGCTGAAGCTCAACATTAAATTAAGCTTCCAATGTATTTGCAATCTCCTTCTAAACTAACAATGAAACAAACATTAATAATTTTGGTAACTTTATCTGGTAAATAATCAGAAAATTTAGAGAGCTAGTTGAGAATAGTAGTTAAAGGGCTGGAGTAGAAGCTGTGATCTTCCATTTGTTATAAAATGGAAGATTTGGGTGACTTTGGGCCAATCACCCTCTATCCAACAAACCCATCTCACATGGTGTTATTTTTTGGGGGGGAGGAATAGGAGGCAGGAACATTAGGTATGCCACTTTGAATTTTACAAAATTAAATAGTCTTATAAATTTAACAAACAATAAATAATGATGAAGAAAATAATATATTGGGCAAGATCAGAAAGAAGTGAGAATTTCCCCTAACTTTTGGTGGTATTATTTTTCCTAGCTAAGTCTACCTTCAGATTTTTGTGAGCACTGCTCATTAATTATTATATGTATATATTTGTATATACATCTTAAATGATAACAGAATAAAAACATTGAATTAGTCTTCGAGACAGCAGTGGCAAGCTAGATATCTGTTACCATACCACCTGTCAATCAGCATTTTAACAATTAATGGCTATCTAATTATCTTGCTATAACGAGCTTGTTATACACCATTTAAACTGCAAGGCATTTGAATGCATTAATAAGAATGTAATTACACAGTTATTGGTGATATAATTTTCACTTCATTAACTAGAAACTTATATACTTATTAAACTCAATAAGGGCTCCTTTAACATGTCATTGATCATGAATCAAGATACAATGGTTGGCTTGTTAATTCTAAATGAGATTATTATAGTTATTGGAAATGCTTTTCTATTTTTTTTAAGAAAAATTATGATATGAGTGGGAAAAAATGATCATGTATCCTATGGAAAGGGACGCGGTGGCTCAGTGGGTTAGGACGCTGAGCTTGTTGATCAGAAGGTCGGCAGTTTGGCGGGTTGAATCCCGAGTGCCGCGTAGCAAAGTGAGTGCCTGTTACTCGTCCCAGCTTCTGCCAACCTAGCAGTTCGAAAGCATATAAAAATGCAAGTAGAAAAATAGGGACCACTATGGTGGGAAGGTAACAGTGTTCCGTGCACCTTTGGCATCTAGTCATGCCGGCCACATGACCATGGAGACGTCCATGGACAAGCGCTGGCTCTTCAGCTTTGAAACGGAGATGAGCACCGGCCCCTAGAGTCGGAAACGACTATCACGCATGTGCGAGGGAACCTTTACCTTTTTATCCTATGGAAGAAAATAATTAGTCTAATAGATATGGAATGGATAGTAATGTACTTTTTTAAAAAAAATGAGTCTATGCTATTATATGAAATTTTTTAATTTACCATAGGTATCTTGAGCCTAAGCAAAAGAGGTTGCTTCACTTCACCTCTCAAAGACAAACTCTAATGTTACAGGTTGTTGCTTGTTTCCTCCCTTCTAGAACATCATGGAGGGCCTTTCTTTTAGATCAGGACCACTGAATGCAACAAGTTAGATGCCGTGGTGCTGGGAAGTGCCTTGTACAGGAAATTTAAGTTGGCAGTCCTAGCCTCTGTGTGATCTTCTACACCAGATTTCCCCAACCTTGGCAACTTTAAAACTTGTGAACTTCAACTCCCAGAATTCCTCAGCCAGCTTGGCTGGTTGAGGAATTCTGGGAGTTGGTCCACAAGTCTTAAAGTTGCCAAGGTTGGGGACTCCTGTCCTACACTACAAAAATATCAGGACAGAAAGTCAGAACAAAAATGGTGAAGTTCTTACATTACAGTCAATGTTGGTCCACAGTTTAATGATACAAAAGACAACACATGCTAATACATAGAAAGGCAATGCCCTCGTGCTCCTTAATGTAGAGGTTTGTTTGCTTGCTTGCTTTTAAAAAAAAAATATGTTGGCCACCAAACTCCAGTGGACTGGTTTATAGGATTATCTTGATCCTAGTATATATGTTAGAAGGGACGCGGTGGCTCAGTGGGTTAGGACGCTGAACTTGTCGATCGGAAGGTCGGCAGTTTGGCGGGTCGAATCCCGAGTGCCGCGTAGCAGAGTGAGCGCCTGTTACTTGTCCCAGCTTCTGCCAACCTAGCAGTTCGAAAGCACGTCAAAATGCAAGTAGAAAAATAGGGACCACTACGGTGGGAAGGTAACAGCGTTCCGTGTGCCTTTGGCATCTAGTCATGCCGGCCACATGACCACGGAGACGTCCTTGGACAAGCGCTGGCTCTTTGGCTTTGAAACGGAGATGAGCACCGGCCCCTAGAGTCGGAAACGACTAGCACGCATGTGCGGGGGAACCTTTACCTTTACCTAGTATATATGTTTACTGGTAAAGAAGACTTACTTTTCTAATCAAAGATGCAATCAAGACATGTACTTTGTGAAAACTGGATTATTATGGTTCATGCTCAGATTAGGTTTATTATGGTTCATGCTCAGATTATTGCCATAGTAAACAGCCTGAGCCATTTAGGACAATGGAAAGAGCTGAATTTTGTTATTTTGGGGAGATATTACTAGCTTTTTGAGATGCAGTACATGATAAGAAGATCCAGATGATGTGTCATCAGTTCCAAATATTACTATAGGAAATAATCTGTTTATTAGCTGTAGTATAAAGTCCACTTCAAGTTGAGCTTTACTGGAGGTGGATAGCCATTGCTTTTTTCTGGAGTTATTTTTCAACTTCCTAGTTTAATCCAACCTAGTCTACAGAGCTAGAAAGATTGCCTTGGAGAAACATCAGGAAGACTGGAATGGTGCCACTCTGTGGCACCTGACAAGGGACATGCAGGGCAGCTGGGACACCAGGTGGTGAATAGCAGGATCCAGATTTCACCCCAGCCCTAAAGTACATTGTGCCCAGCGGCATAACAGTGCTTGGCACAGCTTGTCATCTACCAAGGGAATTCCTGTCCTTGATTACCTATATGTCCATGACACATACAATTTAAGAATGATCACTGCCAGCAGTTCTCTGTTGGGAACAAGCTCTCTGCTTACTGGAATTTTGTGTATTTATATCTTGAACTCATTGCTTGTAGAAACTCTGCTCCTTTGACAACAAACCATAAGATGATCCTTGTTTGAACTTCTATTTATGCCTCTGCTTCTACCCTTGGACTCTGGCTATTTGGAACTCTTTGCTGGAAAACTCTCTAGGGAATGGGACAATATGCCTGCTTTGGCTTATAACTACGCAAACTGGAAGTCATATCTTGAAACTAAACTCCTCGGTGTACAGGTAGTCCTTGACTTATGATTACAATTGAGCCTAAAATTTATGCTGCTAAATGAGACAGTTTAGTGAGGTTTGCCCCATTTTCCAACCTTTCTTGCCACCATTGTTAAATGAATCACTGCAGTTGTTAATAACATGGTTGTTAAAAGATTGTAATTTACCCAGATTTTGATTGTCAGAAGATTGAAAAAGGTGATCATATGACCCCGGGACACTGCAACCATCATAACTAAGAACCAGTTGCCAAGCATCCAAATTATGACCATGTGACCATGGAGATGCTGCAATGGTTGTAAGTGTGAAAAACAGTCATAAATGACTTTTTTCAGTGCTATTGTAACTTCAAGTCATCACTAAATGAATGGTTTTAAGTTGAGATACGTGTGCATCTGGCTTCAAACAAAATAAGACCTGGGGTTTCCAAGTGGTCTCTTAACCAAGTACTAACCAGATCTAGGTCTGCTAGTGTTTCTGTGGTGAGGTCGGATCTGCTCCCTGCTGCTGCTACCCACTGAGAAAATAAAATAATACATTACATGCTTTTATGATGCATATTGATGCTTCCCTAAGATCTCTTCTTTCCAGCTTTGACAAAGGGGAGAGAAATAGAATCCCACCCCAGATAATAAAAAGAAGTGATATTAAAGACAACCATGTCTTCACCATGAATCTTCTAGCTTATTTCACCATCCTGGGATGGCATAATGAAATCTGGCCTTTCATGTACACACTCAATCCTTTCTTTATGAATAGCAAATAAGCCACCAATGCTTCCTCCAGCAGCAGAGGAAGCTGTTTGATGAAACTGGAACAGATGAGCCATGGACTGAATGAATATTTGAAGGAGGAGGGGCGGGGAGGAAGGGAGATCCATGTAAATCTCTTTCTTCATTTCTTTCCTCCTCCACCAGTTTGAGTAAAATTATTCCACTCCTCCCGTATCCACAGAATTTAAACAGAGTAAAATGACTGATTACTAGGTACTGAATTAGACACTCTGTTGAGTTATAATATTCAACTGACTCTGACATCCTACTCAATGACTTAATGAGCATTTGGTGGCTACAGCACCTACTCATTATCCTTGATAAATACATTCTTGAAATGAACACTGTACCCTACACGCAACAAAAAAAAGGTTCCCCTATGATTATGTTCTAGCTCTGGGTGCCACAGGCACACCTGTTCCAAGCAGTTTTTTTTTCCTGAATATCCCTTGTCAAGTTTCCATTAGATACCAAAGTACTAATGCTATACCAATGTCCTTAATCAAATGAGGGAGAGGGGGGGGAATGAAATTCTTGAAAATGAACTTCTTCTCCATCTGGCCAATTCTACTATTCATCCATTAGTTGGCACATTAGTGCGTGCCCACAGAGAGGGCCTCCTCAGGGTGCCTCCGGTCAGGGAATGTCGACTGGTGGCCCCCAGGGGGAGGGCCTTCTCTGTGGGTGCTCCGGCATTATGGAACCAACTGCCGGTTGAGCTCTGGATGGCATCAGACCTCTGATCCTTCCGCCGCGGGCTGAAGACCCATTTATTTGAATTAGCTGGTCTGGCCTGATGGGTTTTTAATTGGTTTTTTAGTATTCTATTATTGTTGTATTTTAATTGGGCACTGGTTTAATTTCCTTTTAACTTTTGTATCGTTATTTATATATGCCCTGTGAACCGCCCTGAGTCCCTTGGGAGAAGGGCGGTATAGAAATCAAATAAAACATAAACATAAACATAACACCATAACACCAAACACCAAAACTAACCAAAACTAGAACACATAACACCAAAACTAGTTTGTCTTTTTTTTTCTGTAGAAACTTAAACATATTTATCGCAGTTATAAATATATGTTTTAATGTTGCAATTATTCTTTTTTCCCCTCTGAATTATTTGTTTAGAAATTACATGGAATACCGCAGAAGCAAAAAAAGAAAAAAAAAGTCTTATCAGCCTTAAAATATCAAATGTGCATGCAAGCACACAAGGATAATACCGAATGATCTCAATGGGTTCGCCAAGAAATAGCTATCTCTGTTCTGTCAGTAGAACTTATGATTATTCTTTCATAGTTCTGCAGAACAGCAGAAAGTCTGGAGAAACTGTTTTATGTGGTGATATTGCCCATGTTTAAATATTTTTTTGGCTAATTCAGATACTTTTTTTTTTGACTTGGTAGAGTGCCTAGTAGTCAGAGACCGGTTATGATGAAGGCATGAAGATTAATAATCTCTTTAGATGAGACGTTAGTGGTTAAATGAAACCTATAGTATTCCACAGATTGTTAAAATACAACATTCAGAATCCAAAAAACAGAATAGTCAGGAGTCAGGGACAACGAGACACAATTTTGCAACATCTGGAAAGCTATACTTTCCCTTGTAATACAAGGATATGTCTGTTGTCCCAGAGTGCTTTAAACCACCATTAGTCCTCGATAACTAGATACCAGCTGCATCTAAATGCTTTGAGCCATATTTTAACAGTTAAATATTAATACGTAGCTCCATTGTTGGAAGTAATATTCTGGCATCTATCACAAATACTTTTCTAATGAATACATTAATTATTTACCGGAGAAGCAAAAAAGGAGAAGAAAAAAACTACATGAATATATGTTGTGGGAGGCAACTTCATATGATAGTGGTAAGACTTCAGCATGCTTGTTTGTTTGTTTTAACTGTGATTTAACCATTTCAAATGCAGAAAAAATATTCATTTATCTCCGCTATAACTGCAGTGTACAATTTATCGAACTTTAAAATACAAAGATAAAAAAATCAATACAAACTAACTAAAATGTAAAGTGGAAAGTGAAAAAAACTAAAAGGAAGGGAAGGGAAAAAAGGAAAATATATTAAAAAAAAGAAAATGAAAAGAAATGTGGAAAGAAATTAATTCTTCCTTCATCAAAACAAGTACAAACATTTTCAATAACTTAACACCTAATATTTCAGCCAAAAATCTCCTCATCCCATATCCCTTCTTTTCTTCCCAACTCTGTATTTGATTATCTACTGGCAAATAATAAAGTTTCATCTTCCAATCTTAATCAGCAAAAGTCTGATTAAGAAACGAATATTTATATTTAACAAATAAATCAATTCCATGTTTCTTTTCTGTACTTTACACAGCATCTTGTTATCTTCTCTAAAAATACAAAGACAAAAGTACTCTTCTTCCTATTTCTTATTTTACGTGTATAAAGAATTCTTTAAAACCTCATCATTCAAACTTCATTGATAGAAATTCCATTAGACATTAATAGAAACAACATATTGGAAATATTAAACTTTAATCCCTTCAAATGATGTTTCACAAATTAATTTCTTATCATCGTATCTTTATTTCTTCTTAATACCATAGCTTATTACTTTCTCCAAAAATAAAACATTTTTTTTCTTCTTTTAATTTCTTATCTATAAAGCAATCTATAAAGCCTCATCATTCAGTCCTGGTCAAGAAAAACCCACTAAAAGCTGTTAGGAAAAAAAGAATCATATACAGTTTAACCTTGATCAAATAAGCCAACTTTGTAAACCTTCATTTTTCTTTTAAAAGTCTTTTAAAGTCATTCTTTTTAGATAATGTTCGAAAAGCTTTTTTTTCTTTATTTCTTTTCCTTTTTTTTCAGGATGTAATTCTTTGCCTTCTGTTGGACAAGGAAAACTGTATATCTCTGTCATGTTATGTGGGAATGACCTTGAGAGACAGGAGGAAGATCTTCAGGCTAGAGTCTAGACCAGGGCTTTTCAACCTTTTCACCCATTGTACCACTTTTAGGATATGGCAACATCTGAGTACCACCACTCGCCTAGCAAGGTGTCAAAAACTTGATGACCAAAAAAAAGGGGGGAAAAGTGATGAAATGCAGGTAGTCCTCGACTTACAACAGTTCGCTTAGTGACTGTTCGAAGTTACAATGGCACTGAAAAAAGTGCCCCCCAGCCACAGCCGAGCAAGACACCAGCCTGTCTGCTCGGTGGCGCTCTTCCTCCTGTCTGAGGTTTTCATTGTTGTGAGCATTTCCATTGAGGATTGGCAGCGGGGGTGGGGTGGGGTGGGTGTTTAGTTTTTATTCCCCCGTCCCTCTGCTGGGTGGTTGCAGCAGGTTTTGGTCACTTCACATGACCCTGGGACACTGTGACCATCATAAATATGAATCAGTTGCCAAGCATCTCAATGTAAATCACAAGACCCTGGAGATGCTTGGCAACTGATTCATATTTATGATGGTCACAGTGTCCCATGGTCATTCCAGCTGATGAGTGCTTCTTCTGGGCTCAGCAGAAGCGCCAGGATCAGTGCTGAGCTCCAGCTGGATCCTGGTGCTGATCCTGGTGCTTCCACTGAGCCCTGACAGCCCCAAAGAAGCACTGATCCTGGCGCTTCCGCTGAGCCTCAACAGCCATGCAGCTCCAGCCATCTCTCACTCAGGCTTGTGCGGTGCTGCCACTGGTTCAGCTCATTCCCCTCCTCTGCTACCACTTTTCTAGGATGGTCACGTACCACCTGCCAGGTGCCAATGTGCCACAGGTTGTCCCCGTACCACTGGTTAAAAAGCCCTGGTCTAGACCATGGTCTGATGAATAAAATCTGAACCCAAAGGAAAGGGTTGGAGAAAGCATTTCAGAAAGAACCCTCCCTACTTTTTGCAAGATTAAAATTAAGGCTGGTGAGGGATACTTTCAGACTATATCAAATTTTGTTAATGTAATCTTACAATAAAGGTAAGAGCAGTAGTGGGATTCAAATATGTGAACAACTGGGCCTGGGCAACAAAAAATTAGCTACTGGTTCCGCCAAAGTGGTGCGAACCGGCTGAATTCCATCACTGGGTAAGAGGTAGTATTAATTGTCATGCTTCTTGTCTGAACTACCTTGAAAAGCTAATACCAGTTTTGCAAGTCTGAAAATACTTCTCCTCTCCCTTACTTTTACTCTTCTAAAACTAGGTTCTCAGTCCCTTCTAAGACCTTTTCTCCACCCACACCCCTCCTTTGGACTCAGATTTCATGGATCAGACTATTGTCTGAGCTGTGGCTCTTGCCAAAGTTATTTCCACCTACCACTATAATATAATAGGACTAAGACTGCAAGTTATCACTAAACATAATTTGGAGAATGAGTTATTAATTTGAAAGCCCATCATTGTCCGATCAGTAACCAACAGAGCCTTTGACATTAATTATTCATCACGCACCCAGCATGACGTGATAGCAGTGTTCCAATATCTGAGGGGCTGCCACAAAGAAGAGGGAGCCAAGCTATTCTCCAAAGCACCTGAAAGCAGGAAAAGAAGCAACGGATGGAAACTAGTCAAGGAGAGAAGCAACCTAGAACTAAGGAGAAACTTCCTGACAGTTAGAACAATTAACCAGTGGAACAACCTGCCTCCAGAAGTGGTGAATGCTCCAACACTGGAAGTTTTTAAGAAGAGACTGGACAGCCATTTGTCTGAAATGGTATAGGGTTTCCTGCCTGAGCAGGGGGTTGGACTAGATGACCTCCAAGGTCCCTTCCAACTTATTATTATTATTATTATTATTATTATTATTATTATTATTATTATTATTATTATTATCTGCTTCATAATTCCAAACTTAGACAAAAGTAGTTAATCTGTTTCATTCCATAGCCATAGTCCTTAATAAATCTGTCCTTTTCCTATTCTGACTGCAACCACTGTATTTAAAACTGTATTTATATAAGTATGTTAAATATATATATCCCATCTAGTAGGCTTTTCTTTACTCATTTTGTCACGATATGTACATTGTTGTATGAATGTTCATGTGTGTATCTCAGCCAATAAACTGCACTGCAAAATTCAGGGTTGGACAAAACTTGAAGGACAACTGTATTCCAATCCATTTATCAATCCAGGAGCATCAGGTTACTTCTCAAGGGAGAACATCCCAGAGTTGTGCAAGATAGCTAGGATTATCTTCCATTGGTAGAAATCTGCCCCACTTACTCTAGCACTCAATAGAGGTTACAAATTAAAACCTGGATCAGATTAAATCTTGCTTCCTCCTACTCAACTATATGGATTTCTTAGCATCAGCAGGCTTTGACAGTCATGTTAGCCATAGATCCATCACTTTTTTCTGCAATATGCATAAATCCCAAGGATAAACAGATATATAAACATTCAGACTAAATGTCATCATTCCTTGCTTTGGGCAGCCCTAAACACATCGGAGGACCCCTGATTTGATCAGGATACTATTCTAAGCCTCGTGTGTTTATTTTATTCATTATACAAAGGGTTTATAAACTGCTCCGATGAAAGCAACCCTGTGTTGGCTTTTATTTTCTTGAGAAATAAAAAGTTCCCTGTGGGCTGCCTTCTACTGAGTTTGCAGAAAGCTGGTGTTCCCACAGAAAGTGCTTGTGCTTCTGGAGGAAAAGAAAAGGCTATGCATTTTTTTTTTTTACGGAAGTGTATTTACTAAACAGCAGTAACTAAGATAATGATGCTTCTGGTGGCAGCGAAGTTCCTGACAGCACAATCATGACCTGCTCTCTGCAGGTATCAAAGTCACTAATTATTCATCACGCACCCAGCATCCGCATTCATTAGAGGAACTGACACTACATTATTCAGTCCTAGGGAATCTTGTTCTTTCGAGTCTTTGTGGCTCTTTCTTTCCATGCGAAATTGTGTTGCATCAGCCACAATGGTGGTGGCTTAAATGATCAGACGTTGGGTCTAAGCTGCCAAATGCTTGCTTTCAGCATCAGGCTGGATATGAAGACTACCCGAATGGAAGAATAAAATACCATAAGAAAGTCTGCAGCACTCACTTTTAGATTAGTACAAAATCACAGGGCAGCGGGTAGATTGCTTGTGTTTTCTTCTTAACTCACCTCCCTCAAATTTCATGAGGCATTCAGAAATGAGGTATTTGTTGAATGGGACCCTTTGAAACAACCAACACTTCATTGCTTCTATCAATAAATCTGGATACCAGTAGTTACTTTAACTCAGTGCTTTTTTTGCAAAAGAAAAAGGTGCCGGAACTCACACATGTCATACAACCTGCCTTGCCTAACCTACAAGGTTCCATTCAAAAAATGTGCTGGAACTCCATTCTGGGCGTTCTATGACAAAAAAAGCCCTGCTTTAACTGTACTTGGAGGGCTTTGTTTAATTGTTTCTGGATAGGCACCAGATCCGGGGTCTCTGGGTCATAATGCAAACTACACCAATAGTGGGAATGGTTCATTTTTGGCATGAAGACTACAGCAAAAAGTGAGTCTTCAATATCATAATTTCACCAGGATCTAGAGATCTTTAAAGTTTGCATCAGGATTCATTTCAAATTCATTGGAAGACCTGAATATCCAAAATGCATGCTTCATTGTTAATTCCAAGAGAATACCTTCCAGACAAAAATTTTTCCACTTTCTGGGCACATTAAAAAAAGTATTAAGAAAACTAAATGAAACAACTGTTGTATCCCTTAGCAAATTATCTGATTTAACTCTGGTTTGCTGTGTGAACTCTCTGCGGCTACTTGGTATATATGTGGAAGGTAAAGGTCAAGAAAAATAAGTACATTTCAAATCATAGATGAACTGAACAATTTATCCACTCATAAAGTTATGAATATAAAATGTCAGCATATATGAGCAGCATCTATATGCCTTTGCTTGTCTTGCTTCCTGTTTGCCTTCTATATATCTGGAATTTCTCTCTCTCTCTCTCTCTCTCTCTCTCTCTCTCTCTCTCTCTCTCTCTCTCTCTCTCTCTCTCTCTCTCTCTCTCTCTCTCTCTCTCTGAAGAAAACCATTTCTATATAGGTTGTTGATAGATCAAGCCAGAGCAAAGAACCAACTAGCTCCATCTGTGTTTTAATAGATGCCTGTCTGATTGAGCTCTTCACCAATCATAAAAATCTTATAAAGTTGGACATTAACCCTTGCAAATTTGCCACACCCCTTTTCTTTTCTTTTCTTTTCTTTTCTTTTCTTTTTTCTTTTCTTTAATTTCTCCACTCTATATACATAACTTTGGAAAGTAATGCTCTTGCATATTTTTAGAAATTCTCATGCAGCTGTTTGGGAAGCCCAATATTATAGGCCCAGCATTACTTGGCTTACGTCAATTCAGATTTCAGCATTTTACACTGATGTTGTTCAGTGTTTCATGGTATTCCTGAATACACTCATCATTTCTTATACGCTGCTTTGTGCTTTTATTCAGGACCAGTTCTAGCCATCACCTTCCTCTTAATGCAGCTATTGTTGCAGGTAACTCTTTATGTATAACAAGGAATAGATCTAAATATCAATATCCTTCTCCATTAATATTAAAAGATATTTAATATTAAAGGAACTTTAGAAAGGGGATAAGAGTTCAAAATAGTTTCCTTTGGCAATATATGATGAAAGGTGCTGCTTATGGAATTAACTCCATTTGTGGATCATGGCAAGTCTCAGTTACACCAACTACATTTGTATTAGGCACTGTTTGAGTTGTCCAGACAAGAAGCTCTAATCATGAATACTAACACTATATGTATTGTAAGGTTACAGAAACAAAAATTGCAAATCTGAAAGTATCTCCCACCTCTTTTACTGTTACTCTTCTGAAAACTAGGGAGGCTCCTTCTGAGATGCTCCCACTTTCCCCATCCCCCCTTCAGACTCAGATTTTCTTTAACTTTCCATTGTTTGGGCTGTGGCTCTTCCTCCTTTCTCCCAAGGTCTTCCCCGCATACCATCACAATAGACACACAGTAGGTTCCAAGAAAGCATGGCATTTGCTTTAGAAGACCATTAATCTTTGCTGGTTTTAACGTTTATTGGTGCCATCCAAGGAGGATGCTTATTTTGTTGGTGCAACTTATCATGGGCCTCCATCATTTATGCCTTTTCGCAAGTCTCAACCACTCAAAAGTCCTGTGATGCCAAAGGCACTGGGTTGGATTCTGCACTGGCATTGCAGGGAGAAGATTTCATAGGCACCTGGGATGGGGTGGAGAAGGGTGGGGTCAGGGCAGAATAGAGCTAAAACTTATTTCTTCCTTTCTTTAAGATTGCCTGGTGAGACACTTGAACCTTCCTTCCCTGCAATGTTCATTGAGGGTGAGATTGTTGGGAGGAAAAGTTTTATTGCTTAGGTTTGTATGTACAGAAATAAGAGCATTCATACATTAAAGTTTGAATATGTATGTGCATCTGAGTGTGTCTGCTTAATCAAGCACAGTATGTGATTTCTGTGATCTCATGTATGTCCTGATTTATTCAAACAGAAAAGTCACTCTCCAAGGGTTTATCATTCTGAAGTCAAAATAGCTACCAAGACAGAGAGAACTCCAGTTTTGCAGAAGTAGTAAAAAAAAATAATGCGAAAAATGACACAGGGGCAATCCTTTTCCCAACCCAACCTAGCAAATAGATTGGTTTTTTAAAAAAATTATCAGATGGAGTATGTGACTAATTGGCTGGAACATTGCACAAGTGTACTCTACAATGCAACCTTTTGTTGCTGCATTTCTATTTGTTTCCCTTGCTGCACGATTTCAAGCATTTGTGTACAATAAAATGAGCAAGAATCCTATAAACCAGACAATTGTGTACATACATATACCATGTAATGCTGCCTGTTTGATCTAATGGTTAAGGCTCCTGGCTAGAAAACCAGGAGAATATGAATTCTAGTTCTGACTTTGGCATGGTAGCTGACTGGGTGATTTTGGGTCACTCACTTTCAGCCCATCCAACTTCACAGGGTTGTTGTTGTGGGGAAAATAAGAGGAAGAAGATATGTGTTGGATGTGTTTGCCACCTTGAGTTATTCATAAAGTAATAAAGGCAGGATAAAAATCTAATAAATAATTCTGAAGGCTAAAATGTACATTTCAGCACACATGCTCATACAGAAAAGGTCCTTATACAATTTCTCCCAGTGTGGTAAACATGACTTATGGGCCTTCTTTCTATTTGAGTCAGAAGTCAATTCAGTTCTCTCCAGAATGCCTAAGAATAGTCCCATCCTTTTTTTAAAAAAACAATTCTTTTTTTTTAAAACATTCCTTCTTTCCCCTTCTTAAAATAATGAAACATTTCTAGCTTTTGATGGGAGAAACAAAGCAGAGACGTCTATTTAAGTATTGTTAGGAAACAAGAATGAATCTTCTATTTCCCACTTATTGTCTAACAAGTTTCCTTTTTAGTCAAAAGCCAGAAATATCAAAAGTTTGAGACACTGAGTGGATGTGGAGACAGACAAGTCCAGCTATAGGTCACAGTTCTATAATCATTTTTCAATGCTGCTTCATTTGGGAATTTATGGTTCAGGATAAAACCACTTTGAAGAAGGTATAAGCACATCTGCTTTCATTCTTTCCTTCCATAATATCACCTTTGCTCAAAAGAATTTTCAGAACATTACTGAGAGTGAGGCATCCACGATTTCTGGAGGAAAGCTGTTCCTCTGGTTAAAAAGCTGTTCCACTGTCAAGAAGTTTCTCCTTAATTCCAGGTTGCTTCTCTCTTTTGATCAGTTTCCAACCATTGTTTCTTCTCCTGCCCTCTGGTGACCCTTTCTTCTTCGTGGCAGCCACTCAAATACTGGAACACTGCTATCATGTCTCCCCTATTTCTTCTTTTCTTTAGAATAACCAAACCCAAGTCCTGCAGCCATTCTTTGTATGTTTTAGTCTCCAAGCATTTGATCATCTTAGTTGTTCTTCTCTGAATTTTTTTCCAAACTCTCAACATCTTTTTTGTGATATGGTGACCAAAATTGGCTACAGTATTCCAGGTGTGGTCTTACTAGGGTTTTATTAAGCGGTACTAATACTTCGCATGATCTTGATTCTATGCCTCTGTTTATACAACCCAGGATTGTTTTAGCTTTTTTGGCGGCGGCTGCACACTGCTGGCTCATAGTCAAGTGATTGTCCAGTAGGACTCCAAGGTTCCTCTCACAGTTACTGTTTTTAAGCCAGGTTTCGCCTGATCTGTACTTGTACCTTTGATTTTTCCTGCCTAAATGTAAAACTTTGCTTTTCTCCACATTGAAACTCATTTTGTTGGATAGGGCCCATTGTTCAAGTTTGTCAAGATCTTTTTGGATCCTGTGTTTTTCTTCTGGGGTGTTGGCTACTCCTGCCAGTTTGTGTCATCTGCAAATTCCCCTTCAATTCCCTCATCCAAGTCATTTATGAAGATGTTGAAGAGTACTGAGTCTAAGACAGAACCTTGTGGCACCACACTGCTTATTTCTCTCCATGTGGATGTAGTGCCATTGAGGACTACTCGGTGAGTATGGTTTGCCAGCCAGTTACAGATCCATCTGGTGGTGATGTTGTCTATCCCACCTTTTTCTAGCTTACCAAGGAGTGGGTTGTGGTCTACTTTATCAAATGACTTACTGAAATCTAAGTATACTACGTCCACAGCATTTCACTGGTCTACTAGTTTAGTCACTTTATCAAAGAATGAAATAAGACTATTTTGGCATGATCTGTTTTTAACAAACCCGTGCTGGCTACTAGTTATAACTTTATTTGCTTCTAGTTGTTTGCAAATCTGTTTTTTGATAATCTTTTCTAGGATCTTTCCAGGTATTGATGTTAAACTGATTGGTCTGTAGTGTCCTGGGTCCATATTTCTCCCTTTGTCGAAGATGGGAACCACATCAGCCCTTTTCCAATCCTCAGGAATTTCCCTGGTGCTCCAGGATTTTTGAAAGAGATGGTACAATGTTTCTGAGATAACATCTGCCATCTCCTTTAGAACTCCGGGATGTAGTCTGTCAGGTCCCAGTGATTTGTATTCATCAAGGTCAGATAGGTTACCATTTTCCTGCTTATTTTAATTTTTGTTTCTAATTTTTTTTTAATTCCATTTATATCCCGCCCTTCTCCAAAGACTCAGGGCGGCTTACAAGCTTAGCAGTAGCCTTCATTCTGTGTATATGCCTGCTTATTAGGGCTTTCACACACACCCCAAGCGGCATTATTACAAAGTCAGCTTGATTGCCCCCAACAATCTGGGTCCTCATTTTACCTACCTCGGAAGGATGGAAGGCTGAGTCAACCTTGAGCCTGGTGGGATGCGAACCTGCACTAATTGCAGGCAGCTGGTGTTACTTAAGGAGGCATTAGCCCACTGCTCCACCAAGGCTCTTTTGCAGTGGGTTTTTTGGTATGTTGGGCTATAGTTTCTTTTTGTGTAAAGACTGCTGCAAAGAATGAGTTAAGCAGCTCTGCTTTCTCCCTGTTGCCTGTTATTTCCTTGCCAACCTCTCTCTTTAGTGGACCTACAGTTTCCTTAACTTTTTTGTTGTTGTTAATATGCTGGAAGAAACATTTTTTATTATCCTTGATTTCTATTGCAAATCTTTGTTTGTTCTGAGAATTTGCTTTCCTGACTTCATCTTTGCATGTTCTGGCTGTCTGCTGATAATAGGCCGTAGTTATTTTTTTGTATTTGTCCTTTTTGTCTTTCAGTTTGTCTGAGAGATCTTTGTGCAGCCATGCTGGTTTCTTCTTGAATTTATTGTTGCTTTTTTTTCTTTTTCAGTGTATTGTGCTGGTCTGAGCTTTTATGATCCCATTTTTCAGAGTTTCCCACACTTCTTGGGTTGTTTTCCCCTTTAGGATTTTTATTCTGAATTGTCTCAGACAATGATCAGAGAGAGACAGCAGGCTGGGTTCCAAACGCTTTATTCGCTTCAGCTCCGGACAGCTGACAAGCGGAGAAACTCGTCCTTTTATAGCGAACTGTCAACTGTAACAACAAATAAGGAAACCGTATTCTCCCGCCTCGAGGGCGGCGACCAATAGCCTGCCAGTAGCTTTGATAGCTCCCGGGCGATTGCACTTGCGCGGCTAGGCTGGGGAATCCGTCAGCTGGCTGGCTTACCGGCTGAGGGGAGGCGTGTTTCAGGAGCCAGCATTCTGACAGCTCGCGGCTGTCAGCCGGGCCGTTTCTTGCGCCTTGCGCAGCCTTTTGACAGCTGTCACTGTCAGTGGCTGCTGCCGGCCTGTGCGCGTGCGCGGTTTCTTCCGGCAGCCTTTTGACAGCTGTCATCTGTCAATGGCTGCCGCGTTAGGGATTCCCTGGTTGTTCTCGGGCCGGGAGATTGTCCATATAATGTCAGTATGCAACATATTCATTGAATCTTTCCTAGTCTTAAATGCTTATATACAAATGCTCAAAGCTTGGGGAACAAACAGGGTGACCTAGAAGCAATAGTACACGAGGGTGGGTATGCCAACTATGTCATACCCTCCCTCGTGTACTATTGCTTCTAGTTCGCCCTGTTTGTTCCCCAAGCTTTGAGCATTTGTATATAAGCATTTAAGACTTTTATGCCTGTCTGTGGGTATGTTTCCTGCAACTCCTGATTGTTGTTTGAGTTTTTCTTTTTTCTCATCACTGCCTACCTCATTGTTTGATTTGTTTTCTTGGGAGTTATGATTGGCATGGCAACTAAAACTGATAACTATGCTGGATTTTTTTTCTTAATGGAACAAAAGCCCTTCTATTCTTGAATTGCTTTCTCTGTGGTTTTGTTTTTTGTTTTTTTTAATTGCCTTTCAATATGCAGGTGAAAAGAGTTGTAATGGCATGTGAGAATGACTTTGAGGGAGGAAGGGAAGAGGTGCTGCCTAGGAAATGATTGAAGAAGAATGGGATGAACCAACAATTGTTTAATGGTCAAAGAAAGAAAGTTGGGAAAGAACTGCCCTGATGGATCAGGCTATTAAAAGTGTTGTGAGAGATTTGTACTTTCAGACCTGCAAGATTCTGTTCATGTGGCCTGACTTTAAACTAGAATGAATTCATCTGGCCATGTTTCCTGTCTGGTTTATCTGGTAGGAATGACAACAGTCCAAGAAAGACACCCTTCAGCTAGGTCTGACAATCACTTATAGAATAGTACAGTGAAATCCTGCACCAAAAAATGACTCCCAATGGCACTTTCTTCCAGCTGAGTGAGAGTAAGCCTGTACCTTTAAACTTTAATGACCCAAACAGATATCTTATAACCATATAATCAGTTAATAAATTAGGGTGTCATGGGGAAAATACTTTACATAGTAAGAACCAATTGTAACCAGTGGTCTGCAATTTACAGGGACATCCCACCCCTTTTGGGTGGTGGTAGGGGGAGGAAAGAGTGATGATTGAAGAGAAAATTGATTGAAAATCAATTGAAAACTATTGCCTAATGGAAGAGCAGCTGCCATTCAGGTTCCTTCCTCTCCAAGGAGTTTGTATTCAAGCTGGCCGTTTTACCTACCATTTTATAGCATCTCATCTTTTATTTATGATTTATGTTGAATTTGGGTTTTTTGTTTTATTCTTCCTTTTACTTTTCTAATCGTACTTTTATATCCATTAGCTTGCAGACCGGTAAGCAGGGGCCTTATGGCATGTAAGGAAAGTTTAGGAGCATTCATAATGTTTTAAAAAGTAGGTAATAATATGATAATGTTGACTCATTAATAATAGTCCCAAAAGAATGCTTAACAGCAGATGAATCCAATAGAGTAAACAAAAAAAACCCTCCAAAGCAGGTGTGTCCAACCTTGGCAACTTTAAGCTGCCTAGTGAATCTTGGAAGTTGAAATCCACATGTCTTAACGTTGCCAAGGTTAGACAGACACCCCCACTCTAAAGTGTGGCACCTGTAGTAGACTATAATATCTAATGAACGTACAGCAGTTTTCATGACTTCAGTCATAACTTCTCCTATGGCTTAGCATCAGAATGCAAGGAACCACAGATGTTTCTCTCTGCTGACAACCCAGTATAATCCTCTGAGCTGTATAAATCTCTGCAACCTAGAAGGACTCCAAAGTGTGGCCACATCATGAACCACCTCATTCCCCATAGTATTTTGCCTAAATAATCCTTTGAGCAATCCATCAACACGGATGACTTAGGGCAGTTTTTATAGATTTCAGGAGTAATTTCTCCCTCTTCTCCCCAAGATGGAGGTCACATACATGACCAAAATCAGAAGAAAACTCCAAAGGGCTGGGGGGGGACTTCCTATATCCTACCAGAAGACAGGAGTTCACACCTACACCATGTATCCTCTCTGCTTCCCTCAAGCAATGTCTGGCTTCTAATAAACATGAAATATTTATACTACTTTATATAGATAGTTAAAAAGGCAGGCCAATCAAGGCTCTTTCAAGTATCCCAATAACAGTGATGCTGGGGGAGATTGCAATGAAAATGAAATGAAGAGGAATATTTCCTTTGTTAAATTACTGTTGGCTTTCAGTCCTCTACTGTCAGTGCAAGCAGGCAGACAAGATGATTATCTGAAAGGATACAAAATGGATATGTGGGTGGGGGGGGAATGAAAGCTTCTCTATACTTTAGCTGCTTTGAAATGTGACTCATTTAAAGTTGCTATAATAGTGCTTTGGATTATATTTTTCCTTAATTCAAATGCTGCAGGGAGTCAATTTCAGCTTAAACAATCACTTTAGTACCTTATCATTTTGGGAATCTTATATATCTATGAAATTCATGGTAGGAGAGCAATTTGCTCCTGCAAGATAAAAGAAACATATAAATGACTCCTTACTCATATATTTTCCTATCCCACAGACACGTGCATTCCACACATAATAAATAGTACTATGCAACCAATTAATGAAGGAGATCTGTTTGCTCTAATTCTGATAGTGAAATTTTATACTTTCTCATTCAGTTTGATGAAAGAGTGTTTGATTCAGAAATTCTTTCAAAGGAGAAGAGAAATGCATAAGAATCCTGCACTTTTTAGTTAAAATATCTCCATGGGAGGGGGTACATGTTGTTCATTCTACAACCATTTCTCCAGGGTTTCCAGATTCCCTTGTTTCCAATTTGTCAATTAAATTAAGGAATAAATAAAGGAAAATATCATGAGAAACTCCTCCCATTGGGTTTTTTTCCAGCAATAATGCTATTGTCCTTCCTATGGAGCATCCTTCTGTCCTTCCTTGGAACAATTCTTGGAGACATCTTCTTTCTCCTGGAGAAATTTGGAGAAATCATCCACCCAGTTTCTCTACATACATGCTAGATGTAGAATTTTGGTCAAACTCAAGTGGTCCACTTTCATTATTGGAAATCCACTCTAGATTTATATTATTGTATTATTTTTCTTATGCCAAAAAGATTTTTAATGCAACCTATATTTTTATCCTTTGCCCCCACAACAGTGTTCCTGGAAAGCTACTACAGTTGACATGTATCTGTATAATTTGCAACAAGGGAGAGTGTGAAAGGAAAGAAAAACAGTAAATTTTCTTACACTTCAACTTCTGTTTTGGCCATAAATCCTCTGAGCTTTGCCCCAAGCAAAATAGTATGCTTCAAAATATTTCTGCTTTGAGCTAAACTATTAGCTTTAACCATCCTTTTAATTTCCCACAGTTGTAATTGGAAAGACCAAATACTCAAAAAGCATCTCCTGTTATCTCTAACTGTATGAATGTATGTATATGTATTTATCTATGGAGCCCTGAGCCTATGAAATAAGCAGCAATTTGAAACATTTTTCAGTGTTATGTTTTTGGTAATAAATGGGATGGTCCGGAACCTACAGTAAACCTATTGAAATAGGCCCTGTAAGAACAAAACTGCAAAAAAGCATGAATAAGTTATCTTAGTGGTTTTGAGATGAACCTTGTTAGCATGGTCAGCTCCTGCATGACCAAAAATGTAATTAAAATATAATGTCACTCCATTAAAAGTTGATGCCAATGCAATTCATTATTGTTTCTTCCAACCTGGGAATATTTAAGTCATATTTGGGTTTCCTGGATTTCCTCAATTTTTTGCTTAAAACCAAACATACCTCAGATTCTCCATAAATAATGTTTTTAGATTTATTTTTTAAAATGTCGAGCCTAACTTCACACAAAAGAAAATATCCTAGGGGGATAAAAACAGCACAAGAAACACTAGAAAGATTCCATCAGTGGAAGAAGAAGGGGGAAAAAACAGTTCATAACAATTACATGTCATCATAGAAACAACCATGATAGCAAGACCAAAAGCATTTTCCCCACTGACTGGAAAAGAGTCAAACACAATAAAACGAAAACAAACCTGCCTAAAGATAGAAGAACATGACGCACTGGACCTCCTCTTTGAAAAGGGAAATATAGCTGTTTCCCAGCTTTCAGCTTCAGTTTAGAAAGTCAACAAATTAACAAGCTTTATGCCTCAAAGCTAGTCAGAGACATGTTAACTTTAATTTAAGGGGGTGAGGGAGGAAAGGTTAATTTAGGTAAAGTTTGAAAGTTGCTAATGCTGCAATAGGAATGTTTTATCATTGTTTTACTTCAACTACACAACCTGGTACAAAGTGAAGGCTTTTTGGCCTAGCCTTCTAAAAAGGCCACCTGTACTGCTGAGACTATTCCCCATCTACAAACATATTTCCCAGCAGGGCAGGGAATGTAGAATGAACTTTGTTGTAAATTATGCTTTTTCACAAAATGCCACAATTTTCTAAATTGGGTCTAATAAGTTCAACGGTGAAACAATTAAAAGAAGTAAATATTACAAAAATACTGGTAAATGCTCCTTAAAATAGCTGCACTGAAATCTGTTTTGGTGCTCGCTTTCAACAGTAATAAATAATCCCCATCAGTCTCCAAATGACTGTCATAAACATTTGCAGTTTCCCCCTCACTCAGAGCACTGACGCAGGACTTAAAGATTCTGCAGGGTAAAACTGAAGATTATTTAATAACCATTTCATTTAGGTGCAGGGAACATAACGGGCTGAGGACGAGCATGTGAAAGAGAAGGAGAGGGAAAGATCAGATTGCGAGTGAATTACAGGATGTAATTTTGGGTCAGTATAATAGAGGATATTTTCTTTCTTTCTATATGCTTATGGGCCTCAAAGATAATATTCATTCACATGTAGACCAGGTATGCACAATTGGGATATAAATATTGAAATATTATGAGGAATCATGGGATAGAAGTACATAATAAATAATAGGAATTGAATCCAAAGGATGTCTAACCCACCTTATTCCTACAGCAAGAAATCCAGCCTTTATCATCCTATATATAGCTTATTAGAAAACAAGCAGGTTGTATTTGACATTGCTGGGAGAGCCACAGAGCAAGAGAAAAAAGTGGCCCATACCTGGTTGAGGAACAAGCTAGAATTTACCTCATGATGCATTGTTTTGGGTACGGTCACTAGATAGAAAGTGGGGTGATCAAAAAAGTATAGAAGTATAATTTTTCAAATTCCTGAAATTCATCACAGCCTTACTAGCTGATTACTAAGTTGAACAGCCATGCAAGCAAACAGAAGCTTATTTCTAAGTTTCACATTTTTCTTTAAAAAAAAGTATAACCTAGAGTGGATTTAAATATAACAGAACTTGTTTTGTGGAGAACAATCACCAATTTCTTAGATGGCAAGTGTATGTTAGCACTGTGTGGCATCTTACAGTAAATACTATGTCTGAACCTTTTTTTATAAAAATCTCTCATTGGCCCTAATTGATTAAACTGGAGTTTTAAGGATTCCTCTTCTACCACAGAACTCCAAACCATTTCAAGTACTCCAGACCGTTTGAAATGCTCCAACTGAAGCATTGTCTCTTCACTGTGTTTTATAGGGAAAGATCTATCAGAAAAATAAGGTCAGCAGATGCATAATCATGTGGCCATCCGGCTTTGTCTCAAGTTGTGCAGAATGGTTAATGCAGCTGTTAGTAATGGTTTCTAAACTGGTCTACTTTAGTACTTGGGTGGATTATTGAGATTATTGAGCAGACAAGGAAAAAAAATCACAGATGTCAATGATAGTAGACTTTTCTGCAGTGCTGCCATGAAAAATGACATGGTGATATCCATGAAATTACCAGGGGTCCAGTCAGAGTTAAAGGAGACTTTTCAGTATAAATCAACATATGCTAGCCTATTTGCTTTTGACCTGCTTTATAATATTACATTTCATTTTTTGAGTTGGGAGGTGGAAATGACATCTGATCCAGACTGTAGCAGGATCAGCAGCAACTACCATAGCATGAAAGGGCTATACAAATACAGCCCTTGTATGAATTGAGTGGGATTGTTACACTTACAGTATATGGTTCTGATAATCCATAAAATAGACAATCTCCTGGGTTCGCTGCTTACCCTTCCTCCTCAAAGGAAGGGACAAGACTTCAGACTGAGAAACCATCACAGTAAAATAAGCAGCCTTCTTTCCTCTTTCCCTACTCTCTCATTTTGTCTCTCTCCATCTGTGCAAATTAAGAGGAAGTGAGAAAGTTTAATTGTGATCCCCCTCTGTCTTTCTGCTGGAGCTATGATGGGGTAAATTGTGAGTGTTTTAATTTTGCCTCTTGCAAGCCCATCAGAAACCTAGTGGCTCATTACGCCCTCTGTTTTTCTCCAGAGATGCTATAGAAACACAACAGTGTAACTAACACTTTTCGTCATTTAGAACCACAGGTGGCTTGAATGTGTGTGATTTGATTGTCTTTACTAGGTAATTACAGGTTGGTGCCTATTCCTGTTGTCTCAGTGGGATGCTTACACAGTACATGGGGGTCTGAATCATTGGCAAGGTGGCAATACAGTAGAATAGCTTGAAATACTACAGCATTTGCAAGAAAAAAAGCACATAGGGAGATATGCTTAAATATCTATACAATCATTGTAGATTAAGTAAACTATGGTGATGCCAGTGTCTTTTCCATTGAACTTTATGCCTGTAAGTTATTCTTTGGCAAATCTTCATTAAGGTAGACAAAGGCATGTATTAAAGCCAGAAGCAACTACAAGAGCCTTGGTGGAGCAGTGGGCTAATGCCTCCTTAAGTAACATCAGCTGCCTGCAATTATTGCAGGTTCGCATCCCACCAGGCTCAAGGTTGACTCAGCCTTCCATCCTTCCGAGGTAGGTAAAATGAGGACCCAGATTGTTGGGGGCAATTAAGCTGACTTTGTAATAATGCCGCTTGGGGGTGTGTGAAAGCCCTAACAAACAGGCATATACATAGAATGAAGGCTACTGCTAAGCTTGTAAGCCGCCCTGAGTCTTCGGAGAAGGGCAGGATATAAATGGAATTAAAATAAAATAAAAAATAAGTAAAATACTGTAAAGGTCAAAAAGTGAAGGTGGCAAATGTATGTAGCCCCAGCCTGTAGTTAGTTATGCCATCTCTGCTAACATTGTGACATCTTGGAGCCTCCTCGTAGGTGCAGATTCTTCTTTTTTCCTCTCTTAGGCCTAATTTAAAAGGTAGTCCAATTTCCTATGATTGGCCAGGATCATCTAGTGGTTAAGGTGCCAGGCTAGAAACCAGGAGACTGAGTTCTAGTTCATCCTTAAAGCATGAAAAGCAGCGGAATGATTTTGGGCCAGGCACTCTCTCTCAGCCCAACTCACCTCACACAGGTTATTCTGGTGAGGAAAATAGGAGGAAGAAGGAGTATTATGCATATTCACTACCTTAAGTTATTTCTAAAAATAGTAAAGGTGGGATAAAAAGCAAATCAAATTTCAGGACATTCTTGTGAAGCTGTTTGACTAACTAAGGTCACACTCTACAGGCCTACCATTTCTACTTCTCAATTTGCATTTCTGTCAACTCGGATGTGCTGAGAGGAAGGAGTGAAAGTCCCTGCCCCACACAAGTTGGTGCCATAAAAATGCTTCCCACCCACCCCATTATACACCAAGACAAAGGAAAGAAACCAAAACCAAAACCATCCCAGCTGTGAAATGCCATTTCCTGAAGAAAAAGAATGACTACTGATCTTACCCTGCTCATTCAAGCTGCCATTCCACTTCAGGTCTTGCACTGGAGGCTAAAGCTCAGGAACGGTGGAGGCAATCATTTCCTCAGTGCAGCTCAGGGTTATGCAGGCATACTGTGGCAGACAATGTGTAAACATATTGCAATAATCCAGACACCAGGTGACTGAAGAATGAGTTACCAGAGAGCTTCCCTTTCTCCTTATCATACTACTAGATAAACCAAGCTAAATATGACCTCCCAGGTAGCCTTTAACAGCCAAGAGAGGCATAGATTAATAAACAGTCCTGAGGACATTTTCTTGGAAAGTGTAGGTTCAAATTCATCCCAAGTAGCATCCCATGACCTTGCTTCTGTCACTATGATACCACTTTGGAGTACAATTCCAAGCCATTTTATCCACCAGAAGCCTAAAATATTCCTCACAACAGCCATATAGATGATTCCGAGAGTCATCTCTCCCTAGCAAGGAAGCAACCACTTTAACAAGGTTATTCGACAATTATCAGCAGGCACAATAAGAGGGGCGAAATTGCAATATTTTTCAGGCCTTTTTGCCACAGTGTAATCCCTACTATCATCTTTTACTCATGCATTGTGGAATTCATTCTTCATTTCACTCCTCCAGAAGCACTCCTATCCCAAAGTGCACAAGGGGCAAGGAACCATCACCCAAAGAAAGGCTATATAGGAACAATATAACCCAAGGCTCTTAGCACATGGGCATTCCAAGCTTTGACCAAGGCCTCAGTTTTCCCATCAGATCCTTGGGTTAAAAAAACACACACATGCCCTCTGGAATTTCACAGGACCCATTAGTATTCTGCAGGAGATCGACTTAATGTCAATGGTAGGATAGTAGCCAAAAGGCAATAGGATACTGAAAATAATATCATCAGTCATTAGATACAAGATAGGCAGCAAATAAAAGAAACAAATAAATAAATAAATAAATATCCTTCACCTCAGTTCATATCACAACCTCTGTAAGACAAATCCACATCTAAAGTTTGACACCCACTATGTGCTGGGCTGTCAACGACATAGGTCATGTCCATGGTTGCCATGTTGGCAAGACCTCCTGAACTCTTCCAGATCCCATACCATTTGGGCATAGTCTGAAATCTCCAAGAACTATAAGCTTCAGAGACTTGGTGGCAGAAGTAGCAATTCAAGCAGGGGTGTTGCCGAACAGCAAACAGGCTGATCCTGCAGCAACTAATCCAACTGCTTCCTAGAGCCCAGTTGTAGCCAGAGAGTCTCAGAGGAAATTTTCTGTAGATCAGAGCCTCTGAATGTCATAAAAGTCTCACAGATAAAAACTGTCATATACAGACATCACCTTGAGCTCGTTGCTGATGCCAAATGCAAAATCCAAGAGGACATACATCAGAGAAGTGAAAACCTTTCCAGTTCCATCAAAGTCTTGGTTACATATGCCAGCTGCCTCATCCACAATCAGATCATAGATGAGGAATAATCTAATTTATAGATTTACTATAAACCAACCTAACATTTAGTAAGAGAAGCCAGAGGTTACTCTTATTATGATCTGGCTTGAGGGTGGAGGATAGAACAGATTTCAGCCATCAGTCTTTCTTCCCCACAAGTGACCCACTATTGGCTATATCTCACTCTGCCCATAGTAAACTGCCTGCCTTTTCTTCCCCCCTAAATCTACTCCACCCTTACTGCCCACTCCTAGGCCATTCTATATTGTGTGTATATATCTGGGGTAGGAAACTGTGTCTCTTTTATGACTCGTGGACTTCAACTCCCAGAGTTGGCTGGCTTAGGAATTCTGGGAGTTGAAGTCCACGAGTCATAAAAGAGCCACAGTTGCCTACCCCTGCTATATATGTTCTCTGTGTGTATGCATATTGACAAATATTGAGACAAGTAAACCATCAATTTTATCTTTATCAAACAATTGGAGATGCATTTATGTGTGTATTTGAAGCACACTGCTTTTCTTCTGTAACTACTGTATATAAATAACCCTATTGTCTGATTTATTGTCAAGGGGCAATGATCATTTGCATCTAATTTCATTAACTGTCTTGTGTTCCAGATATATATTTTTTTTACATAAAAATGACTAAGCATGATCTGTGGTGATGAATTACTGCACTAGGATGACTGAATTGATAATCTCTTCTAATCAAATACACATTTCAACTCCATTTGAAAATGTAAATATTTATATTGTTTGATTTCAGCTTGGAGTCTGCCAAGAACTTTGGAGCTGATAAGCCAGCCTCTGTTCAGGTCCTGCCACTTTACATCACAGGGAATTATATTTATCAGGAGAAATCAATGTGTAGCAGGAATGGATAGTAGAAGAACATCCAGTGACTGATAACGATACCTTAACTCTATGTCCATGTAGCATATTCGTGTTAAAACTTGTGGGGGGGGAGAAACAAATTAGTGGGGAAAAAGCTTTTTGACACAAATCAGATCTTGGAGATTTCTCTTCCTTTTCTCCTTCAGTGAATTAGAACATTTTGCAATGTAACTCAAAGACGCTGAGGCTTCTTATTCAGGCTTCTTCCTAATTTTAAGCATACACTTTCCATCATAGCAAGAGAAGAAAATATTTGTAGCTCATAGTTAAATTGTGGAGACCTTGGTGCTTTCTGAGAGCAGCAAGGATTCCACACTTTCAGTCACGTACAATCCTCTGATAGATCACTTGCATAATAAACTCCATTGATCACAGAACCAGCTTCAAAGATAAGGGTAAGTATGATTTCCTTGATCGTAGTTTATTAAGTATACTCAGTGACTGGAATCACATAACCCAAACATGACAACATTACACGATAGGTAGGTTAAGTTAATACCCGTATATAAAATCTGAAACAATTTTTTTCTCTTCAAGGAGAAACTGATTTCCTTGTTCTCTTCCTCATTTCCTTGTTGTAGATGTTCTCCAGATTTCCCTTTTCTGTTTAACACTTTGAATTTATATAATTACTCATCATCATAATGTAACACATGGCAAAACATTGAATACTACACTCTTTAGCATAAATAGAGGATAACGATGAGGAAAAAGGAATGAAAAAATAAACTTGCACTATAAAATGATACCTTAGATTCTGGAGTAACAAATACTCAAATAGGCACTTTTTTTTTGCTCCAATGCACCAACTAAATATTCCCATTAATATCTGACCAGCTTTCATACTACATTAGATTAAGCCAACTAAAAACAACATAGAAAGATACTTCTATATAACAGAAACCAACCTAACCTCTAGAGTCTCTTAGATCTCCACAGGGAAGGGGGAAAATAAGACACGTGTATAGTGATATCCAGTGCTTTTTTTGTAAAAGAAAAAGGTGCCGGAACTCACACATGTCATACAACCCACCTTGCCTACCCTACAAGGTTCCATCCGAAAAAGGTGCCGGAACTCCGTTCTGAGCGTTTTATGAGAAAAAAAGCCCTGGTGACATCATCATAGGAATGCCCTGATCGATATGCTTTTATCAGATATTGGAAGTAGGTATATAAGGGTGGCAGTTGTTCATGTATTGTCACTTTGGCATCATTGTGATTCATTAAACAAGGAGCCCTCAACAGAATAAAAGTTCTTAAAAATTAAAGGGATGAAATGTCTTCAAATAAAATTGAATTAAGGGAATACTAAGAAAGGCTGAGCACCAAAGAACTGAGGCCTTTGAACTATGGTGCTGGAGAAGACTCCTGCGAGTCCCTTGGACTGCAAGGCGATCAAACAGGTCAGTCCTAGAGGAGATCAACCCTGACTGCTCTTTAGAAGGCCAGATCCTGAAGTTGAAACTCAAATACTTTGGCCACTTTATGAGAAGGAAGGACTCACTGGAGAAGAGCCTAATGCTGGGAAAGGTTGAGGTCAATAGAAGAAGGGGACGACAGAGAATGAGGTGGCTGGATGGAGTCACTGAAGCAGTAGGTGTGAGCTTAAGTGGACTCCAGAAGATGGTAGAGGACAGGAAGGCCTGGAGGAACATTGTCCATGGGGTCGTGATGGGTCGGACACAACTTTGCAACTAATAACAACAAAAATGGTCTATGGCAATTCGACAGCACTAGCTCTTGGTGGCCAGCTGGAGGTGGCTTTCTCACCACCGCCAAGTCCCCTCAGCAAACTCGGTGCTGCCATTTCTTCACAGGACATCTCAAAACCAGAAATTTGCTGCAGGGATAACTCGCAGTGGGTGCTGGATGAAGAACCAGGCAAGAGGATGAGCAAACAAAAGAGGGAGATGGGTGGGATGCTGAATGGAGAGCCGGGCAAGAGGGAAAGTGAGTGGGCTGTCAGGGAGTGACAGCAGTACGTTGGCTCTGCACAAAATGCCGAATTGGCAGTTTGACTACAGCAGGGGATGGAGCAGAGAATGGAGAGGCAGTAGCAGGTGGGGGCTTTGTTTTTTGACACCCCCTGCCATTGCCTACATGCCTTGGGCTGTGCCAGATAGGAAGTGGTGAGACTTTAAAAAAATGCAGAGCCGTGGCACAGAAAAAAACTGCCAAAACCGTGGCACTTTGAAAAAAAACTGGCAGAGCCACGGTGCTTTAAAAAATAAAGTTGCAGAATCACTGTGCTTTAAAAAAAAAACTTGCAGAGCGACAGAAGCCCCATCTGCCGCCTGCACACCATTACAGCCAAACTACCTGTTAAGGCTGGAGCCAAGGCTCAGCGGCAATGACAGCAGTGAGGGGATCAAAATGGGAAGTGCCCTGCCTGGTGCCACTGCCACTTTGCCCTATGACAGCCTGCTCACTCGCTTCTCATCCGGCACAGTCCAAGGTGTGTAGGCAATAGCAGGGGATGTCAAATTAGGGGGACCGCACCTGCCACTGCCTCCCTGCCCTGCGCCCCCTCCCTGCTACCGCTGAACTGCCAGTTAGGCATTTGGGGCAGAGCCAACCTACCACTGACACCCTCTGACAGCCCACTCACTCTTCCTCCTGCCCGGCTTTCCATCCAGCATCCCGCCATCATTGCTCCCCTCTGACAGCCCCTCACCCAGCTCTACATCTGGCACCCACAGCAAGTTATCCCACATCAAATTTCTGGTGTTGAGATATCCTGTGAAGAAATAGCGGCACCGAGTTGGCAGAGGGGACTTGGCAGTGGCGAGAAGGCTGCCCCAGCTGGCCTTGCCAAGCTAGCGGCATTGAATCATCCCATTCCGACTAAAAGGAATAGCCTAAAAAGCAATGAATGGCATGATAGACAGATGAGTGAAATTGTAATAAACGATATAATAATTAATGTCCAAGAAAGAATTAACAAAAAAGGAGATCCATAGCTTTAAAATGGTAAGACTACATGTATGGATGGTATGAATCAAGAAATACGAAAATAGGAAGAGGTCATGTAGAATGGATGCATAATTTGTGTAACATCTATGGGAAGAGTCAATCGATCATTGTAATGGAAGAATATTATCACTAACATATCATTAACAGCTATACAAAGCAAGAATGAACAAGATGAATCTAAAAACTGCCAAGAGATTAGGGTTGTGTTTTTTTAAAATAGTTCTGGGAAGGAATTTGACAGAATTCTGATCAAAAAGATATGACTAATGAGAAAAAATTGAGAACTGGAGTGGGGGGGTTGTGCAGGGAAGAGGTGTACAGTTAAGATTTTTGTTCATCAGTGTGTCATAGAAAAATGTATGAATATGAGAAAGAATGTATACTTATTTAATAATTTAAAGAAAATGTATAATAAAACAAATAGGACTGAGTTATAAAATGTTTTATACAAACATGGAGTTGGAAGTCAGCTGCTGAATGTGATCGGTGGTATATGACAGAAGTAAAGCTTGTGTGAAAAGAAACAGCAATGATTCAGCACTGAGGAGGGAATAAGATAAGGATGAGTAATATCCCCTTGGTTGTTTAAAGTATTTATAGGTAAATGTTTAAGGAATGCTTATGGAAAGAGTAGAAATTTGTTAGTTTGGAATGTGAATACCTTTGTGTGCAGGTGTGCTGTTGGTTGATACCAGAAATGATTTACAGTAAATATTAAATAGATTGTATAATGCAACAGGGAGTATGAATCTGAAAAATAATACATTTTCAGCCTAAATTATCGTAGAAATAGCATATCAAAGATCAAGATAATTGTGCTTGTTATGGAAGATGGAGTACACATAATGGTGAAAAGCTACAGCCAAATGGTGCATTTGTGTCATCATATACATTAAACATGGAAAAAATAAGAGAAGTGAGAAGAATTCTATATAACAGCATACTTCTACAGCTTTATTTACATTTTGGAAATGCTAATAGCAATAGCACTTACAGCTTCACAGTACTTTACAGATCTCTCTAAGTGGTTTACAGAGTCAGTATATTGCCCCCAACAATCTGGATCCTCAGTTTACTGACCTCGGAAGGATGGAAAGCCGAGTCAAACCTTGAGTCAGTAAGAATCGAACTGCTGAACTGCTGGCAGCTGGCAATCAGGAGAAGTAGCCTGCAGTACTGCATTCTAACCACTGCACCACCAAAGGTAATGGGAAATGGGAATTACAGTAAGTATATAAGGAGAAATATAAAAGAAGGTTGAATGCACTGGGGATTAGGAATGAGATAGGACAGTGATGGCAGAAAGTGAAAAGGAACTAAAGAGCCTCTTGTTGCAGGTGAAGAAGGAGAGTGCAAAACTTGGGTTGAAACTAAACATTAAGAAAACCAAGATCATGGCATCCGGCCCTCTCAATTCCTGGCAAATAGATGGGGAAGAAATGGAGGTAGTGACAGATTTTATTTTCCTGGGCTCCAAGATCACTGCAGATGGGGACAGTAGCCAAGAAATTAAAAGATGCTTGCTCCTTGGGAGGAAAGCCATGGCAAATCTAGACAGCACACTAAAAAGCAGAGACATCACCCTGTCAACAAAAGTGTGTATAGTCAAGGCTATGGTCTTCCCAGTTGCAATGTATGGCAGTGAAAGTTGGACCATAAGAAAGGCTGAGCGCCAAAGAATTGAGGCCTTTGAACTATGGTGCTGGAGAAGACTCCTGCGAGTCTCTTGGACTGCAAGGCGATCAAACCGGTCAGTCCTAGAGGAGATCAACCCTGAGTGCTCTTTAGAAGGCCAGATCCTGAAGCTAAAACTCAAATACTTTGGCCACCTAATGAGAAGGAAGGACTCACTGGAGAAGAGCCTAATGCTGGGAAAGATTGAGGGCAAGAGAAGAAAGGGACGACAGAGAATGAGGTGGCTGGATGGAGTCACTGAAGCAGTAGGCGTGAGCTTAAATGGACTCCAGAAGATGGTAGGGGACAGGAAGGCCTGGAGGAACATTGTCCATAGGGTTGCGATGGGTCAGACACGACTTTGCAGCTAACAACAACAACAACAGGACAGTGATGGCGAACCTTTTAGAGACCAAGTGCCCAAACTGCAGCCCAAACTGCAACCCAAAACCCACTTATGTACTGTTGGGTGGCAGGTGGGTGTGGCCCATTGAGTGTGTGTGGCCCATTGAATGGGTGTGGCACATTGGCTGGATGTGGCCCATTGGGTGGACACAGCTGTGGTGGTAACAGCAGACTGGGTGGGACTAAAAATTTCAATCAATCAATTCCAACTTTGCGAGATTTTTTTTTCTCACAAGAAGTTGAAATTGATTGATTGATTGATTGAACCTTTTTTTTGCACACGGCAGCAGAGGCCTAAACTGAAAAGGTTTTATAAAACCCAGCTGAATGCCTAGGACAGGGGTGATGGCCCGGGTGCCCACAGAGAGGGCCAAAGGTTCACCACCACAGAGATAGGATGTAAATAGTAAAACAAGAAGAGATAGGATCAAGAAGAAATAGTTGCTGAATGCATGTGGACTGAATGCCATACTGAGTTCCCAGCATGAAAGAAATATGTTAACGTGATTAATTCATAGAAAATGAATGAGAACTGAATTGCAAAGCAAATATATGAAGGAAGGGTGAACAAGTTAAAAGAAAGAGTAAAACTGAAAAAGTTGTAGTTAGAGTTGGTGAGATCCTGAATAAGAGCAAGTGAGAAATCAACATAGAAAATGGGATATGTACATAGTAAAAGTAGGAATGCTGCAAGGATACAAAGATCTGGAGAGGTAGGATTCAGTTTAAAGATTTTCCTAATAAAGAAAGCAATAGGTGACATTTTAAATTCATTTTGCATTTTTACAAACATATTCATTGTCCCTTTATTTTCAAATGAGTCTTGGAGTTCTTCTCTAAGGCAAGATTTGTATACAGTGTTACAAACACTTTAAAGTTAGAACCCCATACAAGAATTTCACACTCTGAGAGTAAATATTTAGCCCTAAAAACGGAGACATGTTAACTGCTCAACAGGGATTATTAAAGAGAGCTGAGCAGGTAACAATGGGTGACAGAGATTGAATCTATCACTTCATAACAATAAACTAGTTTCTGTGATGCCAAGGACAGAATAAATTATATACTATTTAGATATTTTTAATGAGTTTTCTACTACAATTTATCTGAAAACACAGGAGTGCAACAAGAGTTAAACCTTTTAACTGCTTGCTTTATAGCTGGGGGAGCTTTTAGATACTGGCCTTGAATTTACTTAGGGAATTAGAGTTTTTTTTCTAAATATAAAACTAATTTGAATAAGAACCAAACCTAATTGCAATAGCTTCTCAACTCTTTTTGTTGTTTCCTTGTTGTTCATGATGCAACCCAATGAAGTTGATGTCTCTTCTACCCTTCCAAAGATCTATTGGCCTTAATGAAAAGAATGGAGCATCATAAAAAAGATTCTGGAAAATCCAAGTGTATGGGAAGGAGGTCAACCCTGCAAGGCTACATGGAAGAGTTGAAAAGATGTAGATCTTTTCTCTTTGGATTTTAATTGTGAACCTTTTACTTTCAACTGAGAAGATATAAAAGACATAGGAGCAAAATCCAAGAACAGGAATGATGGTTAGTCAAAACACAGAAAAAAAAATTCACAGGGCTGGGTTTTCTGCATTCCTATTTATTTTTTCATTCTGTACTTTTATATTCTAGTCCTCTTCAATATAGTGGAATAATAATAATAATAATAATAATAATAATAATAATAATAATAATAATAATAATAATAATAATAATAATACCACCTTCAGGTGGTTGTGGGGCTTCTGTACTCTGAGGAAGATGAGAGCTATGCCAGAGGTTCAATCATACTGGACAGGTCTCATCAGAGGAGTCAGACAAAGAGTGTCTCTCCCATAAAAAATATGGTGATACGTAAATTTCAGAATGCCAAACCGGCTCGGATGTCACCCAGGTTAACAAGGTCTGCACTAGATGTTGAAGTTCCTGGATACCTGGTGAAAAATGGGTTACAGGACTCAGGACTGTTGGCTGAGCAACCAGGGCCAGCAGCTGCAGAACTACTGGAAGAAAAGGTGTTTACCCATTGCAGATACACAGTGATTGAAAACAAAGAAATAATGATCTGTTATTACAGATCAAGTCCAACAAGAAGAGGATATCTAAAATGAATGTACCAGTTCTGGAAAGAACAACATCCAGAATCAGAAATAACAGAACAGAGACTAGCAGATCAATACCGATTTATAATACGAAATAAAGTATTCATAGAAACAGAACTGGACGAACTGCAAAGGTTTACCCAGGGCAAAGAAATCAAAGACTTGCCACAAGTGATTCAGAATGTAGAGGCAAGCCAGGGGGAGTTGGCAGTGAAGGAATCCAGCAGAGATATACAACTGATCTCATTTGGAAACCTGGCACCTGTTCCTCAGGAAGAACAAAGCCCTCTAACTAAAGAAATAAAAGAATTGAAACAAAGAGTAACTGAGCATCTAGAACAGCACAAAAACAACAGAATAAGGCTGCCTGCATTGAAGCTTGTTCCAAAGAAACAGCTAGCACAAGCATTGAAAGATGCAAATATTACAATATCAAGTATAATCACCAATTCACTGCAAGGAATGTACAGCACAGCTGCAGTTATAACTGAATACCTGGGATGCAAAATCAACAAAGAAGAAAAATGAACAAACAGTGCACCACAAAAATAGAAGGTTACAGTAGAAAATAAAATCAGCAAGTTAAGATCACATGCAAGCAAAGCTAGAACAGATGAAAGAAAAGAAGCTGAAGAACAAGAAGACCAAAGAATACCTAATCAAGAAATCCCACTTAGAAACAAGGAAGATCAAGGAAGCACTGGAAATAATAAAGCAGTAAATAACAGCTATAGCCAGAAAAATCAGTAGATACAAAGCTTGAATTGCAAATTATAGGCAGAACCTCCAATTTCAATCAAATCAGAAACATTTCTACCAATCCATCAAGGGAGAAACTGCAGTGAATCAGTCAGCACCTGACAAGGAAGAAACAGTGCAGTTCTGGAAGCAGATATGGGATAACCCAAAGAAACACAACAAAGATGCGGCTTGGTTAAAAGAGGTGGATGCAAATAAAAGAGAAGTTGAAATGAAAGAACTAGTAATAACAACAAAAATGTTAGAAAAAAGAGCAAGGAAGATCAAAAATTGGTCAGCACCAGGTGAAGATGAACTGCATGGGTTTTGGTTGAAACATCTAACTATACCCACTCATTGCCAAGCAGTTCAACAATATACTACAAGGAGGAGAAATTGAAAAGTTGCTAACTGGGAAAACCTACCCAATAATGAAAAATCCAGCAAAAGGGGCAACACCAGGCAACTACAGGCCAATTACCTGCTTACCAACAACTTTCAAATTGCTAACTGGCGTGGTAGCTGATGCAGTACAACAGCATCTAGTTGAAAACAATCTCTTTCCACCCAAACAGAAAGGAAACCTCCCCAATAGCAGACAAACAAAAGATCAATTCCTAATAGACAAAATTATCTTGGAAAACTGCAAGAAAAGGAAGACCAACCTGAATGTGGCATGGATTGACTACAAAAAGGGATCTGACTCTCTGCCACATGACTGGATAATCAAGTGTCTAGAAATAACAGGAGTCAGTAGAAACATCAGAAAATTTGTGAAAAGCTAAATGGTACAATGGAAGGCACAGTTGCAGGTCAATAGTGAAAGACTGGGAGAGGTTAAAATCAATATTTCAAGGAGATTCATTATCACCACTACTATTTGTTATTGCACTGTTTCCTCTGTCAACAATACTGAATAACTCATGACATGGCTACCAAACATCAAAAACATCTGCCAGACTATTACATGGATGATCTCCCAGACCTTTACATGGATGATCTGAAGCTATATGGAAAACCATCATCTGAAATAGAATTTCTACTGAACACTGTCAGTATATAGAGCCAAGATATTGCAATGGAATTTGGCTTGGACAAATGTGCCACACTTACTCTCAAACAAGGAAAAATAGTGAAAACTGAAGGAATCAAGATGCCCCACAGAAATAACATTAAAAGTCTGGATGAGAAAGATTACTACAAATACTTGGGTATCCTTCAAGCTGACAACATCAAGCACACTGAAGTCAAGAAATAGATTAGAGGTGAATACATCAAGAGAGTGAAGAAGATCTTAAAGTCCAAACTCAATGGAGGAAATACCGTGAAGGCAATCAACACCTGGGCAACTCCAGTCATTAGATACACAGCTGAAATAGTGGACTGGACTCAAGCAGAACTAAAAGCAATGGATAGGAAGACCAGAAAATAATGACAATGAATCATACCCTTCATCCACGCAGTGACATTGGCAGACTCTATCTACCAAGGCAAATAGGTGGACGTGGAATGCTGCAAGTACATCAGATGGCTGAAGAAGGAGAAATAGCTTTGGAAGAATATCTGAAGGACAATGATAAAGATGCATTAAAATTAGTATATCAGGAAGGCTTACTGACTACTGGAGAGACCAAACTGGCCTACAAGAAAGACCAAATGAAGAACAGAATGGAGGCATGGGAAGACAAAGCACTACATGCCCAGTACGTTAAAAAAAATAGCTGGGAAAGCAGATAATAACAAGACCTGGCAATGGCTAAGAGCATGAAAGTTGAAGAAAGAGACTGAGGGACTAATTCTGGCTGCAGAAGACCAAACCTTAAGGACAAATGCATACAAAGTCAAAATTGAGAAGACAACAACAGACAGTAAGTGCCGCCTATTCAAAGAAGCTGAAGAAACAGTGGACTACCTGGTAAGCTGTTGCAAGAAGATCACACAGACTGACTATAAGCAGCAGCATGACAAAGTAACAACAATGGTGCATTGGAAGATCTGAAAGAAATATCATTTGCCTGTAAGCAAGAACTTGTGGGATCATAAAATAGAGAAAGTCATAGAAAATGATAAACTGCTCTGGGACTTGAGAATTCAAACAGACAAACACCTGCAACCCCCTGACTTAACAACTGTTAATAAGAAAGACAAAAAAGTCTGGATAGTGGACGTGGCAGTGCCTGGAGACAGCAGAATAGATGAGAAAGAACTGGAGAAGATAACAAAAAACAAAGACCTACAAATAGAAATAGAAAGACTATGGCAAAGGCAAGCAAGGGTAGTACCAATAGTAATAGGTGCCTTGGATGCAATCCCAAAACAACTGGAGCACCACTTGAACACCATTGGCATTGACAAATTCACCATTAGTCAATTGCAAAAGGTGGCCTTACTAGGAACTGCTTCCACTGCGACAATATCTGTAATACCATCAAACATCCACATCTGCCTATTCCAGGTCCTTGTTAAAGACTCGATAGATAGACAAAAATGCCAAATCCAGTCTGAATACCTGGCTGACTGTGCGATGATCAATAATAATGATAATAATAATAATAAAGTTGGAAGGGACCTTGAAGGTCATCTACTCTAACCCCTGCTCAGGCAGGAAACCCTATTTCAGACAAATGGCTGTTCAGTCTCTTCTTAAAAACTTCCAGTTTTAGAGCATTCACAGCTTCTGGATGCAGGTTATTCCACTGAATAATTATTCTAACTGTCTGGAAATTTCTCCTTAGTTGTAGATTGCTTCTCTCTTTGGTTAGTTTCCATCCACTGCTTGTCCTGCCTTCAGGTGCTTTGGTGAATAGCTTGACTCCCTCTACTTTGTGGCAGCCCGAGATATTGGAATACTGCTATCCTGTCAGCCCTCATCCTTCTCTTCATTAGACTAGACCAGAGTAGGCAACCTTGGCTCTTTTATGACTTGTGGACTTCAACTCCCAGAATTCCTGAGTCAGCATGACTGGTTCAGGAGTTCTAGGTATTGAAGTCCACAAGTCATAAAAGAGCCAAGGTTGCCTACCCCTGGACTAGACTTTCCTAATTCCAGCAGCCGTTCCTTATATGTTTTAGCCTCCAGTCCCCTGATCATCTTTGTTGCTCTTCTCTGTACTCTTTCTTAGAGTCTCAATATCTTTTCTACATCATGGTGACCAAAACTGGATGCAGTATTTCCAGTGTGGTCTTACCTTACATTGCTTCATTATATTATAAAAGGGTAAATATAAGATGCTTGTAGTGGAGGTTGCAAGTATGCTCACAAACCTAGTTGGACTATGAATGATTTAATGGCCCCTAGTTGGCAAAGACCTTTTTTTTTTTGCTAAGAGACATTTCTCTGGAAGACATGCAAAGCATTTGCCAATCAAAGGAGCTAAAAGGTTCTTCACTGGCTCAAGCTCATTCCTATAAGAAATATAAAATTCCAGACCTTTTGATAGCCTCTGAAATACTTTAATGAGTTTGTCTCAGAACTTTTCCAGCAATTCTACATTACACTGTTTAGGACTATGGGCAATGACATCATACAGGCATATTGCACATTGCATGCCACTACAAGTCTTTGGATTCTGCTAACAAAACACTGCAAGACATTAACAAAGAAATAAATATTATCTATTATCTATTTTTGAATGGTTGATTAAGTGTCATAAGGTCACTGTTGGCGTATGACAACCAGAAAGATAGATTTTCTTCCTGATATTTTGTCACTAACCTGGTCTTTCACGTCTTCCAACAGTGCACTCATTGCCACTCTGAGTTCATCCACCTTGCTGCTGGTTGTCCTCTTCTTCTCTTTTCTTCCATCTTACCCAGCATTAGAGCCTTCTCCACTGAGCTAGGTCTTCACACAAGTAGCATACTTTGAGGCCAGTCATTTATGCCTCAAGAGAGTACTCTGGTTTGACTTGTTTGGTGATCCATTCATTTGTTTGCTTGGGCATATTTCTTCCAATATTTTCAGGAGTCATCTCCAATGCCAACATTCAAAAGCATCAATGTTATTCCTATCCTAGTTCTTCAAAATCCAACTTTAACTGTCATAGAACGTCACGGAGACATCATGTGGCTTCATGATTCTTGTCTTTATCTGTCTATATCTGTCTGTCTATAAAAGGAAATATTTAACCATTCATACCATAAAGGCAGGGAAAGGAACTAATGCAAATAAATGACAAGAAAAGACAATTGTTGATTATCAAATTTTGTGTATTTAGTGGGGATTATTCTTCACATATTTTTGAATATTTGCTTATGTTGGGTTTATATTTAATATACCCATTTAATACTCATTTGATAATTGCCTCCAATATTTGATTTTGAACATGGTTTGATATTTAAATGAGCCTAATACATTACATGTTGTAATATTTTAATAGCTGGCAGTATGAGAAAGCCAATATGAAACTATAAATAGCATTTAACTATATTTGCTCATTAACATGCTCTGTAAAGTTCTATATGAGTATGAGTATCTGTAGGATCTTACTCTTTTTATCAGAATGAAGCAAGCAGCATTGCCAATCAATTCTACCCCTTTCTTATGTGCATGTGACATCAGAATGCATGGACGAATGGGTCAGGGCCTGCATCATGACATTGTGAAACCCCATGCCTGCCTGCCACTTCTTCCTGTGATGCTATTCTTCTGACACATTTTTCCAATTTTTGAGAATTTCAAGTGATGGGAATTATTGCTTGATACATTTGAAGAACACTAGGTTGGGGAAAGTCCCAGAAAAATGCAGAAAGAAAGAGTGTTGTCAGGTATTATGTATTGGGAGTTACCTAGTAGGGCCAAGTAATGGGGGGAAATGATAGATACTAGGCAACCTAATCTTTTTCTACTAAATCAACTTGCTGCTCTCCTTCTATCAGAAAATGTTCTCTCCCATGTTTGAATCATCAATACCACAAATAGCAAGTGCATTAAAAAATTGAATAATAGCTCTTTTTTGTGTAGCCTTAGAGTAAGAGATAATTTTGTAATTGTACTTATACTTGCTGCAGAGGAAATTGGAAGCTTTTTCCTTCTACTTCTCACTCTCTTTCTTTCTGCACATTTGTTTCATTTCTCCTTCCTTCTTTCCACCCCAATTTCTCAGGAATTATAATTATCATTCTGACATTTGCTTTTTGTATTGTTTTTGTATCTACTTCTGCTTCATTGACTATGCTAAAGCCTTTGATTGTGTGGATCATAACAAACTGTGGCAAGTTCTTAAAGAGATGGGAGTACCAGAACATCTTATTTGTCTTTTGAGAAACCTATATGCGGGCCAAGAAGCAACAGTGAGAACTGGACACGGAACCACTGATTGGTTCCAAATTGGGAAAGGAGTCCGGCAAGGCTGTATACTGTCACCCTGCCTATTTAACTTATATGCAGAGCACATCATGAGAAAGGCAGGGCTAGAGGAGTCAAAAGTTGGAATTAAGATTGCTGGAAGAAATATCAACAACCTAAGATATGCAGATGATACCACTCTAATGGCAGAAAGTGAAGAGGAACTGAAGAGTCTCTTGTTGCGAGTGAAGAAGGAGAGTGCAAAAGTTGGGTTGAAACTAAACTTTAAGAAAACCAAGATCATGGCATCCGGCCCTCTCAATTCCTGGCAAATAGATGGGGAAGAAATGGAGGTAGTGACAGATTTTATTTTCCTGGGCTCCAAGATCACTGCAGATGGGGACTGTAGTCAAGAAATTAAAAGACGCTTGCTCCTCGGGAGGAAAGCCATGGCAAATCTAGACAGCACACTAAAAAGCAGAGACATCACCCTGTCAACAAAAGTGCGTATAGTCAAGGCTATGGTCTTCCCAGTTGCAATGTATGGCAGTGAAAGTTGGACCATAAGAAAGTCTGAGCGCAAAAGAATTGAGGCCTTTGAACTCTGGTGCTGGAGAAGACTCCTGCGAGTCCCTTGGACTGCAAGGCGATCAAACCGGTCAGTCCTAGAGGAGATCAACCCTGACTGCTCTTTAGAAGGCCAGATCCTGAAGCTAAAACTCAAATACTTTGGCCACCTAATGAGGAGGAAGGACTCACTGGAGAAGAGCCTAATGCTGGGAAAGATTGAGGGCAATAGAAGAAGGGGACGACAGAGAATGAGGTGGCTGGATGGAGTCACTGAAGCAGTAGGCGTGAGCTTAAATGGACTCCAGAAGATGGTAGAGGACAGGAAGGCCTGGAGGAACATTGTCCATAGGGTCGCGATGGTTTGGACACGACTTCGCAACTAACAACAACAACAACAACAACAACAACAATTGTTTGTATTCTGCTTTCAATTTATACAGTACGCTGCTCAGAGTTGTGATGGAATCAGACAGCCTATACACGGAATGACTGACTGACTGACTGAACGAACGAATATTCTGCATGCTCGTATTTCCGTTTCAAATGTACAGTTATTATATTGACAATGCTCTGCGCCTACGACCTTAAAATTTATGTCGCCTTGCTTTATTACCCATTTCTTATTCTTCATTCTCTTCTTAAAACCAATTATATTTTCCTGCCGGACACATCATGAAGAAATGCACAAGGATGGGAGCTTTATTTTTACTTTTTTATTTTTATTTTTTCAAAACAGCCTGAACAATTTGCTTTTCTTCCTCTCTTTTTTTTCCCCTCCTCTCCAGCGATTCTGAAAAGGAGTTTGCACTTGAAAATAAATAAATAAATATAACCTGCCTGGTCAGAAGAGACAGTTTTATAATTGCATTTTAGTTATATTTGAATGCTTTTGTATTTTCTGCATGTAGGGTGATAAACTGAACATAATTCTTGGAACGCTGCCAGGGAGAATTGTAAAAGAAAGTGTGAAAGGCCTTGTGAAGAGGGAAAAGGAAAATCAGGAAAAAAGGAGTGGGGGGCTTTTAGAATACCATGGAGAAAAGAAAAGAAAAAAAACAGAGAAAGAGCCTGTCCTGGATGAGGCAACCTTTCTGTAGTTTATTGGAAACAGCTAACTGTAAGTACCTGCCAATCCATCTTTTTCAAAGCAGCTCACTTAAAGAAATGCTTAAAAAACATGGCATAGATATGGCCTGGTTTATCTATTTTGTTGGTGTTCAGAATTGGATATTTTTGTTTTGTTTTTTTAAAAAAATGAAGGTCCAACAGTATATGTGTCTTGTTCAGAAATGTTCTTCCCCCTAGACAGTGTGTGTGTGTGTGCATTGTCTTTATTTGTAATGACAAGGTGGTGTGATTGTTTCTACTACAATATAGATATGTTGCAGTGTTAGAGTAGATTGATATATATATGAATTATATTAAAATACCCAACACCTGTTTCAAAATCACTTATAAGTTGAAGAGCCTGAAATTGTTTCCTTCTGTCTTTGTTTGCGATTGTAAGTCACGCACCACATAAAAATTGTAAAAAGAAAAGTAGATTCTGCTATTCCTGTACTAGCAAGGAAATGCAAATGTTTAGTGTTCCTTTACCGGACTAGGTAAGCCCATTTCTTTTTTCTTGAATTAGGAGAAACAGGAATGAGGGTGCTTGGTGCTCTCTGAGCTTGGTTGTTTTCTTGCAGACATTTCACCACTCAAACCACGTAGCACCATCAGTGCCTGTTTAATGCCATGCATATTTGCTAAGGTCTTGATAACAGGTTAAATATTGTTAGCTTATTAAAAATATATTTATTGTCAAAGAGTTCCCTCCTTATAAGCACCGATGAGGTTACCTAGTTTGGGTAATGAAACTTCTGTAAGAAAGCAGCGAAGCTCAGAGAGCACCAAGGACCCCTCATTTCAATCCTGAGCTACAAGTATTCTCCCTTATTAGAAACAGGAATATATGAGTAACAACAAAAACAGTAGCATACACTGATATTTTCAAATTTCAATTGTCCATAAGCTAAGAATCTCTTGAGATTCTGTATATAATTTGTTCTTTCTGTCATGAAGGACCTAAATGACAGTATTTACTTTCACTAAGCATAAATGAAATCCTATCATGGAACCTAATGTGGTAACTGACTCTTATAGAGATTTTGGATACTATTAAAGAATTAAAAGAAATGCTGTTTTGTACACAGTATAGAAATAGGTATCCCTTCACTGCCTTGCCCCAAGTGCCAAAGTTTTTCACTTGCAAATCAAATTTTATGGGCATTCAGCTTGCTCCTTTCTCGTGAATACAAGATTAGTAAACAAATACAATTCTCTGTATGAAAGACAAGCCCAGAAGCAAAGCTGATTGTGAAAAATGGGGGTAATGGAGGTCACTGTAGAAGATGCACACAGCTATTCTCTATGTGGCTTGTGTGTAATTTCCCATATCAGACACATTGTCCCTGTTCAGTGAAATTCTGTGGCTCAATCTTGTCTCTGCTTCTTAAAAATAGTGTTCCTTTCTATTGGGTCAATAGCTTTGTGAGATGGTGTATTAAAAGATGGAGAAGTGCCTAATAATGCTCTCACCTTTGGGAGGTTGGATCCAGTTACCACATTTGAATTTTTCATCTTTTATTTCCGTGCATAGCTAATGCAAATGCCTTTGAGGAAGACACATCATTGCAGAGAACAAGCCACACTCCCTCTGGGGGGGAGAGAGGGATAGGGTGGGAGAGAGAGCTATTAAATAGTGAAGAAGATGGGATGATTAAACAAGATTCTCTCCAAACATAGAGTAGTTTCTCTTGCATATATGAGCAACCAGAGATACTGTTTCTTTAAGTGAGACACATTTAATTAGGAACTGAAAGAATTCACTACTTTGATGCTGCATAGCAGCCTTCCACAATTGCCTAGTCCCTCAATGAAGTACAAGGTGAGGGCTTGACCAAATCACTTAAACTGAGAGCAATTGGGATTTCTTTAGAAGCCAATTAACAGCTTTGTTCATCCTTCCTTGCACACCAACTTTTCTTTAAAGCGGGCTCCTGTCATTAGAGGACAAAGGGGTACTTGATGTACTTTTGCCTAGGATAGAAAGCTTTGCATTTTCCTTTCTCTTTTCCCACAGAGGAGTCCTTAGGGAGATATTTGGTGCCCTGAAATGACAGAACTTCTCAACTAAATTTGCTTCTCCACAAATTGCTTGAGAGGTTACGTGGCACCTACAAGTTTTAAAGTTCAAAATCTTTCAAAAGAACGTATTATTTTTCTTTCTCTCTGTTCCTCCAGCCCTCTCCTAAAAGTCAGCTTGGAATGGGCTTTATTCCCAGTTCTTTATTTAAGGCAACCTTTTTTTTTCCTGTGTCTAAATATTGTGCTATCAATTCAAGAGAAAAGGGCAGCATTTTTTTCCCTCTAGAACTGCCAGACCCTCCTCACCCAGGGATGCTTTGTTCTCATTTATATCTTCCAGACTTAAAATGAGTCTGCTTAATACCTCCTGGGTCATTCTTCCAGTCTCATCTTTGTTCACTATTTGGAGTGTTTAAAGGCTCTGCACCATCTCCTAGGGAGGACTGGTGCCACTTTCTTCATACACAACATTCACTTTTGGCCATTCTTGAAAAGCTACCGGTAAGTAGAGTCAGACTCATTTAGTACTTGGATGGGAGACCAATTCCCATTGCTGTAGACTAGGAAGTTTAAAAAAACTTTCTGAAAAAAGACATCGACTGAATCACTTCCACAGGATGCCAAGTAGACCGCATGTCTACTAAATATGCTTTCCATTGTTTTAATTGTTATTATATTTTGGGAACTGTAAGCCACCCAAAGTCATTGAGATGGGCAGCTGCAGAAACTGAATAAATAAATAAATGTCCATGCGATCAGCAACATTTAAGCTCAATTTAAAGAAGACTCTGTTCTTTGCACTTGTGAATGTGGATTCTCTTCAATGCACTAGTTTTATTAGCCATGCCTTTGCCCAGTTAATACAGGAGCATTAGGGTGAATCACTGTAAGCACAAAAGTGATTCTTTAGTGTTTTGCAACATTTGTCCTTATTACTTGTCCACTGCTTTCTCTGAGAAATGAGAAGCATTTCCTCCCTCTCTTTGCTAATCTAGATTTAAGAAGAATCCAGATGTTGCTAAAGGGGGGAGAGCTCCCTAAGGTGATTGACTGTGCAGCTGTTACAAAAACCAACCAGCCTGCATAAAGTGACACAAGTAAAACTAGCTATCCGTATCATCTGTTGTGGGTATTGTTTTTCAACCAGATGGCCAGTTGTTACAAAAAGCTTTTTACTTGTAAGGATGTAATGGAACAATTTAAGAGCAGTTTACTGGATTATGCCATGGACTGACCAATTTCTGCATTCTGTGTTATTCTGTAGCCAACCAAAGATATTTAGACAGTGCAAAAGCAGGAAGACAACACCCATTTTCCAACCTTGCTTCCCAATTGCTGCATTTGTAGTATGGTATTATGACTTATTGCAATGAATGGCAGTGAAAGCTGGACCATAAAAAAGGCTGAGTGCCAAAGAATTGAGGCCTTTGAACTATGGTGCTGGAGAAGACTTCTGCGAGTCCCTTGGACTGCAAGGCGATCAAACCGGTCAGTCCTAGAGGAGATCAACCCTGACTGTTCTTTAGAAGGCCAGATCCTGAAGCTGAAACTCAAATACTTTGTCCACCTAATGAGAAGGAAGGACTCACTGGAGAAGAGCCCAATGCTGGGAAAGATTGAGGGCAAGAGAAGAAGGGGACGACAGAGAATGAGGTGGCTGGATGGATTACTGAAGCAGTAGGCGTGAGCTTAAATGGACTCCAGAAGATGGTAGAGGACAGGAAGGCCTGGAGGAACGTTGTCCATAGGGTTGCGATGGGTCAGACACGACTTTGCAGCTAACAACAACACTGTGACATAGGACATTTAGTTGTATGAATTGTGTAAATTAATGTATTTTCATTATTCTGAATTCATTCACATTTCATTCATTTCAGGAAAGGAAGAAACAAATTTCACTACTCACGTTTTCCAGTTTCTGCATTGTGTACCTCTCAGTTGTGTCCTCCTCTTAACCTTTACACTAAACTAAAAAGGTTCCAAATTCTATAAGAGACCATCCTAGACATTTAAATTGAACTGTTTTTCCCTTCATCTTTTCCAGATCATCAATGCATCTTTGAGGAATAGTGAATAGTGGTATGATAACATCCTGATTTTTTATTATGGAATTATACTAACAACTTCATTTTCAATCCCGTTTGCAAAGGAATTCATCTTTTTAACAGCTGTCTCCTGCTAGACCGGCAGCAAACTTTTAAGTAGACAAACATTTGGATGTCGAGGATTGTTGAATATTGTTCATCTTCCATCCCATAGAGACATTATGGAGTTGTATTATTATGAGATGTGAAATAACTATGTGTGAATTACCTATTACTGGCAATAGTTGCCTATCTGACCAGAATAAATCACCAAGCAGAACATATTACGCTCAGGGGCTACTAGAACTGACTTTTACATATCGGATGACTATAAAAAGGTAAGAAAGAGTTAATTGTCTGTATTGGCTGCTATCTAGAGGTCATCCAGAGATTTTCAGCCCATGCATGGTACCCTTACTGTTGAGTGACCCAGTTAATAAGGAGTTATTATTTTACACTGTAATTATTAAACACAAGGGTTGCATTAATTAAGGTTCATATCCAGGTTGGAGGGAGTACAAGATATGCTTTGTCAGAAGTTAATGTATTCAGATTCTCCTCAGAGAATAGCCATGTCAGTCAGAGAGAAAGAAACAGGTATAACTTAATGAATTTATTTCAAAAATGAGGGTTTCCTTTATTTTCCTAAGACATGCAAATCAGAGTGTTCTCACTCCCTTATTTGCTGAATTTGCACCTATAGAATAAGCTTTTTTCACCTATAGAAAAAACCCTACTATCTCATTTTAATGTTGACTGTACTTTTAGGTCTCATTTTACATAGATTAAAAATTCAGCAACTAGAGATTTTCAGGCCAAATCTGGTTATGGAGGTAGGAAAATAATCTCCTGGCCTAGTCCAAAGACCTATAAGAGTCACTGCTCAGACTGATACAAATTGAAGAGACCAACCAGTTGCAGTCTTCTCCATTATCAGTAGAGAAAATCACGTATGATGGGATGCACATTAAAGTTGTGAAAAACAGTCTCAGGAATCCCAGCCCTGATGTGTGCCTAACTAACTTAAATGGAAAGTTAATTCATTTGCACTCCTACCCATTTCATCTCAGCAGATCTTGCTAAGGAGACCTTATAAGGATCATGCTTAGACAAGAATTACTTTCTGTTAAGAACTTGCCAAAACACCTGACAAGGTGGCATCCTGGTTCTTGTGGTAGAGGAAATAAGCTCCAGATGCTTTACAGGTGGATAGAAGATCCTGGTCAGACCATACATCCCTTTCTTCCAGCAAACAGCATTGCTGAACCAAGGGATGGAATCTTTCTCCAAAAATATAGTGATGGGTCTTCAGAAGCAATTTTTGGTAATGCTACTCCTCATCTGTTTAGAACTTGTAATACAGTATGATGGCTTTACAATGCTCTTTTTGTTCCTCGTTGAATAATATTCTTTGGGCTTGATCCTTTTCCTAATCAGTAATGAGACCCCAGGTATTTAAAAAGATAACTTTGCTATCACTTCAGTTATGATAAGGTGTTCTATACAACAAAGGACTTAGTATCAAGACCATATATAAAAGTAATTGCTCTTGAAGTATTGCCTTTTCCTGCAGTGTGATGACTTTAATATTTCTTTTTGATTTTTTTGTTACAGATTTCATTGGTGCATGCTAATCATATTAATGGCCAGATCTCTCATGTGGAATGATGCAGCACAGCCTACAATCATTAGGCTTGCCTTTAACAGACCAAAAATCATTAACAAAGAGAAATCAAGTAAATGACTGTTTGGCTAATTTCTCCCTTAATACAACATGCAGCATTTCTGGTGTGATTGGAGGAATACTTGCAAAGTTAAAAAGGGCATCTTAGTCATAGTTTAATTCAGGGGTGTCAAGCTGCCAGCCCACGAACCTGATGCATCATAGCAAAACCGCACTGGCTATGGCAAAAAAGTCGCAATATGTTGTGACACATTCAGTGACGTTGAGAGTTTGACACACCTGGTTTAATTAGAGCCCTCCATGGAAGAGGTAGCATATCAAAGTGATATGAGTTGGCCACGGTGTCACTGGAGATTTCCTGCATTCTTTCAAACCAGTCTTTCCCAAGTTGGCACTTTTCAGATACATTTGTGGGAAAAGAGATGGCAGAACCTGGGGGTGGAGTAAAAAGGAGGATCAGCCTAGAATCCCTACATAGCCACAAGTGAACTACATTCAACTTTCCTTGAATTATATCACCCTTATCTAACTCCAAGCAGGTGCTAACCATTAGTTGAGAAGATTCCTGTGCATAGGCTTTTAGCAATAAAGTCCTTCATATGGGACCTGGTCTTTTGTATGTGACACGTTAGGGCACGGGTGTGAAACTCTCCATGTCAGGTGACATGTTGTGACATATCACAACTTTTTTCTCATTGCTAGAGCTGAGGTGGGCATTACTTCCCCATGATGCAACCAGCTTGTGGGCTGGCAGTTTGACACCCCTGCATTAGGGCTATATTTCCAAACAGCTGGAATTTGGGGCAGTACCATCAACAAGATGGACCACAGGAATATGTCTAAGTCGCTTAGTTAAAGATGACTGGCAGTAGACTAATGGCTGGAGAGTTTGCTAGTGATGTCACAACAAGTAGGCAAGGTAGGGTTGCATTCAGATCAGGACTTCTGAGAAGTCAGTTTAGTCAGTTAGGGTTCCTTTATATTGTCTCCCTAATGGCACAATCAATTCTGAAAAGTTTGTTCCAATATATCTGGTAAAATGAGAAATGTTATTTTAAACCCATTGCTAAGTCAAGAAATCAAGTATAGGGACTTTCTTGTCCTATTTCTTCCCCTAGAATTTACACAAAACTTTTCACACTTGTTACAAGAAATGGCTGCCAATGTATCCTTCAAACATATAATGTAAAATCTGAAACAGGAAAAAAATATGAGTGATCTCATTCTAAGGGCAAGCATTGCAAAAGAGAAGGTGTACTTCCTGGATCCCTAAAGATGACATTACTTATAGTGACCCAAAGCCACCAAGTGTTGTGATTCAGGGCCAGCCTGTGGGTCCGGCAGCCGGCTCGGATATCTCGGATGACTCAGACGAGGGGGAGGAGGAGGGTGTTGAAGACGAACTTGCTGATGATGGCTTGGAGGCTTCGCAGAGCCCCCAGCCAGGGCCCTCTTCTCAGCTGCGCGAGCCCGACAGTGCGGATGATGATGACCCACAGCTGGCCCTGTTCAAGGACGCCCGACGCAGGAGGCAGTCAAGCAGGAACAAGCAGAGAAAGGCTGTGGGACTCCTCGGAAGGAGGCACAGGGAGGCCACGCCCTGAACTCTAATAAAGGGAGTGTTTGGGGAAGGGCTGGTTGCTGAAAGCAACTGCTCCGTTTGAGGATCACAGTTCCGGTGTTTTGTTTCTTGTTCTGTTGTTTTGCTTGTGAATTAAACTTGGCAGACGCCTTCCAGCCTCAGTTGTTTCCCAGTCTCTACCGTTTGTACAGGGGTTGCCTTTCTGCAAGGCCGGTAGTAGGCTGGTACAGAACACCAAGCATCTGCTAAGCAGAAACTATGGGAGATGGTCCCTCAAGTATTCTGGTCCTATGACATATAGAACTTTATAAGTAATAACCGTAACCTTGAATCCTATTTAGAAGCAGATTCACTTCATGTCTGCAACTTGATGCTTTAGAGACACAGATTTCTGTTCTCATTGTTGTATCAACCTGCATTTTGCATGCAAATCTAAATAAGAAAAAAAGGAAAGATGGATAAATATATGAAAGTTTGTAGCAAGGTTTACCAATCTTCTGCAATATTTGCATATTAGAGAAAAGAAGAAAAGAAGAAGCAATGAAGAAGGCAAAGTGGGGACCTTCTGGATTTCAAATAAAAATACAGCAGTTAATTTTTCATTAAAAAAGTGACAGAGGCAAGGAAAATGGCATGGCTATCAGTGAGGATACTGAAACAAAACTTGAGTTTGCAGGTTGAAAGAAAGATCATTAATTTTAGGACCCATGATGACCCCTTTCTATTCTTTTTCCAGTTCCCTGAAACAAAAGCAATATTGGATTTATTCCCTTCAGCTGAACACAGAACATTAATAGCCATTGGGTGATGTCCAGTAATGGCTGATTGAAAGGAAGAGGATTCTTGCAATCTTCTGCTATCCACAGGGGATCCTCTTACCTGCAGTTATCTCAGCAAAACCTGTTTTAAAAATGAATTTCAAAATAGTAATAAAAATCCACATGCAGTAGTGTGCTGATATACATATAAGATATGGATTCCTCGTTTCTGCTGATTTGGCTACTGCGTTAAACATACTACACGAGGCTGGCTCCAGGCGGTGATATCTGCTTCCTTGAGTGAGGGTAGTTTCCCCGCCGCCTTGAAGGAGGCGGTGGTGAGACCTCTCCTCAAGAAGCCTGCCTTGGACCCAGCTGTATTAAACAACTTTCGTCCGGTCTCCAACCTTCGCTTTCTTGCGAAGGTTGTTGAGAGCATGGTGGCACATCATCTCCCTTTGGTCCTGGAGGAAACTGACTATCTGGACCCGTACCAATCGGGTTTCAGGCCCGGGCACAGTACGGACACGGCATTGGTCGCTCTGGTGAATGATCTCTGGAGGGCCCGGGACAGGGGTTGTTCCTCTGTCCTAGTCCTATTAGACCTCTCAGCGGCTTTTGATACCATCGACCATGGTATCCTGCTGCGGCGTCTCAGGGGATTGGGAGTGGGAGGCACGGTTCTTCAGTGGTTCTCCTCCTACCTCCTGGGACGCTCGCAGTTGGTGTTGGCAGGAGGACAGAGGTCGACCTTGAGGCCTCTCATTTGTTGAGTTCCTCAGGGGTCGGTCCTCTCGCCTCTCCTGTTCAACATCTATATGAAGCCTCTGGGTGAGATCATTTGTGGTTTTGGAGTTGGGTATCATCAGTATGCTGATGAAACCCAGCTTTTCCTTTCGACCCCAAACCACCCCAGTGATGCCCTCGACGTGATGTCCCGTTGCCTGGAGGCGGTCCGGGTCTGGGTGGGGAGGAACAGGCTTCGGCTCAACCTTGACAAGACTGAGTGGCTGTGCGTGCCGGCATCTCGGGAAACTCAGATCATTCCATCTCTTACTATGGGGGGTGAGTTATTACCCCCGTAGATAGGGCTCGCAACTTGGGAGTCCTCCTAGATTCACAGCTTTCTCTAGAAGATCATATAGTAACTGTGACTAGGGGGGCCTTCGCCCAGGTTCGCCTGGTGCGCCAGTTGCGGCCCTATCTAGACTGGGATGCCTTGTGTACAGTCACTCATGCGCTCGTGACCTCTCGGTTAGACTACTGCAATGCTCTCTACATGGGGCTGCCCTTGAGGACCACTCGGAGGCTCCAACTGGTGCAGAATGCAGCCGCATGAGTTGTGTTGGGGGTCTCCCGATACTCCCATGTTATACCTCTGCTCTGTGAGCTGCATTGGCTTCCAGTTGCCTTCCGGGTGAGATTCAAGGTGCTGGTAATGACCTACAAAGCCCTACATGGCATGGGTCTGGAGTACCTTAGGGAGCACCTGCTGCCGGCATCAACTTTCCTCTGCCCAGTGTGCTCCCACAGAGAGGGCCTCCTCAGGGTGCCACCGGTCAGAGAATGCCAACTGGTGGCCCCCAGGGGGAGGGTGTTCTCTGTGGGTGTGCCTGACCTTTGGAACCGTCTACCGGTTGAGCTCCGGATGGCTCCCGACCTTCGCTCCTTCCGACCTGATCTAAAAACTTATTTGTTTGAACAAGCTGGCCTGGTCTGATGGGTTTGGGTTTTAACTATTGTTTTTAAGTAATTTATTTATTGTATTTGGGCACTATGGTTTAATCTATTTTTAATTTTTGTATTTTGGTATTTTGGTATTTATTGCCCTGTTCACCGCTCTGAGTCCTTCGGGAGAAGGGCGGTATACAAATTAAATTAAATAAATAAAATAAATAAATAAATTTCTGGAGTGCAAAAATCCAGACAACCAGCTGATGGTATCAGAGTGATACTGGAAACTCTATCTCTCTGCTGCCATCTCATGAATGTACAATTTTTTGCATATCAGTTATGGATGGCCCAGTTAAAACTATAAGGTACTTTTTCTCATTATTCTACACTCAGTGCCCCATAATGACAAAGTAAAAACAGAATTTTAGAAATATATGTAAATTTATTAAAAAGGGAAAAAAATGAAATATCACACTGGCATAAATATTCAGACCCTTCACTCAGTACTTTGTTGAAGCACTATTGGCAGAGTTTCAGCCTCAAGTCTTTGGGTATGACATGATGAGTTTTGCACACCTGGATTGGGGGATTTTCTGCCATTCTTCCTTGCAAATCCTCTCAATCTCAGTCAGGTTGGATGGCGACTGTCAGTGGACAGCCATTTTCTGGTCCCTCCAGGGATGTTCAATTGGGGTCAAGTCAGGGCTCTGACTGGGCCACTCTAGGACATTCACAGAGTTGTCCCTAAGCCACTCCTGTTCTGTCTTGGCTGTGTGCTTAGGACTGTTGTCATGTTGGAAAGTGAGCCTTCAGCCCAGTCTGAGGTCCTGAGCACTTGCAATAGGTCAGTGGTGGGATTCAAATATGTGAACAACTGGTTCTACTGTATGCGTGGATGCTGCTTCCAGAAGTCCATTCTGGGCCTGGGCAAACTGGTGCTAACTGGCTGAATCCCATCACTGGAACAGGTTTTCATTGAGGATATCCCTGTACTTTGCTTCATTCAGCTTTCCCTCAACCCTGACCAGTCTCCCAGTCCCTGCCACTGAAAAACACTCCCCACAGCATGATGCTGCCACCACCATGCTTTACTGTTGGGATGACATTGGGCAGGTGATGAGCTGTGCCTGGTTTCCTCCAGATATAAGTTTAGAACTGAGGCCAAAGAGTTCAGTCTTGGTTTCATCAGACCAGAGAATCTTGTTCGTCACAGTCTGAGAGTCCTTCAGGTGCTTTTTTGCAAGCTCCAAGCAGGATTTCATGTAGCCACTCTACCATAAAGCCCAGATCAATGGAGGGCTGCAGTGATGGTTGTCCTTTGAAACTGTCCCTGTCAAAGCTGACTCATAACACACTGCTATCCACAACATGACAACAGAGACTAGGGGAGGGGGAGGACAGGAATGATTGGAATGTATAGGTTGCTGGGAGGGAGCTAAGGAATTTGTGAGTCACTTGCAGCCTGAGAAAGTCCTGAGACTTCAAGTTTAACAGATGGGAACCTTTCGAGCAATGCAGATTGTTTCCCAAAACAACATGATTGAACAGGATTGGTGAACAATGGACACAGGGTTCCCTGGGGACAAAAAAGAGGCTACCTTTCAAGCCAAAACCTCAGAATCAGCTTTGGTTCTTCTGAACCTATATGGATCTATCAGTAAAGTTATACTCTTGGTAAAATAGTGTCCCAGGAGTTTCTTTTGCTGCATATGCATATTAACAGTCCCATCTCCACAGAGGATCTCTGGAGATCAGTCAGAGTGATCACTGGGTCACCTCTCTTACTAAGGCCTTCTCCCCTGATTGCTCAGTTTGGCCGGGCAACCAGATCTTGGAAGAGTCCTGGTTATGCTAAACTTCTTCCATTTGAGAATTTTGGAGGCCACTATGCTCTTAGGAATCTTCAGTGGTGCAGCTGAAATTTTATTGTAGCCTACCCCTATTCTGTGCCTTGCAATAATCCTGTCCCTGAGCAATGCAAGCAGTTTGACCTCATGGCTTTTACTCTGCTACAGTATTCATTATCAGCTGTGAGGCCTTCTACAGAGAGGTGTGTGCTTTTCCAAATAATGTCCAATCAATTTAATAGAAACATGTTAGCAATGATCAAGAGAAATGGGAGGCATCTGAGCTAAATTTCAAGTGTTGTTGCAAAGAGTCTGAATACTTATGCCAATGTGAAATTTATGTTTTTTTTTCTTTTTAATAAATTTACAGATATTTCTAAAATTCTGTTTCTACTTTGTCATTATGGGGTACTAAGTGTAGGTTAATGAGAAAAAATAATTTTCCACAATTGTAGAATCAGGCTGCTGCATAACAAAATTAACAAAAGTGAAGGGGGTCTGAATACTTTCTGAATGCAGTGTATTTCAGGGAGTCTTTGGCACTGGAAGCTAGATCTGATGTGATCTGGAAATATTGAGATATTGAGGGATATGGGTGGTCTAGAAACATGATATATATGTCAACAAAAAACAAATTTTATTACTTCTGATTTGAAAAATATTTTTTTTAAAAAAACCCTACTGATACATATAGAACACCAGGAAAAGAAAAGAAATTGGCTTTCCTTAATCTACATTGATATATTCTAAATTGCTCAAAGGCAGTTTCCTTTCCTTTCCTTTCCTTTGTCTGTTATCTTTTATCTTCTTTATTTATCCTCTTTTAAAAACTAATGTATTAATGTGTTCATTATGAGATTAAATTATATAATATCATATCACATTACAAATACTATGTTTTTGCTCTTAATAATCTCCCCTTTTTTAATAGTTACAGTTTTATAGGATATTTGGGGATTTCAAGTTGTGCACCCAAATTTACAATAACCCAAAGAAATGTTTCACTTCCCCCTTTTAATACAGATTTCTGTATTCTCAGTTCTAGCAATTCTGTGTATTAAATATATGGTTTGAATTGAGAATTCCTTCCATGAAAAATGTGTGCTTGATCACTGACCAGCAAGGTGGATGGACTCAGTTACTGTCAGCACTGTCTGGCTTGGCTGGGGCCTCACAGGCATTCTGCCATCAAAAGAAGAAGCGGGAGGAAGGATGAAAGGGGGAAGATGAAAGGGCAATAAAGATTTGTGTATACATGATAGGAAATCAGGAAGGGGGGCGGGGGAAATGACAGGTGAGAAGGACCAGAGCATCCAGATCCTGTCTGTACCAGCATCCCATAGTCAGATACCCTGAGAAGTATGAGGATTACCCCCAAACATCTCAGAGTTCTCAAAGAGCCTTGGTGGAGCAGTGGGCTGATGCCTCCTTAAGTAACACCAGCTGCCTGCAATTATTGCAGGTTCGCATCCCACCAGGCTCAAGGTTGACTCAGCCTTCCATCCTTCCGAGGTAGGTAAAATGAGGACCCAGATTGTTGGGGGCAATTAAGCTGACTTTGTAATAATGCTGCTTGGGGGGGGGCGAAAGCCCTAATAAGCAGGCATATACATAGAATGAAGGCTATTGTTAAGCACATTGGTTTGTGCTTAAATTGTAAGCCGCCCTGAGTCTTCGGAGAAGGGCAGGATATAAATGGCATTAAAATAAAAATAAATAAAAATAAAAAAACATCTTGGCGAGCTCTAGTTGGCTGGAAAAGGACTGGGCATGGGGGAGGGATGGGCTGTGGGCAAAACTACACCTTATTTTGCCTCAAATGAGCGCAGGGATTTCAGAGCTGGCTTGAATTTACTGCAACCAACACTCTTAGTAAAAGAACTTTAATCAAATGGAGTAGAAGGCTTTTCTTTCCTAAGGGATTGGATTGGATTGGGGCAGCTCTGACAGTTACAGTGGTGATGAGCGCACCATTGGAAAAGTTGAAAAATCATGTTAGGGACACATCATCAGGGAGAAGGTGTGATTGATAAGAATTGACAATGACTCGATGCCATGCCATCATCATTATCATCATCATCATCATCCCAATATTGCTGTTATTTAATAGTCATTGAGGTGCAATAATTGAAATGTTGAATCAGAACCAGGGACAATTGAACTGAAATTCATTTTAGCCATGAAAGTTGACACTGGGCCAGTCCCCTGAGTCCCCTTATAGGGTTTATGTTGCTGTGGGGAAACAGGGAAGTATGGAGCAACAGTGATTCGTGGAGGAAAGCAGTATATAAACCTAATTCATAAATTCATAAATTGGAGTCTTATAATTGGGACTGGAGCCAGTGCCTGAATAGTGTCTTCTAAGGTCCTCTTAGTAGGTCCTCTTACTCTTTCAATGCTCTGATTTCTTTTCTTTCCTTCTGTTTTAAACCAGCACGATTTTCCCACAGGCACTGTCAGATGCTAATAAAATCTTTAATTAATTCAGTTTCTAATAGGCTCACATATTTCTATCACTCATTCACAACTTGAATCAGGTCTCTTTGGGAGGTTGCATTACTTTAATATCGCTTTGCTCCCTAGCTCTGATTTATCTGGAGCTTGGCTAAGATAGGCAGCCAATCTTCAGATAAAAGTAGAGCTGGGACAAGAAAAATCATTAATGTAGGGTTTGTTTTGGTTTTATTTTTTTTTTTCTTCAGGAAAAAAGACAGGGCGGGAGCATAATCCAAAATTCCATCATAATGCGAATCCCCCAAGAACTCCTGAGATTACAGACAATTTGCTTGATTAGGTTGCACTGATTTGAAGTATTAGAGTGAGACAAATCAGTCTTAACAAATGTTAAATAAAAAATGATAGACAAGAAATTTTGGTAATGTGAAATGATTTTTCTAAAATCAAAGCATCTGCAGGATGCTCAATTTATAATAAACCAATAGGCTCCAAATATGTCCTGTCTCATTATCCACTTAGATGGTTAGTTACAAGATGGTCCTCTCTAATAAAGTAATTAATTTCAAATCATATTTTACATGATTGCCCAAAATGCTTAATGGTAAATTTAGAATCCCATCATTTTGCAGTTTCCCAATTTGCAGGGTCAAAATGTAAGTGTGATAATATTTTGCCCCTAAAGGAAACAATCTATGAGCTATAGTATAACAGAGTAACAGAATAATAGAGTTGGAAGGGATCTTGGTGTGACCCTATACCACTTCAGACAAATAGTTTGTCCAATTGCTTCCTAAAAATCTCCAATGATGGAGTACCCAGAACTTCTGGAAAAAATCTGCTCCGATGATTAATTGTACTGTCAGGAAATTTCTCCTTAGTTCTAGGTTGGTTCTTTCCTTGATTAGTTTCCATCCATTGTTTCTTGTTCTGCCTTCAGGTGCTTTGGAGAATAGGTTGACCCTCTCTTCTATGTGACAACTCCTTAGATATTGAAATGAGTCCAGTGGGATCAGCCTGCATCTACTGTATATCACTATGACTGTTAGAAATAAAAGCATGTCATTTGAAATGAGGTGAATGGCTCTATTCAAGGTGCTGGTGATGATCTATAAAGCCCTAAATGGCATGGGTCCGGGTTATCTTAGGGAGCACCTGCTGCCAGCATCAATCTCCCATCGTCCTGTGCGCTCCCACAAGGAGGGCCTCCTTAGGGTGCCACCGGTCAGTGAGTGCCGGCGGGTTAGCCCTAGGGGGAGGGTGTTCTCTGTGGGCGCGCCTGCCCTGTGGAACGACCTGCCTGTGGAACTCCAGACCGCCCCCAACCTTCGTTCATTTCGCCGGGACCTAAAAACCTGGTTGTTTGATTTATCTGGCCTGGACTGAGGGGTTTTAAATTTTTAAATTTTAAATTAAATTTTAAATTTGGGCTAACGTTATTTAATTCTATTTTAATTTTAACTGTATTCTAACTTTTGTACTGTTTTAACTGTTTTTAACTTTGCCCTGTAAACCGCCCTGAGTCCTTCGGGAATAGGGCGGTATAGAAATCTAATAAATAAATAAATAAATAAATAAATAAATAAATAAATAAATAAATAAATAAATAAATAAATAAATAAATATAAATCTGAAAAGAATATTATTACGAAACGTCAAATTCTGTATTGGCCTGATAATGTGATTATTGCAAAGTCCATTTTAATTTAGAGATCATCATGTTCTCTTTTGATATATATATAACCCAGTCTTGGATCCTAAAGGTGCCTTTCTAAAGACAAATGGACTTTCTTGGTTTTTTCCTTGAAAACATTTTGCTTCTCATCCAAGGAGCTTCCTCACCTCTGAAGACATGACCTGGATGATTGAGAATCATAGACATACAGTCTCGGGTCATATTACATATACTTTGCATTCCACAATACCAAACATTATTCCTTTCTAAAAACCTTTCTATGGTTATCACTCTGTATAAGCAGTACTGAGCTGAATAGATCAATAATGTGAACAAGTCAAAGGTAGCTTCTTACATTTTCAAGCTACATCAGAGAGTTCAGATACTAAAGGGACCAACAAGGCCTATCAAAACAGAGTTTGTTATAGCACTGATGGCAGTATTGAATAGTCACTGTCACTAATAGTCATCCTCCCAGCCCGCTCTAGTCAAAAAAATCCAAGCAATTTTTTGTCCTTCCCCACTTCCACATATTTATTAGAAGAAATGAATCCGAAAAAGAATATGGGCTCTTCTTTCCAAGATAACATATGGAAAGGAAAAGTTACATTTTAAAACTAATGGCTTGTTGAGGGAATGTCCATTACATATCTTGGAAAAATTGTACGTAAAATCTCCATACTTTAGAAAAAGCTGTAAATGAAAGTTCTGATTGAACAGAATTTTCTTCCTATAAGAGGAGAGTAAGCAGCCTGGCTCAGTGGGTTAGGACGCTGAGCTTGTCGATCAGAAGGTCGGCAGTTTCGCGGGTCGAATCCCGAGTGCCATGTAGCAGAGTGAGCGCCTGTTACTCATCCCAGCTTCTGCCCACCTAGCAGTTCGAAAGCACGAAAAAAATGCAAGTAGAAAAATAGGGACCACTACGGTGGGAAGGTAACAGCGTTCCGTGCGCCTTTGGTGTCTAGTCATGCCGGCCACATGACCACGGAGACGTCCTCGGACAAGCGCTGGCTCTTCGGCTTTGAAACGGAGATGAGCACCGGCCCCTAGAGTCGGAAACGATTAGCACGCTTGTGCGGGGGAACCTTTACCTTTACCTATACAATGCTAGTATCATTCATCAATTTTTCTTTGCCCTCTGGCACTGCTTGTGTAAGAATGAAAGAAAAGATGTTAAATGAGTGGCAATACAACTAGGTTGATTTTCTCAAAATGGGCCACTATTGGTTTATATTTTTGTATCACTCACTGGCTAAATCCAAGCAGGAATCATCCACCTGCTTTATTTTCCTTTAAAACTGATGGGCTTTCTTACAGTGATGTGGCTTTTGTGGACAGGAACCCACTTTATACTGTAAATCTTAAGATACTGTATCCTACTTTTGACTCTAGACTGTTAGGAATACATACATATAACAACTATTATTGCTGTTAATAAAATTGCCTATTATTATTGTTACGTTAATGATTTTATGATTAGTACAATGTGCTTTGATAGAAGTTGCGATTTGACATAGGGAATCATCTATCCTCACTGATCCAAATTTCTGCAGAATAATACAGTCTATAACAATATTACGCTTATAGATGAAGACTTACAACATACATACAGCTATAAAGACATGGGACAATATTATAACTGAGTATATATCACCAGTTATTAGATTGCCGATATGGTGCATTATAGCGGAAATGTGTTACTCTTCAGGATGGTAGGTTAATCTCTTGGCTTGAAAATGATTCCTATTCTGGGGCAGAACTATAGGAAATAAATATTAATAAATACTGTCACATATTTCTAGGGCTGGTATAATACTGAGGATTTCAGTTTCACAGATGATCCCTCATACAATCTGATAACTCAATGAATAGCAGAATCAAACAGCTCAGTTAAATAAAGGTGAGTTCTGAATGGTACATAGTCCTTCAACTTCCTCAAAGCTTTATTTATATAATTGATTTAATGAAGGTATTGAACTGGTGGGAAAGAACTAAAGCCAAAAGGAATATCAGGATCAGGCTAGGTCCTGTATTAAGGAATAATACATTTGTGCTAGGTATTCATGTTAGATAAGAAATGAAAAGTCCATTTTCAAAGAATGTGTCAGTTGTTTGCTTCTAGCTTAGACATGAATAAAAACTAACTTTAAGGGCAGTGCAATTAGTTCTGAGGACCTGAGAGAAAGCTCAGAGTAGCAGGATGTAAAATGACGTAAGGCTCATTTGATCATTTCCAACACTGCAATTTCCCCCTGACTGCAATTTCATTAAGTCAGCCTTTCTGAAGGAAGATCAATGGCAAAGCCGTGGCACGTTTGTGTACAGGAGAGGTATTCATCTTCATCGGGGAAGGACTGATTAAATGCTGTTGGTAATGAACTTTCTGTTCTTGGAAATGGAGAGCCATAAACTGATTTAAATCTGAGAGACAAACCTCAAAAGCATATACTGATTCCTGCTTTATTTAAAATCAGAAGGACATTTAAGAGTTTATGTTAAAAATACCCAAAACTTGATTTACCTCAGCAAAACTGAGATAAGCTCCCTTTAAAAACAAAACAGCATGTATTAAATACAAATATTGTATACTGATATTACCATACTCCTTAGCAAAAATGTGACTGTTCATTCACACAGATTCTATAAACAGGTTTGAAGGCTCTTATGTGATTGGAGAAGGACTCTGTTAACATTTGCAGATTAATTCAATATCAAGAGAAGCAGCTCATCACTACATTTTTTTCAGGCTGGCAGACCCTACTTGGACAGGCTGTAATGATATTCAGATATTCTACTTACCAGCATTTTTTAAGTTGTCCTCAAGTTAACTTCCATATATAGTGTGAGATACCAAACCATCTATCACTTCCATTAGTATACTGGGTGGGTCTAACTTTTAATCAATCTGTTTCAAACTGCATAAAAAAAATCTAATGATGTCTTTGTTACTAAAAGTCTCGTGGGGCAATTCTACAAAATCCCCAGAGTTCATGATTGCTCTGCAAAGTTGAATATAAATTGAATAAATAAGTGGTTGGTTAACTATCTCAGTTGCTGCATGTATTCATTTTTAGACATTTTTATTGCTTTTAATTGTCTTAAGTGTTTTATGATTTTAGAATTGCAAGCCACCCAGAGTGACTTGGCTGAGATGGCCAGCTATACAAATTGAATAAATAAATAAAATAAACTTCTTGGAGATATAAGCTTTTACTTTGTGAGCCTAAGCTTTTGGCAAAAAGCCATAAACCCCAAACTTTCAATATTCTTATCTCCTCTAACAGAAACCAACCATATTTATGTACAGTTTTCATTTGCACAAATACAAATTCCATTTCATGTCCACATTGGATTAACATTTTCCAAATTTTCATGAACAATTTTAAATGAAAGTACAACTATTTTCCTAAAATTACCCAAATAATGTAATTAACTACATTATGTGGATTATTTACTCATGAAGCTCCATGTCTAAAAGAGAGCTTCAATCTTTATGAGTGATGAGGTATTTCCGCCACATACACACCTTTCTTGACATTGTCAAGAATGTCTCAAAAAGATGAATTTATGGGATTCAAATCCAGTTGTTCTCCAGCTATAACAAAGTTTTGCAATCATATCTTAGTCAGTCTCTTGAAGAGGATATCTGTGCAATGAGCTTTGCAGCCATTGTGGAACTTGACTCTAAACAGCTTGGTTAAACTAGGTTAAGTGTTGGAACACAGAGGTGTAATCAGTACTGAAAGTAAGTTGTAGTGATGGATGGGAAACTAATACTGAAGAGAAGGTGAGTTTACTAATGAGTTGCTTATTAACACTTTTTATTTAAATCTTCATTTTCCCCCTCCCCTATTAAAAATGTTTTGCAAATGGGGAACTTTTGCACATACATAAATCATGGAGCTCCTGGATGGAAGCAAAGGTTTCCATGGAAACAAGATCTATGGTGTAAAGAGGAGATGCCCTTTGTTATGTATCTTTGTGATATTTCTCTCCAGACATGTCACTGGCAATTACCCACAAAAGTAAAGCTCAAATTGTAGCATAGCCCAGCAGATCCGCCTTACATTATTTTCTGTAATTAATGGGATTATTGAATTTCCATGCTAATAAACCATGGCAAGGAGTCTGAAAACAAGCCTTCCTTTTTTTTTTCTTCTCCTCCTTCCCTGCCTGCCCCCACCTGGTCCTACGAAGTCATTCTTTCCTCTCACCTCTTCGCTACCTTCTTGCTTCCAAATCACTCTGCAGCATTAGATGCTGTCAAAAGACATTCTAAAAAGCTCTTCTACATTTTTACACATCAACCTGGGGTAAGAGTATTGACAGTCTTACATTGCCAAGAGGTGAAGCTGCACGCAAATGTTCGTAAAAGCACTTCCAAAGCTATTCATCTTTCATAACATGGTTTCTTTATGAAGGCTGAGGCTTCGCTTAGAGCCTGATGGATCCCTTTTTGACAGGCCTCCATCTATTCTTGTTCCACCTCCCCCCCACACACACACACACACTCCCACTACATAGAAATGAAGCTGCTTGAGACCAGCCAACTACGAAGCTATTTTTCAGTACCATTTCCTTCTTTATATGCAATCTTCAGCTTTCCTGGAATACAAGCAGATTGAATTCTACTTAGCAAGATGACATAGTAATGATGAGAGCTCCCAGCACATAAGCGAATATTAGGTCATGGTTTCCCATCATCACGGTATCATCTCAGTGCTGGAAAGCATGACTTGCATATATCTTCTTAGGTTGCTGATAGGGTGCTTAGGAAGCACCATAGGGTGCTTCAGTTTTCTAATTGTTTTTTTTGCTATGACCAGGGCTTTTTTTTCCCTCATAGAACGCTCAGAACGGAGTTCCGGCACCTTTTTGG